>NC_134582.1:26642500-26957500 GCF_037038515.1 Microtus pennsylvanicus
AATTACCGATAATGTTAATAAGCCAAATGGTGAGACATGAGAAGATAGTTATTATTTTCTTCTTATTGTTGGTGTTAACAGAGTAGTCACGGGACCCATCAAAATGCTGACAGCCAATGCTGAGTCTGAACGACGATTTAACATACAATAACAATTTGATATGACTGTGTTTTTGAATCAGCATCTGAGAGAAGACACATAAAAATTGTATGAAACTATTTTCTCTGATTGATCTAAAAAGGAGTGGATTTTTTTTTTTTAAACCAGATAGCTTAATTTGTGAAAGAACAAATTTGATATTATGGAGTGAAAAGTATGTTTACTCTTGAACTTAGGAACAATTACTAACCTCACACACACTAGATATAGAAGTTTAACCTTGCAATCAGGCATTTGGAGTTTCAAATGCAAAGGCTCTGCTGTTCCTGTCAATAAACATCCTTGCATGTGCTGCCACCTCGTGGCACAGCTGAAAAAGGTTATGAAGTAGTAATGCCTGCACCTGCAATTAAGCAAATGCTTATCCTGCAACAGAAAAGACACTTTACAATTAATTAAATGCGAAGATGAATGTCTTTAAATGCAATTATTATTGTATAAAGCTAATTAAAGGTGAAATTTATGAAAATCAGGACTTTAATATCACCACAACTAAAAATTACTTTATAATATGTAAGAGTTTTGCATAAGACATTATATGTTTAATTTTAAGGCTAAGCTCCTTGTTCTATAACCCTCACAGCGATCACTTGCTGTGCTTAACCAGGTCTTGTCCATCATCCCTTGAGGAGTTGCTTTCCACCTTTGTAATATATGTGTTGGGAATTTTCATTCTCCAGGTTTTTTTTTTTCATACCTCTTGCACATTTTATCTGTAAGTAACTTGGACTGGCTGCCTAAGCAACCAGGAACATGTCACTTAGAAGAACAGTACTCCTGTGTGGAAGTTGCCTGAAGGGGAAAATCAGTCTGTCCTCAAAAGTAACGTCCGAGTCACCCAGAGAGTTAAAACCACAGCTGTGTGAGTTGGAAGGACTGCCTCTGCAGCATGCTCATGGGATCCTGGGCTCTCGCACGGTTTCATCTTATAGGCCTGTTTCAGATGCCAAAAATATTAACCCTTTGGTGTCGTAGTAGCATGACCTCTCACACATGTTCTCAAGAAAAATACATCAAAATAATATTACCCTGATGGGAGCTTTGGTTTTGACTCTCTGGGTGACATGGAAGACTGATCAGCAGGGAAGTAATAAAGAAAAGACAAGAGGGCGAATTGGAGGATGGGGGCAGATTTTCAAGTCCACTCTGGTAGTAAAGATAATAACAATAAGCCACATAAGGACGGAATGTGCACAGAGAATCCGGATCATATTTAGAATTGTGTTTTCTTTTTTGACTGGAGAGAGACATTTGATTTCAAACTATGGGTCTAAGGATTTGTTGCTTTAGAAAGAGGTTATGGTTTTGTTTCCACAGAAATGAGAACCTCTGGATTAATTCCAGACTAATGTGGTTTGATGGACTAAACCCTCTGAAAGGTTGCTGTGAACACCCCCCGCCCCAAATTACTTTGCCCAATAAAAAGCAGAAAGCAGTTAGAGAGAACTACACCCAAATCCCCAAATTGGTTGTTTACTGAAGGTTGTGGGGCCAGGGAGCATCTTGGGGAGGCCGTTGGGCTTGTACCGTCAGCCACGGCCTAAAGGTACAATGGGCCCTGGTCGGAAAACGGCCAGTGCTGATGCCAGTGAACCTGGATAGTCCCGCATAGCCGTACTTCCTTTCCACTGATTGGGCTACGGAACAGCCAACCATTCCCATTGATGAGATGACTGCCACTGTAGCCCGGGTTCGGGCTTGATGCCTCTCCCAGTGAGTCATCTGGTGCTGAGCCATCCCTGCTGAGACTTTGGGATCACTGCGGCTGTAGTGGCTGCTATTGTCACCACTGCGGCCTCCGCAGCAGCCGACATTGCCATCAGCCAGACTGCTGCTGTGGCTATCCTGGACAGTGACTGTATCATTCCTGTGGAAATGAGCATGTTCCCTAGGGCATTTTTCAACTTATTGCTATCATATTTGTGCTAAGCCCATGCCAGTCCAGAACCTTGCTCTAATTACATAGAAAAACGGGACCTGCTGGGGACTGCATACCCTCAGACCCTGAATTTTCTATGACCCCTTGCCTGCTGGAGGAAACAACGTGTTTACCTGTGCTTGAGCTGCTCTGAGTAGCTGTGACACCTATGAGCCTCATCAACAACCACCCTCATAGCGATCGTGCGATGCTGGTTGTTAGATAAACAACTAACCTGGGCTCACCGGCGCTCGCTCACAGACTCTGGACCAACAGTTAAGGAGCCTTCATTGCACCAGCCTAGGCCCTCTACATGTGTGACAGTTACATAGCTTGATCTACTTTTGGGACTTCTAGTAGTGGGAACGGGGCCTGTGCCTAACACTTTGTTTGGTTTCTAGGAACATATATCTCATACTGGGTTGCCTTGCCCAACCTTAATACAATGGGAGGAACTTAGAGCTACCCCACCTTGATATGCCGTGTTTGTTGACAATGATGTGAGGCCTGCTCCTTTCTGAACAGACACAAAGAAGGAATGGATTGAGGGACATGGGGGAAATGGGGATGACGGGAGGAGAAGAGGGAGGGGAAACTGTGGATGGGATGTAAAATAAATAACTTTATTTAATAATTAAAAGATGTTTATTATTTTCCATCCACCATGGGTTCAGTAGTAGGTAACCAACAGTCACAAACCCATTGCAGAAGCGCCTGCATAGGAACCCAAAGTTAACAGTCTTACTAAAATGGTGTCTTGTGCGAAAGTTGTAGCAAATGTGTTTTCATGCTAATCTAAGAAGCAGAAGCATGCCTTTCGTTTTAAAACTACATTTCAAATTCAATTTTAATACTATGACATCTTATGAACACTTGTAAGGGAAGCAATCCACTACTATTAGCAAAATAAACACATGTACAGAAGAAGCCCTTCATGTTTTCCCTCAGCTCTTTGAAGCTGATTTGCTCACTTCATCCATTTCATTTCTGTTCTCTCTCTGCAAACATAGGTCCTCCCTACCCCTTCTCACCTAGGACTGATACTAAACATCTGCCACATCTCAGGTATATCCTTTGTTTTTCAAGGACATTGCCTTATCCGACTTGCCTTTCTACACGTCACATGTGTCTCCTCCTATGAATCGTGTTCTCTTTTCTTCACAGCAGTTGTTTGACCCCAGTTAAAAGCCACTCAAGACATGATTATAAGAAAAACAAATATAGTCTCCAGCTGTGTACCACCGGGGAGCCTATCAAGCGCTGATGCTTAGTTTCAAAGTCAGGATCACGCAGAGAACCCTACCTTAGCTCTGCAAGACGCTAAACAAAAGAAAAACTAGTAAGTGTGGGAAAGGGCTTTGAAAGGAAGAAATGAGGCTGCTAGGGTCAGAGGAAAATCAGAGAAAGTGATGTAAGAAGAGAATATAAGATATAAGAACAGATTATATATAAATAAATGTTATGAATGAGAAAGTAAAGTGACAATAATGTGTAAAGGATTGCCGATTTAATGGAAATACACACTAAATACTCTTTTAAACTCTAAATGGTCAAGACTTTTGTTGCTTTCAATTCATGTGGTTTTTGTAATTACATATGCAAAACAATGGACCATTTAAACAAGCAAATTATTTAGCTCAGTATAGAATGAGTGGGTACATGGTGTTATAGGGCTATTTTGCTTTCTGCCTCCCTATTTTTAAAAATGTGATTTAAAATAGATTTCATCCAAACAGATTTTATTTTGATTATAGCCTCCCCTCCCCCAACTCCTCCGAGATCTTCCCTACCACCTTGAGTTCATACCCTTTTGTACCTCAAACAAGCATCCAAATAATAATAATAAAATAAAAACTGGAATAAGTCAAAACAACACAAACAAACAGAAAAAAAAGAGACCATTGTGGTATTTTTGGGCAGGGGGTGTTCCTGAGTGTCTGAGCTAGTGGGTTTTCTCTGCTTCTCTTTAGGTTTTTTCTTTTGTTTTATTAAATTCCAATATATTAGTTTTTGCTTTATCTTATTGTTTTTATATTATATTTTATTATTATCCTGTAGAAGTCTGTTGATTTTCTAATGAGAGATAGAAAGGGGTTGGATCCAGATGGGAGGGGAAGCGAGGAGGAACTGGGAGGAGGAGATGGAGGGAAACCATAATGATAACATATATATGTGGGGGGGAAATAATCTATTTTCAATAAAAGAAAAAATTTCTAAAAAAGAAAGAAAGAGCACAAGAAAACCATATAGATGCCAAGATACACAAGTTCATACACAATACCAAAAACAACAACAAAAAAGGAAGTCAATATATATATGTATGTATATATATATGTGTGTGTGTATGTGCATATATATATATGTATGCATACATATATATCCACTGACAGGAAACATGATCCTAATAAAACAACAAAGTATTGTAAACCACATACTACAGAACCTGTAAAATAACATAATTTTATCAGGCAAATATGGGGCTATGACCCACAAAGGAGGATGGGTGTGCCACAGCTTGTTGCTCCACATATCATTGTTTCTGGTCACCATATTTTTGTAAATAAATATATACGTGTGTATGTGTGCACAGGGAAATATAAGTATGTGTTGAAAGAGTGCTCATTTATGTATCTGAGAAATCATTAATGATCATAAATGTAATCAAATCACTGAACTCTTTTTTTAGTGTCTCTCAACTCAGCTCCTTGAGAATTGTGAAATCACCAGCTTTTAAAAAGTATGTTTCTCCTTCCTGCTTTCCAACCACTGTGTTCTAACTGCAATCTGTGCTCATGACTTTTACTGCCTAAGCCCCCACGTATCCCTAGGTATTCAATGTCTCCCCACTTCCCTCTGATACTATAAAACAAAGGATATATTGGATTATCTGTAAGTATTACATATCATTATGCATTCTGAGGAAAAAATCATAACAATAGAATTTACTTATATAAAAAAGCTGGTCAATGTAAATGCTTTGAACACCCATTTATTTTTTTTTATTCCAAGTGTGTAGGATCTTGTATCAACAACACAACTCTTTCTCAAAGCTGCTATTCTTAGCAAGTGTTTAAAAAGATCAACCAGCACAGTGCAAGGAAAAGAAGAGTCTTTTCAAACTGCTTTAGAGAAAAGCCCCACCTCTAAAGCTAAACGTGACATCCCTACCATAGGATTTTGCTCATACTTTGGAAACTCCCCAGCTATTTCCATATGACACTAGCTTGTGCTCTCCACCCCCATGATTGATGTGGTTTGAATGCTAGCATTACAGCTCCCTTGTCATCCAGAGTGATTTCCCAAGATGATCTGTTTCCTCTCAAACCTCAGACATTCTAACTCACACTGTAACAACAGCCAAGGCATATGTCTGGGGTGTCTCTGAATGGAGTCCTAGAGAAGCTATTACATGAAACTGTGAAGTTGAGGGCTGAATTGCTGTGGAAACTCCAAGATGTTGGAGATGCCAGAGTCATGGGATACCTCTGCCAAGGAATACTACTAACAGGGAGTGGAACGAGCCCAAGAGGGAGAAGTATGTTGTAGTCAACAACCTGAAAGCAGTTGGAGATCTGAAGAACATTTTGACATCAGTTGTGGAGATGCAGAGTTTGGAGTTTGCCCAGCTTGGTTTTAGTCTTACTTTAATCCAGTATTTCCTCACTATGCTCCCTCCCTGTGCTTTGGAGTGGTAATGTATATCCTATGCCATCGTATGTTGGAAGTATGTGATCTGCTTTTTTAATTTTAGAGGGGGTGACAGTTAAGAGATTGCATGAATCTCAGAAGAGACTTTGAACATTGGATGTTTTTAAACATTCTTGAGACTGTTACAGACTATGCGGACTTTTGAAGTTGGACTAAATGTATCTTTACATTATAATATCACTTTGGGGGTCAGGTAGTGGAATGTGGAGGTTCAAAAGAAAATGCCCCCCAAAGGGAGTGGTACTATTAGGAAGTGTGGCTTTGTTGGAGAAGGTATGGTCTTACTGGAGGAGGAGTGTCACTGTAGAGGCAGGCTTTGAGGTCTCATAAATGCTCAAGATACCTCTCAGGGTCTCAGATCACTTCCTTTGTCCTGAAAGATGTAGGACATTCGGCTGCTTCTCCAGCAGATGTCTGTCATCTGTATGCCACCATGTCGCACCATGATGATAATGGAATGAACCTCTGAAAATGTAAGCCACTCCAATGATATGTTTTTCCTTTTAAGAGTTGCCATAGTCAACTTTTAAGGATTTTGTTTTCTCCTTTGCACCATCTCCTTGCTTGATTCCTGACATGGATCCTGGTGGCAAGTCCTTGTAACCATTGTTTTTTTTTTTTAATTTTTTTAATTTATTTTTTATTTTTTTATTTAACTTGTCCACCGCTCAGATAATCGAAGATGGCTTACAGCAATGCAGACCACATAGTAGTCTTAGAAGGCTGGATATGATGCTTAATAAACAAATTCACCCTAAAAATATTGTGTGGTCATGGTGTCTCTTAACAGCAATAGAAACCGTAACCAAGACATCCAGATTGTAATTACTCAAAAGTATTGTGAACTAAAACAGGAGCAGATGAATTAGAAATCATAATTATTTCACCCAAAGAAATCATTTATTTTTAATAGCCCTTATCTATTTATTTAGGTTATAAATAAGGCCTCGTTGTAGTCAGCATTGAGTCTCATGTTCCCACACTTTGCCATCATTGTGTGTCTGACACTCAGAATCTATTTCTCAATTTCCTTTGCCCAATCTTAGGAAAAATATAACATGAGAGCATTCAAACTCATAAAGCAGTGGTTTTTCACCTTTCTTATTCCGCGACCTCATGCTGTGGTGACTGCTCCCAACCATGAAATCAATTTCAATGCTGCTTCATAACTTTAATTTGCTACTTTTCTGAACTGCAATGTAAATATGCATCTTCCAATGGTTTTAGGCAACCCTTGTGAAAGGTTCCTTCAACCCCTGCCACGAGTCATGACCCACAGGTGGAAAGCAACTGATATGAAGGTTTAGTCCAGCTTTGGTCAGAATACCTCTTGCATTTGTATTTGTGGAATGGAAGCTATAAATTAGAAGGAATAACCCTTATGAGAAATTCAAGAGAAAGTAGGCCTTCATTTTGTCTTCAGTGTGTACATAAAAGACATGTGCTGTACCTAGTGGTCAAAGGGCTAGTTTAGAAACTGCCTAAACTCTCCTATCTGACATGAATTAACATTCAGCATTAACCAGAAAAAAAGAAACAATGGCTAAAGAAATAATTAAAACGTAGTCTCAATTGATAGAAATTGTAAAAAGAAGAAAATGGAAATTTTAGATCGACAAACTACAATCACTTGAGACTCTAGTGAAATAAAAAAGTCTTTGCCAAGCTTGTTAGTGGAGTCTCACCCTGTTATTCCTTTAGCTTCCCGATCCTTGCAGTCACCACCAAATGAAATCAGAAGAGACAGAGCATAGTCTAGAAGGCAGGGTGGAGTTAATCAAGGAGTAATATGAGCTACTATCAAGGGTAAGAGTAGCCAGTGCTTGGGCCCTTTTGATGAATAGACACCCAAGGGGTGGGAGCAGACCACTGTGTTGCTCTACACATTCAGATTTGCTCTTATTTTTCTAAATTCTAAATATATGGCTGCCCTGATGGATGCTCCCCTTGGCACCTTCATCTGGGTTAGAGCCTACTCTTATTTCCCCAGCAGACATTTGCAAATCCCAAGACAAGGACAGTGCTTTGAACCGAAGTAGCCTCTTAAGTCTTGCTACAAGAATGGGCAAGTCTCAAAAATTTTTGTTAAAAATTGAACTTATAAAAAGCATACAGATTTAATACCTGTTCCTCCTGAGCCCACCTTAGATTTTGCTATAATTGTCTTGTTTGTTTGGCAGCTGTCTAGAAACATTTAGAGATGTCTACCCACCACATCTAAGGAACTGGTAAAAAGGAGAGTTGGGGTGCTCACAGTCACCGTGGAATGACAGTGGTTGGGGGAAGGTCCTCTTTGACTTTCGTTTCGTTTTCTCTGATTATTCTGTTGATCTTTCCAGTGTCCTGGGACACACAACTGCTCAGAAACCCATATAATGAAGCGTAGTATGTTTTGTGGGCATAGTTTTTAAGTAAATCTTCAGATGTTCTGATTCTTAAATAGATTCATTAACTAACTACTTCATAATACAAGGGATTAAACCTAGGGCTTCACATAAATTGAGCAAGTGCTTGACCACCAAGGTAGACTATAGCTTTTCCTGACTTTTCCTTTCTTCTTTCTTTCCTTTTCTTTTTCCCTTTCATTCGTTTATCTACTTCTTTTGAGACAGGCTCACTGATTTGCCAAATTTGGCTAGGGACTAATGGTTTTTCTGCCTGGGCCCAGTGAACCAGTATACCTTGCCTTGATTAATTTCCACTGTGATAGACTTTGTGCTGAGGGTGTTCATCAGCTTGAACCCTTCTGCCTTCCTTTGCAAATGAAGCCAATTCCTTCAGGAGGAGTTTTAACTGTTCTGTTTTATGACTTGTCTCCCTCAGAGGCTCCAGTCAAGTAAATCTCCATGCTTCTTTCTGGGGATAATTCCATTAGATGATGTGAACACTAAGCGAAAAACAAAAACAAAAAAGCAACCCGTAGGAGTAGAGAGGTTTCAATCTCAGCTTGCCGTTCTCAGCTGGGGAACATGCTTCACTAGCTAAAGCGAGGCTGATGCAGTATTTTCCATGACGATGGTAATGAATCTACACTGGAGTAGGGCTAGTTAGAAGAAGAAGAAACCCACCTCTTAGTTTCGCTGGCCTGTAACTAAACCTCTGCAACTTGTAGCTGGACCAGGATGAGCAGTGTTTCCCCTGCCTGTTGAAAAGATGCACCGGCCTCTACTGAGATGCTAGTAGACCCCTGGAAGCATTCATCTGGGTGCAACATTATGAGGCTGAAGCAGGATGGGAAGAGAGAGCAGCTTGTTGTTTAGATGCCCCCTCAAGGTTCTTTCTCATCAGCTTTAGGAGGTTTATTTGTACAAGGTTTATTTCATTAGTTAAATGCTTTTAGGACCATTTACAGAGAATTCAAATGATTGCTGGGCTAGACTAAATTCCTACTAACTACTACCCAGACCTCCTTGCACAGCAGTACACAGGCAGAATTGCTTGTGTGTTCCTTTTTATTGAATAACCATATGTAGCCCAGATTATTGTATTCAGATCAGGATTTTGGAATTAGGTTGCCAATATTCTACAACACTTGTAAGGAAAAGGCAGATGCCAAAACACACAAAGAATGTTCATGAGGTGTAGAACTCGGTATCATCTAATGAGTTCTAGCAAAATGTTGTGAGTCGTAGCATGAAGAAAAAAAGAGAGCATGTCAAGAACATGCTATATTGGAATCCTAAATGGATGTGTAGGGTGTCTTTCTACAATGTCAGATTGTATTGAAACAATCAAGTCACAAGTTACACCAATGTCATTGACTGTAATTTACCAAGTAATCCCAATTTACATTGATAGCTGGCCAATGTAAACGCAGGTATTTTTATTTAACCTTAACATGTAATGTTAGCTCTCAGGGCATATAGCACACATCACACAGCAAATCCATCTATATCTATATCTGTAAATTGCCAAATTCTCTAAAACGACTAAAGAGGCTCTAACAGAATGCAAGGAGCACCAGAGTGCTTGAAACAGTAGGGGGAGAGAGCACACACCGATTCAATGACCATCTCTGTGTGAGTAATCCAGAGAACTCTGCTGGAGATCTCCTAGGAGAGTTGCCATGGAGACAAGCTGCAGGGTCAGAGTTGAGCTGAGCCTCCGTGGTGAACAGAACTTCTGGGTTGAACTGATCTAGAGAAGCAGGAAGTGGGACTGTGCCATCTGAAGGAGAGGCGAAAGGCACAATGTCCAGATGAAGGGATGCATGAAAGGCGTCTTGAGTAGATATCATCCCCAGTGGGAATCAACCTGCGATGCAGGGTCTAGGCCATCATTCTCTGTCTGTAGGTTAGATGACAGGTTGGTGAGGGCCACCCCCATAGCAGTCAGGTGTGGTCCTCTTCCTGCGTCCTTTAGTCTGGTGTGTTTGTTGAGATCTCCAGCTAGTTTCCTTGGTAAGATTTGAGCATGCCCATGAGCTCATATGGTCCCAATTTATACTGGCATATTTATAGTTCAGCACCCATTTTACTTTTAGAATTAAAAGCTTTATCAGCCTGCGCATGTCACGTTTAGAGACAGACAGGCAGTACTGTTTATGTGTCCACCAAGGTCATCCTGCCTCTGTGTCTGCACTCACAGTGGAGTCAAAAGCTGTGTGTAAAATGGAATCTCTCAGGGCAAGGCACAGCCCGAGAGACCCTGTTTTATAGACTATGAGAGCCTGATCTCATCAATGATTGCTAGAACAGAAAAGACAAAAACAAGAAGAAAATTTACAATCAAGGGACCACAGTTGTGTGTGGGTATCAGGTCAGTGCGTGTGAGGTCTGGCATTGCAGGGTTTCCCACAGAATCTGACGCCTGTTAGAGAAGCCACAAGTTTCATTTTCATTGTCCCTTTTGTTATTTATTCCAGGAAGGCTTTGGAGGAAAATAAAAGCTGAAATATTCAGATGGTAAAATAATTGGGGCAATGTATATTCAGTTCAAGTAACTGGGGAAATTTTCTGACTCAGAAACCCTAGAAATGCTGTGAAGTACATCAACTATCTCGTTCATTTCTACACTACTAACATACATACAACATAAAACTAACTTTTCTTTCTTCCCTCCTTCCTTCCGTTCTTTGTTCTAGTAATCAAGTCCTGTTGCCACTGAGTGACAAGCCTAATTAAGCGTTATTTTTAAGTGCACAGTCTCATGGTATTAAATATGTGCACTTTATCACAAACTGTCAACATGACCTCGCTCCAGTACATGTTTTTTAATCTTTCTGAAAAGAGGCTTCACATACACACACAACCACCTCACTCTCGTTCTCCCAACCTGGCAACTTGTCTTCCCTTGTCAGTCTTTATGAGAGATGACGCTAAGCATTTCATATGAGTGAAAGAATTCAATACTTGGTTTATTTTTAAAAACGGTGATGTCATTGCCACAGCTCCCTCACCAGTCATCCATCAATCCCCAGCAGTCAGAATCCATTTGCTTCTTCAGAGTCAGTAAGTTTCATCATATGTCCTCGCCATGTTTCTTATCCTCTCCTCTAGACACAAGGGAGTTGCCACAAGCTGTCGTGAGTACCGCTGCTACGAACACTGACGTACACACACTTGCTGGAGGGCCTGTTGTCAACAAACTTCAATGCCAAGTACATCAAAGACTTCAGTGTGAAACCCATAACACAGAAACTGCTAGAAGAAAACCCAGGCACTATCCTACAAAACATAAGTGTAGGAAAGGACTTCGTGAGTAGGACTCCATCTGCCCACAAATTAAGGCAAAGCCTTGGCAAGTGAGTTCTCATGAAGCTTAAACACTTCTGCATGTGGAGGGAATGAATCCATTAAGCAAAGAGGAGGACTACAGAGTGGAAGAGAATCTTGGCCAGCCAATTTAAAAATGAGTTAGAGGTCCAAACCGAGAATTCTCAAAAGATGAAATAAAAAAAATGGCTGAAAAATATCTTTAAATGTGTTCAACATTTTTATCCATTATGGAAATCCAAATTTATACAGCTCTGAGACCTTATTTTGCCATAGCCAGGACTAAGATCAATGAAACAACTGAAGACAAAAGCTGGAGGGGATATGGGGAAAGGGAGCCCTCTCACTTGTTAGTGGGATTGTAACTATGGAAATCAATGTGGAGAATTCTACAAAACTAAAGGGCAATGGACCACATGACCCAGATATATACCACTCCTTGATCTAGACACAGAAGACTTAACATCCCACTCCAGAGACACTTGCCCAGCTGTGCTATTTCCCTCTCTTCATGAAAGCGAGGACATGGAATCAACCTAAAATAATAGGTTTGTGAAAGCAAACATTCTCAAGATGCTACAAACACCAAAACTTACAACAGTTACAGAACCAAGCAAGCCCCAAAATTACCTTAAAAAAACAAGGTCATAAAAACTTGAGATATATTTAAAGAAACACAGGAACATAGTTCCTTCAAAAATTTTATTCAGTGTGTGTGTGTGTGTGTGTGTGTGTGTGTGTGTGTGTGTGTGTGTGTGTATGTGTGTGTGTGTGTGTGTGTGTGCTGCATGGATACCATGGAGCACATGTGGAGGTCAGAGGACAACTTTCCAGAACTGGTTCTCTCCTTTTACCATGGATTCTAGATATTCAGCTCAGGTCACAAGACCTGCATGGTCTCTACCCACTTGAGTGTAAAGTGTCTTTACCCAGTTGAGTCATTAGGAATCCAGACTTGCATGGCAAGTGTCTTAATTCACCTATGTCATTACAGGAGTCCCCTGGTGGAGTTTTTCACCAGAAAACCTTCACCTGAGAAACTGTATATTTCCCATAAAAAAAGATTGGAAATAATTAGCAGCAATAATGAAAAAAGCAATCATTATTTTTTGATATTTATACAAATTTTGATTGTATAAATTATTTATAAAAAGTAATAAATAGTCTGTGTGTTAGTTTGAATACAATTTGCCCCCATAATCTTCTAGGGAGTGGCACTATTAGGATCCAATTGTAGATTAAAAACCTAATCTGTTAAAAGATATGCTGTAAAAGAGGTCCAGACAGAAAAACCTCTGAACAAGTTCCAGTGTGTTTTACAATATGTGTGTAGACTTAAGAAAGAAAGAAAATGTGTCTAGGCAGTTATAGAAAGAAATAGTTTTATAAAACAAAATAAAGTCTTTAAATAGACAGTAAAGAGTAATGTAAAAAAAAAAAAGTCATGTAAAGATGGGAAACACGCAGAGAGTCAGGATCCTGTATGCTGTTGTGTTGATTTTTGATTTGTTGATTGCTGAAAGCGAAGGAGAGCTGAGCTGCTAAAAGACCTGGCATTGAAAGAGAGCCTGTTGAAATGAACCAGCTTAAATACTTCAGGAATGCCTTAACTTTGAAAAATCAAAAAATGTATTTGTTAAATGTAAATCAAATCAAAAATGCTTTGGAGAAGTATTTTTGCTTTTTTTTTTTGCTTTCTTTGTTTCAGGTTGATAGATTGATTTGGATCAGCTTTGATCAAGGGAGAACTTGATCTTGACAGGTGATATCTATCAGCAAAAGTTAATGCTGGTCTCCTCAGAACTTGGCCATTATCTCAATTTTCTCTCTGAGATTCTAAGGATCACTTCACTCACATGCAGCAGGAAGCAGTCTAGAGAACACAACATCCACATTCCCAGGAGCTGGGTTGTGGGAGGTTTTTGGTTATTTTGTGGTCATGGATGTTTGTTATAATTTAGGGGGATATAGGAATAAGGATAAAGAAAAAAAACTATTAATCTTAGATATTTTGCCTTGGTATGGATTTTGGTATATGGATAGAAATTCAAAATCAATTTTATTATACTGTGTATATGTGTATACTCTTGCTTAAAGAATTTTTGTGCATTGATACCAATACACAATTTAAGGTTATTTTTGTTACAACATATTATTCATGTTTCTACTCTTGTTTAAGGTATGGTACCTAGGCAGTTTATTTGAAAATGTAAAGTTAAATCTAGTTTTGAAAAACTATCATTATGAACTATTTGGAATAATGAAAAAACATAGGTCAGTAATTAGTCATCTATACCATCAAATTTGTAGATATGCTAGGCATGATTTCCAGATCATATAGGGATATATTTTAGATAGACAGATGGTATTCAAACCTTTCAAAGACCTACAAAATATAGCATTTAAGATATTTTATTAATTCAGAGCTTTTCATGACCATGAGACACATCTGCTCCTGGCAATATTCATTTACTTTAGAGTTGATTGGCTCTTCATGAAGCTTGTTTCAATGTGGCAAGGCTAGTCATTTGGGCAAGAAAGAGTCAGACATCTCTGTCACTTTTTGGAAGTTGCTTGCAATGTACTTTCTGTTTACTTAGGTAATATTATATCCTTTTGATGCCTTGATGGAGTTGAAGACTAGATAGTTATAGTTGCTGTTTTCCTTAGATATGATATAAAGTAAGTTAAGAATTTTTTTAATTTATTAAGATAGTATAGATTATGGGGTGTTTTTTTTTTAATTTACCAGACACAAATGAATTGGAATTCAGTATCCTGTGAATGTAATCTTTATTTGGTAATTGTTCTTATTAAATACAGTCTTACTATGTTAAAATTAGAACTTTTCATTTTTGTTTAGAAAGAAAAAAGGGGAAATGTTGGGGAATGTTATTTTAAGGTGTGTGACTTTTGTTTATGCTGCACATGTTTAACTTTGTGAAGCTGTGATTCTTTGCCTGTCTAAAAAATATGTCTAATAAAGAACTGAATGTTCAATAGCAAGGCAGGAGAAAGGATAGGTAGGGCTAGCAGGTAGGGAGTATAAATAGAAGGAGAAATCTTGGAGGAGAAAAGGAAGTAGCCAGAGAAGGAGGAGGACATTGGGTGTCAGTCACCCAGCTACACAGCAAACCATGGGGTAAGAGTAAGATTTACTGAAATAAGAGAATTGGAAAAGACCAGAGGCAGAAGGTAGACAGGATAATTTAAGTTAATGAAAGCTGGCAATAAACAAGCCAAGCCAAGGCTGGGCATTTATAAGTAAAAATAAGATTCCATGTGGTTTATTTGGGAGCTGGTTGGTGGGCTTCCCAAAAGAATAAGGAGTAAAAAAAAAATCATACTACAATATGCAAATTAAAATTATAATAACTACTATAAAAAGGAAATAAAATATATAACTTCTATTTTATAACAAAAACCATGAGACTCAAGGTCAAGCAAAATAAGATTTTAAGAAAGAGGAAGAAAAGAAAGAGAAGGAGGGGGAGGAGGAAGGGAAGGAGTAGAAAAGGGAAGAGGAAGAAGGGGAAGGAGAAGGGGGAAAAAGCAGGAGGAGGGAAGAGTCATATGCAGAGCACAAAATGGGATAGGAGGGAAAGCAATAAACATATTTAAACCAAGTCAAGCTCTGTCCACTGAGAGAGCAGATACGGGCCAATATCACTGAAGAATAAAGTTGAAAAACAAGCCAGCCACGGCAGTACAGATTTACTAAATAAAACAAGGAGCCGTATTTGAACTGCTTTTGGCACGAGAGTTACCTTTTACACTTTTTGACATGGCTGAAATAATCTCCAATAATTACAAAAGATTATAATGACATGGTTTAGAAGTCAGAGTTAGGCCACCACCCTGGGGCATCTAGAAGGACCCTGGTAGCCAGATAATGTAAGGAAGATTGTGGTTTGTGGGGCAGAAAATGGAACTGGTGTTTGTGCAATGAAGTACTACAATATGTGACACCACTGAGGATAGATTTAATGAACATAATGATAACAGAATATGCTGAGAAACCTGTCCATTGGGAATCAAGAATCAGTAACCAGAAAGCACTCTATTAGTGAAGACCCAAGGGCCTCTGAGCACTCTACTTCTGTTGGTCTTGGCACTCCAGTCCTGACTTCACTGCAACAAAGATCAATTCTCAAGTTTTCCCTATCCTCTTGAGTAACTGCGAAGAAACACGGGAGCCATCATAGACTTTCTTGCCACTTGCAACCAATCCTCACTGAAGTGGCATAACTTTGCTTTGGAAATCCCTTTTTGTAAACTTGATATTTACTTCTGAAAGAATAGAAAACACCACACACACACACACACACACACACACACACACCTCTCCTAACACTCCTATGCACACTACTGTGCTGTTCTCTGTGAGGATTGAGAGACGGTAGGGTCAAGTAAGAGCTAACAGATGACAAATAGGGTTCCCCGACAGAAAAACTCCAGATTTTGCAACAGAAAGTGGAAGAGAAAGACTGAGGAAGGGGTAGGAGGTAGAAGAAAAGATAAAAGAAAGAGAGAGGAAGGAGAAAGAGAAGAGGATTGTCAAGACGGGAGAGGGGAGGGCAAAGGAGAATAAGAACCAAATGCCCATCTCTCTCTTGGAAGCCTGTGTGAGCTCGCTAGTATATAACCATGAGCAATGGGATTGCTCTGTCTTTATAAAAAATAATTGAAATGATGTTAAACCATCATGAAACTACACAAGCAAAGAATTCTATCACCCTTCATCTGCCACTATGTCCTTTCCAGGGAACACCCACGCAGCATCCATGGTCAGTAGTACAGTGATGTCATCATTAGCTGAGTTAGAGAGAAGTACATCTCCCAGGGAGGGGAGCACATTCTGAAAAATGTCATCACTTAGTTTTCTCACTTCATTAAGAACAGGATATCCTTACACAAACCAAGATGTTCAAGTCCTCCTAGGTACCTAGCTGGGTTGCAATCTCACACTGACTAAAATGTCATTACCCACCAGATAGCTCCTACTTTATCCCTCTTTGAATGCACAAATGCTATATGCAATTAATATAATATTAACATAATATTTGTTTATGTGTGTATCTTTCAACCAAATTTTGTGTGAAAGTTAGTTACTAAGCCAAGGAACCTTAAATGACTCCGCTGAGATCATTCAGCGAGTAAGAAATAGAGCAGAATTTTGGCTTAAAGCAATCTAGATAAGATCACATTTCTCTTTTGATTTGTTTAAATTACCATCAACTAATTTTAAAGATTTCTTTTATTTTTAATAATTTATATAAGTGGGTCTGTGTATAGCTATGTGTTTGTGTGAGTACAGGTGCCTGTGGAGCCCAGCAGAAGGCGGCAGATCCCCTGGAGTTGGAGTTGTAGGTGGTTATAAGTCACATGACATGAGCACTGGGAACTGAACCCAGGAGGTCTACAAATGCACTGAGGGCTCTTAACCACTGAGCCATTGCTCTACCCAGCACCCCCAAAGCCCATCTCTTAATCAGAATGAGAAGTCTCTAGACTCAGAATGGCGGGTATCAGAGACCACTCAGGATAAGCTGGGAGGCGGCAGGCTGGGAACACCAAGGCCATTCTTCACTGGCCTAGCTGTCTCAAGTGTGTACCTTACCAGTCAGGTCACAGGTCCAAAACAGAGGAGAGCAGGATTTGTGCTCTCCTCACTGTGGTGTTCGCCTACGTACAACCATGGCAACTGATACAGGACAACAGAGCACAGAACCCAAGAAACAGCTTAGAATGCCTGTCCATCCCAAGAGCACAGAAAATGGACCCCGCACAATATAATATTCTTCCCACGCTAATTTCAGTACTCCTCAAAACCATGGGCCAAGGCTCTTTCTTCTTTTATGAAGTAGTAAGCTAAATTGCAAAGAAGTTTAGTAAATAAACGAAATAACTCTCTGCTGGAGCTCTAATTTGTTCGCGTTGTGCGTGGCCCCAAGTTCCATTTAGATTCCATCACTTCTCACGAAGTCCCTGACTCTTTGTGGGTCTGGAAGTCCCCCATTAAATCACACCCATTGGCACGGCTGGCCTGTGAAGTGCCAGTTCTCAGGGAGTGAGACGCGGATATAGCAGAGCCAAGCCAGTAACTCATCCAAGACCCCTGCAGGCTGAGCTATTTCCTTGTCATGAAGGGAGCAGGGCTCAGCGCTGAGCACACACCGTGGCAGTTAACAAATATTAAACATTTATATTCGACTTGAGAGACTCTCTGGGTAATTTTGCTGGAGCTCTCCCCCTAGCTGTTTTTCTTAGATTAAGATTTTCGTCAACATTCCAAGGGCATTCATTCACTAGTGCACAGGGGCCCCGGAATGAGAGGGAGCGCCACTTTGGAGTCAAACTCTGCCAAGTTTAAAACTAAGAGTAGGTGAATGAGACTTGACTGCCTCCTAAATTGAATGTCTGTGGAATTTTTTTGGACCTGAAACTGAGCCCAGAACAAGGTCTGTACAGTAACACTCACTAGGTGTCACTGTTTGACAAACCGTCTTGCCAGCATCATTAGGGAAATGTTCATTTTGGCACGAATTGTCTATGGAAAATGCAATTAGGAAAAAGCTGTGCAAGTAGCCATTAGAAACTGAATAACCTGCGTTATTCCTTTTATCCAGATTACACTTGGCTCCTAAGCTGACCTAAGCTCTGTTGGCAATAGTTTGTAGACGGTCACAGTAGCCTCTGGGGTACCTAGGCTGCTCAGAGAGTGGCAAGAGCGGGCCAGGGCTTCTTTGTTCTTCATCTGCTTTATCTCTCTGCATCTTGAATTGCTTTTTGGACTGGGCTCTGTAGCTGCCTTGATTACTGAGCACAGGTCTCACTCCTTGAACACAGGCATGGCAAGACAATCTACCCATGAAAGAGCTCCATTTTAATATGAACTCTCGATCTGAATCACTTGGCAACTGAACAGTAAGAAATACTGCCTTCCCTGGAGTGATATTCTCTCTCTCTCTCTTTCTCTCTCTCTCTCTCTCTCTCTCTCTCTCTCTCTCTCTCTCTCTCTCTCTCTCTCTCTCTCTCTCCAGAAGCAGGCAGATCTCTGTGAGTTCTAGGCCAACCTGGTCCACATATTAACTTTCCTGGCTAACTAGACCCGCATAGTTAAGTTCTGTCTCAATATATGTAAAATTCTTGGGGGTTTTGTTTCTTTTCAAGATAGGATTTCTCTATGTAGTTCTAGCTGTCCTTGAATTTGTTCTGTAGGCCAGAGCTCAAACTCAGAGATTCACCTGCTTTTGCCTCCTGAGTGCTGGGATTAAAAGCGTGCACCACCATGCCTGGTTAAGAAATTCTTACTTAATGAAGTATATTCTACAGCAAGTAAATTTAAGAAAAGACACACTGTGTTCTATACTATCATGAGAACAGGAATGAGAGAGTTCTTGGTGGAATATGTCACTGAACAAGCTAGTGTAGAAACAAAACTGAAAGAGGCAGGGAAATGATCATCTTAGAAATGACATCAAGACAGAGGAATTGGTGAGTGCAGGAGCCTTCAGAGGTCCTTGATGCACACTTAGAAAACTGATAGAACATTCTAGTTTAGTCCAGTTTAGTTAGTCCATTCTAGAAAGGAAGCGGAACATCTATTTTGAATGTATAATTTGAAGTGACTTAACAATTGATTTCCTTTTAAAAAATATATGGGAAGGCAATGAGCAAGGGAGACTTCTTCAGCCACAGGGTCTAGCATCTTCAGCCCACAGAGAGTGTTCTACTGCACAAGCCAATCAAATAAACCCACCTTTATAATACATACATTCCATTACTTCTCTTCTCTTATAGAACCCTACCTAATAGAGTGACAACGTTGCTAGCAACTTAAAAGAGAAAGATTATGATCAATATATAAGCAACATAATTCAGTTTAACGCTCATATGTACGTAGCCTGTTTTCTGTAGTCTTTTTATCCGTACAGTGCTACAGTAACCATGGGGCTACAGCTATGTTTCCTTGTGCTGCTCTCTTTCTTTTAGGTCTACACACAGCAGCTGGATTGCTGGGTTGACTGGTAGATCCATTTCACAAGTTCTCAAGAATGTTTGTGCAGCACGGGTGACAGCTTGAGAAACTGAAGGGACCTAAAGGTTGAGCTCTTAGATAAGAAATAAGCATCACCTGTAGATCAGCTTTCGGAGGTAATCTACAAGGCTACTCCCCCCCCCCAAGTAAAAATATAGACATTTTTATGAATACAATGTATTTACAAGGGAATGAGTTCTAATAACAATTTTTCAGTTTCAGGACATTTGTTTTGCTCACAGCAGGGAATTTGGAAAAGGCATCACAACAAATATTTAACCAAAATGTAGATGTTAGTTTTCCTGTGTTAGTGACTTTGCAGTCAGTAATACCCTTACGAGGGGCTGGCTTGGGAATAGCAGGTGAACATGAAGGGTTTATTTTATGTCTCCTTGTCCCATATGCTGTTTTATCATTTTGAGGAATTAGAATGTCTAAAACAAAGTTCTATGGGGTGTATTAATGTGTATGGTATAACCAGTCAAATTCCCAATGTATGATGTCATCCTGATCATTGTAATCACTTTGCCAGCTTCCTGTTTGACAATGTTTTACGTCTCCTATCACCCCACCCCCACTTTCACAGTTCTACTAGTTTGCCTCTCACCAGTTCACACCAACAAACCCTTCCCCAAAAGTTTGCTCCACCACCCAAGGCACCTGTACAATCAGCTCGGTGTCTTACCCAATCTGAGTTCAATATCACATTTTACAACCACTTCATTCAAGGCTGTATTTAGTATCCATGAAGTCACAGCGTTTAATGGTTTCCTTAATCTAATCTTCTTGCATTCAGCTGGAAAATGACAAGGCTTTGGCAATGCTTTCAATCCCTCCACTGAGCTGATGGATTATTTTCTATTTTAAGCAGTCAATTTAGAAACAGTTCTTAGACAATTTGGCTCTTTTTAAAAGGCATCATTAAGAAACTCTCTGCTCTGTTTTTAGTCATTCTTTTGTTCTTGTCAACGGGATCCTGTGCTGTTTCCACAAAAACAACTCTTGAAATGTCAAAATGTAAACAATAAACATTGACCGTGATTAGACTTGGTTTCATCTACCTTTCATGCTATAAATTGACTTAACCATTTTGGCTACAGGCAAGCAGTCTGTACACTTGGCTGTTGGTATGGAAACTGGAAGGTATATTCGCCAGGTACAGCCCTACAAGCTGGATTGGAGAATGACATGATTGCAAGATTGGCTTGGGAACCATGAAGCCTGAGCAAAGGCATCACTCATGCAGAACAGACCTGGACTGTGATCTAGGTCTTCAAGCCAGTGGCTTGGCTTCCAAGAGATGCTGCACACAAGAGGCACAGTGCTCATTTAACCCTTCAAACAAGAGCATGGTGCCCAAAGAGTCTGGATTCTTATTTCACAAGAACTGAAAATGTTGCAGCACATGTATTAAAAAGTCAGATATTATTGCACGGGAGTAAGTGGATAATTAAATGTATCATGGGCTGGAAAGGATTGTGAAAGGCCCATGTGTCTATCAAGGAAACCAGAGTGATTGTGAGGGGACAGGGGAGGTTGATTATAAGCAATTGCCTCACATGATTGTAGGGTCTGGGAAGCTCAAATTCTGCAGAGCTAACTGGAAGGCTAAAGACTTTTGTTGGCTATTGTTGCAGTTTTGAATACAGAGACAGTCTGGGGGCAGAATTCCTCTTTATGGGGTACTTAAGTTTTTTCCTCTAGGGTCTTTAGATAACTAGATGATGCCAACTCAGTTATAAGTGATAATTTACCTTATTCTATACTGATTTAAATGTTAGTCATATCTGAAAAAGACTTCCACAGTCAAATCAAGGCCAAACATCTGGGCACCACAGCCTGTCTATGTTGACATATAAAAAATATAATGACCTTTATTTTGATTCTTTTATTTATTAATTTGAAAATATTTACTGGCTTCCTAACCAGTGCATCTTTCTCTCCTTGACACTCATGATGCAGAAGTAGAAAGATGCTGACTGGGCCCTTGCTCTCACAGAGCACAGAGCCTAGCCAGGGAGAGAGAGAGAAAGAGAGAGAAAGAGAGAGAAAGAGAGAGAGAGAGAGAGAGAGAGAGAGAGAGAGAGAGAGTGAGAGGAGAGAAAGAGAGAGAGTCCTTAAACAGGCTTTACCTACTGATAAGGAATTTGAGTATAATTATGAAACGAATAAAGATAATTATCTTGATATTCTAAAAGCAACTGTACTGTCTCATGCACAGATGCATACAATTCAATGTGTAGAATATTCAGTTGTCTAGTTCAGTATTATTAAATATTTGAGTACCTCAGAATGTGCTAAATTTTGCAATTCTTAAAAAGAAATTCTTTTTCTTTTAGATTTATTTTTTGTGTGCACATTTACCTGCGTTTGTAAATAGGCTCCCTATGCATACCTGGTACCATGAGAGGTCAGAAGAGAGTATCACAACCAAACTAGTTGTTTGTGAGTCACTATGGGGGTTCTGGGAATCAAAGCCAGATCCTCTGAGGGGAAAATAAGTGCTCTTAGCTGTTGAACCAGATCTTTAGCTCCAATTTTTCAATTCTTAATACCACATGGATTACGGATGGTATAATTTTCATCACAAAAGTATGAATGATGACAACAGTACTCAGCTATGAAGGACCAGCTTTCTCCTTAAACACATCTGTTTATGTGTTAAATTGAGCAAAATATGTGAAAATTTGGATTGACTGTAAAATAAACTGAAGATGATTATACTATGAAAGAATTCATAGAAATCTCTGTATAAAGAATTCAGAAAGAAATCTCTGTATAAACATTTGTGGCGGGGTTATTTTGAAGAGCAAGGTCCTTAATGACCCTTAAATACAATTCTACTTGAAAGAATGTGATTGGCAGACAATTTTAAAGGCTTTATCACTCAGATACATGCTCCCAGTTCTCCACTCTGTTTTGAAAGGATTGTTTGCCTTTCTGAAGTCAAATCAGTTTTAAGTTGTTTTATCATTTGAATGAAAACTAATTCTTCCCAATAAATCAAATCTTTATAATGGAATATTAATTTGTATGATATTAAGGATAAAGTATTTTTGCTTAAATGACCACCTTAGTCTAGAAAATCACATCAGAGATGTGAATTTCATAAGGCTGTGTCTTGTAATCACATCATTTATATTCCAGCATCAGTGGAGTCTAAAGGAATAGTTCAGACTATGTGGCGGAATGGGGAGAAGTTGGGAAGAAAGAGGACTGTATTATCAGAAAGACCTGAGGGACTTCCCCCATAAAGAAATGCATGTCAGCTTACCTACCAATCATCAGGATTAAGCACTATTTATTATAAGCAATAGACAGGGAGTGGGAAGGAAGAAGTGCACACCAGGGTGGGAAAGGAGGAAGTGCAGTCCAGGGTGGGAAAGGAGGAAGTGCAGGCAAAGATGGGAAAGGAGGAAGTGCAGACAAGGATGGGAAAGGAGGAAGTGCACACCAGGTGGGAAAGGAGGAAGTGCACACCAGGGTGGAAAAGGAGGAAGTGCAGACAAGGGTGGGAAAGGAGGAAGTGCAGACAAGGGTGGGAAAGGAGGAAGTGCACACCAGGGTGGGAAAGGAGGAAGTGCAGACCAGGGTGGGAAAGGAGGAAGTGCACACCAGGGTGGGAAAGGAGGAAGTGCACACCAGGTGGGAAAGGAGGAAGTGCAGACAAGGGTGGGAAAGGAGGAAGTGCAGACAAGGGTGGGAAAGGAGGAAGTGCAGACAAGGGTGGGAAAGGAGGAAGTGCACACCAGGGTGGGAAAGGAGGAACTGCAGACAAGGGTCGGAAAAGAGCATGCACAGACAAGGATTAGGAAAGGAGAAAGTGCAGATCATTTCCTTTAGCAACTTCCAGCTCTTTGAGGCTTAACAAATAATACTGCTTTGCTTTGATTGTAATGACACCCTTGACATGAACTCACACAGAGTCAGGTCAGGATCTCCAGAGCTGTAATCATCGGAATCTCCATTCCCGTGTGCTAAAGATTCAGTATCTATTACTATGGGTAACATTAATCATAGTTACATTTTTCTTTTGAAGAGATAATGCTTTCAACCATTAGCAAGTACACTTGTAAAATAAGTTTTCAGGTCTTACTATCAGGCTAGGCTATGATAAACCATTGAATATCTAAAAGGTAATAGAAATGGTTCCTGATGAGGACATGAATATATACAAAAAAGATAATTTAAGCTTCAGACAACTTAACTACTTAATCACTGACCATGTTCCTCTGACTGAACAGCTTACTTATGATTTGATTGACAAGAATGAATGCAACTCTCCACTGAGAGACACACTGATGAGGTTGTTTTTTTTTAATTTATCTATTTATTGCCTATATGCTTGCCTATCATCTACCTATAGGTAAGACAGATATACTTGTTTTAAGGAATTTTTCTCCTGTGGTTTTTTGGTCCTGTGGTTTTTTGGGTGGGGAAGAAATCAGTCTAGTCTTAAAGTTTGCAGCCTAGCCTGGAAGGTTGGTATTCAAGTAAGAACTGATAACACATATATGAGGTGATGCTGATTGTCAACTAGACAGGATCTAGAATCACTCAGAAGACAAGCATCCAGGCACACTAGTGATAATCTAGATTAAGTTAATTGAGATGGGAGATGACATGCCTTAATTGTTGATGGCACCGTTTCAGGGACTGAGATCCTGGGCTGAATAAAAAAGGTAGAAGCTGACAGAGGAGGATAATTCATCACTTTTCACTTCCTGATTGTGGATGCAATGTGACCGACTCTATGACACCCCTGCTCCCCCATGCCCCCGATGGATTGTATCCTGCCACCATGTACAATAAACTCTCCTTCCAAAAAAAAGGAAGTGTTTTTTTATTCCATGAGTTATGCCATGTTACAAATTTCAACGTCCCCACATTCCTCACTGTATGTTACATGAAACAGGTTTCAAAAAGTTTTTTTTTTAAAAAAAAATATGGCATTATTGTTCAAATATTTTGGACTAGATTCTTATAAGAATCTTTCATTTGACTGGAAGGTTCTATGTTGAAACCTCAGTGTAAGCAGAGATTCCTTGTTCATTTCCTGGTGACTAGACCCAAATAATCACTCAGAAACTATATTAATTACAATACTTTTGGCCTATTCACTCAGGCTTCTTATTATTTAACTCTTATATCTTAAATCATTTCTATTGATCTGTGTATCCCCACAAGGCTGTGGCCTACTGGTCAAGGTTCTAGGGCGTCTTTCTCCCTTGGCGGCTACTCTCTCCCTATATCTTTGTCTGGATTTTCTGCCTGGCTTTACTCTGCCCTGCCATGGGCTGAAGCAGCTTTATTTATCAACCAATAAAGCAACGCATATGCAGAAGGACATCTCACATCACCTCCATAATTTTCTAAATATTAATGGAGAAATACAAATGAATGATTCCAGTGTTAGTATCAAATGGTCATCACCATCTATCACCAATTTCACATCGAAATGAACACAATAGGTGGCTCAGAGTAAAAATCCACTTCATTAGCAGGGATGTGGTGTCATCCAAAGCAAAAGAAACCTGCTGCGTTCTTCCGACTCTCAGTATAGGAGGGTGTGGAGAGAGAGCTGTCCATGTGATTTATACATTTGTGTAGTCTGTAAGCATGGGGTATGTCCCCGCACTGGATGATTGCTTGGTGTCATTAAGCAGCCTTATATCCACAGTGAACAAATAGAATGACTATTCCAGAGAAAACCAGGTTGCTTGACCCCTAGGCTCCATTTGTAAATCCTTTGTATTTCCCAGGAATCATTCAGAAGGAAGCAGAAAAGGAAAAAAAAACAATTACAAGGATGGGGGGAGGGATATGGGGAGAGTCGGGGAAAGGGAGAGGGAGAAGGGAGAAATGAACACAGTGGGTACATACTGAAATATGTGCTGACAGGGTTAAGTGTCCTTCTGGAGTTCAAAACTCACCAAAGATAAATGAGATTATGGTTCACACAGATCCTACTCAGAGCCTAGGTTTCCTATTGAGGATTAGTTTTTCCTTAAAAGGGCTGTTAGTATGGGTTGAATTGTACCCCTCGAAATGCCAAGCACTGAAGCTCCGACCATAAGTACAGTACCCTGAAATGTGACCTTATTTGGAAACAGGACCACTACAGACATAGATGCTTAAGGAACCATGAATTCCTACTGGGACCGGAGTTCCTAGAAAGATGGAGTGAGGGGAGAAATAATAGTGGATGTGGAGAGGGAAGAAAATATGAAAAACAGAGAGAATGCAGTCACCTGTAGAACGCAGTCACAGCAAGATACCCAAATGCCTAGGAGAAGCTAGCCTCAACTAATGATGCTTACTCCAGCTCGCTGAGCTCTGCAAAGGCTGAGTCTGTAGGAGCCGCCTCACCTCGTGAACTTCAGTGGGGAGCAGATTTCTATCATTTCCTAAATGTTCAGATTTGCTAGCATGATGAATACATTCAGAGGGGGACAGTAGAGTTCTAGGCTCTACTACCAGGGGCTGATGGCCACTGTTTGATGACGAAAGTAAGCAGAGGGCCAGAGAGATGGCTCAGTGGGTAAGTGCATTTGCAACCAAGACTGTCAACCAGAGTTCAGTCCCTCAGGCTCACACGATGGAAGGAACAGGCTTAAACCAGTTGTCCTCCGTTGTGTACACCACCTCTAACTCTGTTTGGTGCACACTGCCAATAGATGAATAAACGAATGTAATATTTGTTTTCACAAGAGTACAGCAGAACATTTGCATTACCGATTGGAGCAAAATGCTGGAGGTGAACACCATTTCCAAGCTTGTAAAGATGGATCAGAAGAAAGCATAGCAACCCAGTGGGAGATTGAAAAGGGTACAGTTCCTTTCTCGGTGAGCCGATGCTTCAGGAGCCACAGCCTCTCCTGTAGGTAGAATTGGTTGTGAGGTTGTGGCGCACACACCAAGGCCCACTCACTCCTCTCGCTTGGTCATTCACACTCTTCTTCCTTGTGTAGGTTTATTTTATTCTCTATCCACTATTGCTGTTGCGCCCATGGGCTAGGCTCCGTGCCAAATAAAGTTATCATATAGGGTAATAAAAGGGACCAAGGCAAAACAGGATCCTATAGAAATGAGGACTCCGTCAGAATCACCACTAATGTATTTAAAGTGAAAAGAAACTATTTCCCATTTTCACTCCGAGGCATGAGGAATGGCAGCAGCCCTTGAAACCACGTCGCCTGGTCTGAGTGGACTCCCTAGAACTGTATGGCTGCCTGGCATTTCCTTAAGTTTTACAATAAAGTCACCTGCAAGATTCATCATCAAAAGATGATGAGGAAATAAAGGCATTGATGCTGTAGAAACTTGCATCTGGACACTTCGTGCTCAGAAAAAGAAAAAAAAACCCTACTCCATCTTATTAAAAGCCTGGGCAACATAAATTAGCAATGAATTTTATACAGTGCATGTTCTTTCTGCAGATACAGCAAATGCTCACTTATCCACTAGAGGACAGTGTTTCACAAATTTTCACCTCCCCCCCACCTCCCCACCCGGACATTTCAAATGGTCAGTATCTAGTATCTGCCAAGTAATGATATTTGGTGTGTGTTTAGGGAGAGAGAAGAGGAAGGAGCTGAGAAAATTCTCACCGCTCCAATTAATGCTTAGCTTGGAATCATGAAGACAGTCTATATGAAGTCTTTATTCACAAAGTGTTGGGAGCAATGAGACCCCAGATCCTGAATTTCTTGTAATCCCCTGATCTGAGTGCCTACAGCTGCTCTGAGCACGAGACCTTCAGGAGTTCCTGATGGCAGGAGAGTGGTTTCTGGTGGGTTTGGCTGGGGCGTGGCTATCTCTATATAATCTGCCCCTGAACACAATAAAGGGGGCATTCTTGGGGAATTCAAGGATGACCCGTGTGGCTGTCTCTTTGTCTGTGTGTGTCTGTGTATTTTAACCTCCAGCCCCTTGCCCGAAGCTCGCGAACAGGGTGCCAGCGCACAGAGCGCAGACACAGGGGCGCGGTATGCGGCAACAAAGCGCAGTTTGAGAACATTTTGGGTGCATTTGTCCATGTCCATGGCACTCGGGCAGGCTGATCCACGTCCTTTATGTCCAGCCTCAGACTCATTGATCAGGATGACAGAATGTTAAAGGTCCATGTTCTTTGCGGGCCCTTGGAAGCTCAGCACTCAGTCTGACTGCCTTCTTCCATCTGCTTCCTCCATACTCTGGGAGGAAAAAAAGAGCAGATTACAGCTCAGTAATATTAGCAATCCAAAGAAATTTGATGTGTAAAGAAAAGTCTTGAAGAAAATGCACAGGTTGCAGTTGTTATCACTGGACAGGAAGTAAGTTTGAGGAAAATTGAAGAATTTTTTATTATTGGTTCTATTTTGAAATGGTTGGGTGTTGGTATATGAAGAATGATAATCTAGGTTAGGTGTTTTATAAAATTGTGTGCTGTGAGTATTCTTTCATTTCAAAAAGTTGTTATTGGATTGAACTTCAGAGTTCTTTGCGTTTTACAAGATTTGTTGCAGAGGTGCTCTGAAGGATGTGCTTTCTTTGGTCACTGACACTAGATTTCAGGGCAGGGAGCAAAGAATGAAATCTCGGCCTTTTTTATTCTATTGGCTGTTAGAGAAGAAGCAGGTTTTCATTACGTAGCTAGTGAGTCGATAATTTTGCCATCCACTTATTCTACACAAAAATGTCTTTAACCTAGGATTAAGTTAATTGCCAAAGTAGAAATGTATTTAGAATTAAAGAAAAAGATTCATGAGACACATTGAAAATAGTGATTCAAGCCTGACTTGTCTTTCTTCTCAGCGGAGGCTAAGGTCAGCTCTCGAGTCCTCTTCCACATGGCCTGGTAAGAGGAAATGCCACCTAAAAGATGAGCTTAAGCCAGGAACTCCACCATGTGACATCAAAGCAAATATCCTGTCTACCCACTGTTACATCCTTATTTCCCAATGCTTGCTTCCTATAATCTTATAAATGGTATTAACCAGCTTAGCTTTCTGTGGGATGCAAGGAGTCTAGGCATCTGATGTCATCTATCTCCCAAACGGTGTGCAGGAACTTCCAAGATATGGTTTGTGTGTTGAAAACTGGGAGGGAAGTGGGACTGATTGATCTTAGCCGTTCTAAGAAGTTTCCTTTCTAACTCAATTATTTCATGTCTGGAAGAGCTCTTTAAAAAATGATTCCAAAGTGTATATTTTCTGTGGCCAAAAACCTTAGCTATTTGGAACATCTTCAAATGGTGGCCTGAATTACCTCTAAAGAATGAATAAAGAGAAGATGATTATTTCCCATAGTTTTATAGTTACCTAATACTAACATTTTTTTTTCTCTGATCCTTATGACTTGGATCTGTGAGTAACGTGCACTTTGTTTGCTGGGACAGAACTGGGTGGGTTAAAATGGCCAACAGAGAAATCTGTGGCTTGGGAGGTTCTGTGAGTGTGATGGCTTAATAGCAGTGTGAGATAGCGAGTCTAGACGATACAAATTGAAATGCTATTATATGCTTTAGGATGATGGGACGATCTGGAAAGTCCATTTGCCTAATTCATTTCAGCTCATGCAAATGCCAGACAACAGCTGCAGGGTCCTAAGGCATGTGCATGGATTCTGTCACCATGAACATGCGAGTCTTCAAGTTAATAAACGCCACCCCTTTGGCTTATCTTTGGAAGCCCACAAATCATGCATTTCACTCCTTCTTCAAGGCATCATCGGGGGTAAATTGAGCCAAGTGAGGAAAGATGAAGCTACCCAGTTAGCTGACCTGCGTTTGAGATCAACACTGTGCCAGAAATGGACCAGGTTATGAAGCAAAAGACATCAAACTCTGTGCCAGGTGCCTTGGGGCAGGGCAGTAAGTGTGTGCCTGTGTATTGCATCTTGAAAAACACACAAGCACCTAAGAACTGAGCAAGGAGGAAACTGAGGTCGTTCTAGGTTGACAAATGACTGGGCTTCCTTCAAAGTTCCCATTCTCACAGAACTTAAAACTGTACCTGCTCTCAGATTCTCCTGGATTTCTCAACTCTCACGCAACAGAATGGCTTTCACTTTTGCTATGGCTGTGAACAGTTTTGCTGGGTGTTATCAGCACATGCGCTGATGATCTATATTCTCAGGTGTAGAAATTAGCTCAATTCGAGAAATAACCAGGCTAGCTAAAGGATAAAACAATACTTTATTTATTATAAGGGGGAAACTCACGAAACAGGAACGAGAAATCCAAGCTCAGCTGTGCCCCCATGGGAATCACCCAGAGAGAGCACACCTGGATCCCACGCCCATTTTTCTCTCCCAGAAAGCCACGCCTTAACTTGGATCCACCTCTTAACGATAATTGGCTAACAAGGTTTCCCCATCACTGGGGTGTTATCAGCACACCACTGGTGATTGTACCTTCAGGGTGTTACCAGCACGTCCAAATACATCCGTACTGAAATCCCTGCTTTAGTTCATCTACCAAGATCTGAGATTCATGTTTCTAAAATTTAAATCTGATTATTTCACTTAACCCTTAAAAGAGTTTCTGATGGTGCTGTATTTCCTGCAAGAGCAAGATATGATGCCTTTTCATGATATTCATAAGATCTGGCTGCTTCATGTCAACTTATGCCTCTGTTTAGGTTCTGGGTACATGATTAAGTGACCATTTGCTGTGCCCAGAAGCCAGTGTGTAGCTTATTTCATGTCTTGGCTCCTGCTGGCATCCCTGCTTCGCCCTTCTACTCATGTAACACTTAACCAGCGTCTGACTCTCAGCAGGTCTATGGCCTTCTCTTGCTCTTATACGCCATTTTGTTTGCTACCTTGTAGAGTTTTTTAATACCTGGAATTCTGAACTTTTGTATATTAGACAGTGCATCTGGACACTCCTTAGAGGCTTGAACTATTTATCAGTTATATCTAAACCCCCCGTAATTCACAGCCCTTAGCACCTGGAACACCTAGGAGAAATATTTAGTTTAAATAAAGTCCTCCAGCCAGATGAACTTCACAAAACAAAATGGACAGATACCCATGAGACCTGGGTCTCCAGTCTTTGTGGCTCCAATCATGGACCTTCTTTTCTCTTTTTTCAGTATTGCCAGTGCTGAGGCTCAGGCTCACAGGATGCTAACATGTCCTATTGAGGATTCCTTACCTTCCTCATGTAAACTAACTTCTTGTTCAGAAAAAAAAAAAAACCTCTCCTTTGCTGTTTTGCTGGTACACATAGGAGATGGCAATGTGCCCTGACACATTCTTAATAATGTTAGATCAACATGTAAAAACTAGCCAATAAGAGGCTGGAACTAATGGGCCAGACAATGTTTAAAAGAATACAGTTTCTGTGTAATTATTTCGGGTATAAAGCTAGCCATGCGGGCGGCTGGGAGCTGGGGTGGTGGAACCCAGCCTGCCGTTCATCTACAGGACTCAAGAGTAAATATGTGACTATGCTAAATTTATGTTGGAGCTACTTTTTCCCCTTGTTAACAAAATCTGTATCTTTCCATATCAAAAAAAATACTAAATTGCAACTGGAAAAGAATAAAAGATTAATTTGACACCAAAATCTAAAGTTGTTCAAACTCTTTGATCCACCCACATACGGATCTTAGTCAAAATACTGTTCTATTAAAATTTATTTTTATTCTGCTTTTAGAAAATATTCATTCTTTCCTTAAGCATTCCTGGATCTTAAGGAGGATAATTCCAAAACCCTATCCTCCCTTCACCCGCTGAAATGTGAGATTCTGGAGGGGATGTGAGCCACCAAGAGGTTAAATGGCTTTCTCAGGACCACACACCAAGTCAGGGTCAGAACTGGGGTTAGAAAAGGCCAGTTTCTCCATCTCTCCCCCAAGTGTTCCTCTCTATTTATTTAGGTGGAGTGACTGTGCCAGTCAGCCATGAGTGGGGCTTCACAGTGTGACAATGAGATATTTAAAGGACGGCCTTTTAAGACAGCATTTTGTGGCCTTTGTTTAAAATAACACACATATTCCCAACAAAAATCTTGCCCTCCGTTTGCCTGGATTTGGACATCTGTGTATTCTAACCTTGTAGGTTACAGCCTCACGACATGTGGGTGCTTGACCAGTCCTTCAGCAACGTCTTTTTCCCACGGGCATCTTGATTGACAATTTGGAAGGAAAGCTACGGTCTGTCTTCCACCTCACACCCTGGAAAATAAGATAGTGCCTCGTTAAGCCATGAGAAGACGACATTTGTAAACATAAACAACTAAACAACAATTTGGGTCAGATCCAGAAACCACTACCAGGTTGCCTGTGATACTCAGGAATGTAGTCTGCGTGATGGGCTAGTCCAGAGGACAGGGATGGGCCCACATCACGGGCCTACTGTCAGAGCAGAACACTGCCCTCGTGGGCAGAGTGCTCTGTGCCTTTCTCCATCTCTTGTCCCTTAGAACACGAGCATACTGACCAACATCTGCCAAGAAAATGTGCCAGAAGACTGTATAACACACATGGGTGTTTATTACCTACTATGCAGAAATTCCCTCTTTATCAATGAGGTTTTATGTTATTTTATTATTTAACCATTTTTTTCTTTTTCTTTTACCCCCAAATTAAGAGGTGGGGGGGGCGGAGCCCGTTAACATGACTGCATGACGTGAAGTTCAAATAATGACTGTGAATGGCCCTATGCTAAATAGTTAAAAAACTGTTAGCCTATTTTCTTCTTAATGAAAACTTCATTTCTCTTTATGCCATCAATTCACAGAGCTGTCACGTGTACGTTAATTTTTACTGTTTTACTTGAAGTCATTCCTTTGACCCTCTTCTCCTCCTTTCAGTCCACTTAATTGGTAATTTACCAGGCATTTGACAAGAATAGAAAGCATTTAGACTGGACTCTGTGGTTCTCGTGCCAGCAACTCTGCATTTCTGATTCTGTATTCATCACTTCCTGTTTCCTGTTGCCTCCTCTGAAGATTCAAGGGGAGGGAAATGACCCACAACGACTCTCAGTTTTAAAGATTTATGTATCCATGAATGCTTCTATTTTTGTTTACAGCGTTGGTTCATAGCATAATATTTGTGCTTTAAGGAATGTTACATATAAATGGATATGGATGTGTATATGTAGGCATGCATAGTACTTACACTTTGTCTTGAAAGTAGGAGACCCTAAAGTGATGTCGGAATTCCTTCTTTATGCTGTGAATATGCTTTATTACCATTGGCTAACAAAGAAGCTATTTTGGCCTATGGCAGGGCAGAATATAGGTAGGCAGGAAAACTAAACTGAATGCAGGGAGAGAGAAGGCAGAGTCAGAGAGATGCTACGTAGCTGTTGAAGGAGAAAGACACCAGAACATTACTGGCGAGCCACAGACTTGAGGTGATGCACAAATTAATAGAAATGTATGGGTTAATTAAAGATGTAAGAGCTAGCTAGGGTTATACCTGAGCCATTGACCCAACAACATTGTAATTAATATAGTTTCCGTGTGATTATTTGGGTCTGGGCAGCCAGGAAACAAAATGCAGTCTCTCTTTACACAAAATTTAACCCAAAAGTCAATGAGGAAGCTGGAAGGCGTGTCAAAGCTAATAAATGTCAAAGCAACTCATCCTTTTTATCATTATTATGATAATGATTTTTGCAGTAGAATTTTAGCTGTAAAATATTAGCATGAACCTGATATCCTAATCTTTCCCATGAAGATGCTACATGCCCCATGGAGTCTTTGGAAGCTGACATGAAAATATCCCATATGGCAGCTCCTGGCATGGAGGAAACCGTCACCATGTGTTGGTAGTGCTTTCGTAATTTTGCCAGCTCCGAGTGAAAAGCAATAACGTGTAGGTCAAAGTTTTATTTGGAAGGACTAAGTTCTGAAATATTAGCTTTAATGGAAGGGTGACATCACCGTAGCTGTAAATAAGAGTATGGTTTAATTGACTCATTAATAGGCAGTTAATCCAGAGACCTTTGAGACACTGCTGGGGATCCCCATTGGTCTGAGTAATGTCTGGACTCAAGGCAGTTGTCCACAGAAAGGTCGTGCAGGCAGATAGTAATATTTCAAATCCAAGGTTCTTCCTAGCTGTCTAAAACTGGGTAGATCCTTACAAATTTTGAGGTCATTTCCGTGCTGTGAACCAGCCATGGGAGTTGTTGAATCCTCTGGGAATTCGGGAGACAGAGAGGCCAGACCCACAGGTGTAGTGATTTTTCATTCACGCTTTAATAAATAAAACTTGCCTGAATATCAGAGAGTAAAACAGCCCCCTTGTCACCTTTATAGACCAGGCAGAGGTGACACACACCTTTAATCTCCATAGCCACATCATTTTGCCTTAGAAACGAGGCAGTAGTGGTGCACACCTTTAATCCCAGCACTCAGTCTCATTCTGAGGACTCCTGGAGACAGGATCACCATTTCGGACTGCTGTAGAGGTAAGAGCCAGTGGCTGGCTGTTTGGCTTTTCTGACCTTTAGGTTGAGCCCTAATATCTGTCTCTGGGTTTTTACTAATTCGTGCTACACACAGGAGCTCCACTGGAAGCCCACCAGAGTGAGAGGCCTCTGAAAGGTCAGCTGTCACTGGCAGGCAGAGGGTACGGATCTCCAAAGGCTTTTCCTGGAGAAGTCATCTCCCTTTGTTTGGGAGGTAATAAAGCCCCACATAAACCACAGACCTTTAGAGCTTGCCCAGCATTATTCTAGAAGAATATGGAGCATGATTATTGATGCTCTTTCTGTTAACCATGTCTAAAGAGGAAGTGCAGCATGTAAGTGAAAATAGCATTTGCTTGAGAGATTGGTAGAATAACTCAGGGTGGCGGACAGTCTCCAACTCAAGGAAGTGAAAAGCTGCCACGCCTTGGTTTAAATTTCATCAGGATCAATGAGGATGCCCTGGCCATCCTAGAAACATGCTGTGTCTAATTAGAGTAAAACAACGTTTTGAGTTAGATTGCAGTAGGTGTGTGGATCTTCAAATCCACACGGAGGAATGTTTATTTTAGTGAGAGACATTCTGATTAATCAAATGGGTTTGTAGGACTCTGTGTCTGTAGAGAAACTTGTCTTCCTTCTTGACTAATGACATCACTTGCCTAAGAAGGGCCTCAGGAATCCCTCAAGCTTTCTTTCCTCGACCGTTGTCCTAGCAATGTTTCACTCACAGTCAGGAGCAAAGAAGGGAGAATGGGAAGAGGTGATGGTGTAGATTCCCCTACTGTGAAAAGTAGTAAGAATTACAGAAAATAGCAACAGGTACAAGTCCCAGCTGATCAGTTCACGCTGATCTGTAAAAGGCTGGGACCTCATAGGAAATAGTGTATGTTTTTAATTCCCCTTCACACTGAAGCAAAAAGAACACATATTCCCATGGGCATGGATATATTTACTAAGCTGATCAGCAAGGTCAAAGTTCACAATCAACTGTAGTCAGAAGTGGGAATCACACCGCCATTTTTGAAAGCCACTTCTCAGACGGGGAAGGTAGCGGAGCATGCAGATGGCTCTCAGTTCAACCCTCAACATCAGAAGCCAGATCTTCCTAGGCAAAAAAAAAAAAAAAAAAAAGACAGCTCTGCCCAAACTATTGGGTATGTTGTTCTGGGTTATTTTCCAGATTTGGAGCCTAGCTTTCCTTCTAGAACCTTCAGGGTAGAGCAAATTTTGTTTACATGATGATGTAGTGGCAGCCTTAAGCTGAAGTCACAGCGTTGTTAAGAAAACATGAAAAAGAGCCCCTATGGCAGCTGTTTCCAAGGTGTTGCCAAATATCCAAAGATGATGTCATGGTCATCTCAAAATGTAATTTTTTAAAGGTAATTCTACCGTTTCTCAACAGCCTTCACAGCAATGAAAAGAAGACTGAAGGCTGCTGCCATGACACATTAGGACTGACTCCGCACAGGCAGGCCTGAGAATGGTGGACTTCACCCATCTTCTGGGACTGCATTCCCATGCCAGTGCCAGCACTGTTCTTTGTGGTTCTATTTCTCTGCAAGGGTCTCGATGTAGTTCAAAGGGTCTAGATGTAGCTCCTAACATCCTTCATGATGCCCGTCCAGAAGGGATCCTTTTTATATCCTATCTCTTGCTATAATACTCTAAACCTGCCGAGGACAGAGGAACCACTCACATGAAAAGCAAAAGAAAACAAAACAAGGAAAACTTTGACAGGGCTGGAGATGCAGCTCCATGGTTAGGAGCCGGGACTGCAAATTCAGTTTCCAGTACTCTTGTCAGGAGGCTCGCAACTGCTCATAAGTCCAGTTTGAGAGGGAGCCCATGTCTCTGGCATTTGTGAGCACCCGTGCTCCTGGGGACACACACATACACACACTAATATTAAATCTTAAAAAAGAAGACTTACGGAGATGGGCTTACAGCTTGTATGCTGGCTGATGACTCATCTCTCTCTGATATAGTATTCCTTGTGGCTTCTTAGCACCCAACAGACAGAATTTCCTCATCTCTAACACTGATTCTTTTTCACCTCTGGTAGACACAGAATCATTGAAATTTCATATAAGGTTTGCTGCCAGTGAAATTGGTGGGTCTAACTATACAGTGTGAGGATCTAAAGTTTTTGGCTTTAACTGACATGTTAAGTATGGTCCTCTACTGAGCACAATCCCGAAATGTGGGTTCATTTTTAGGTAGCAATCAATATAAATCAAGTAATGTCTTAGTTATCTTTTTTTTTTAACATTTTTTTATTGATAAAAGAAGAATAAAGAAAAAAAAACCAAATTTCCACCTCCTCCCAGCCTCCCCTTTCCCTCCCCCTCCTCCCACTCTTCTCCCTCTCCTCCCACTCTTCTCCCCCTCCTCCCACCCCTCTCCCCTTCCCCCCACTCCTCTCCCCCTCTCTCTCCAGTCCAAAGAGCAGTCAGGGTTCCCTGCCCTGTGGTAAGTCCTAGGTCCTCCCCCCTCCGTCCATATCTAGGAAGGTGAACATCCAAACTGGCTAGGCTCCCACCAAGCCAGCAGATTGCGTAGGATCAAAACTGCGTGCCATTGTCCTTGGCGTCTCATCAGCCCTCATTGTTCGTCATGATCAGAGAGTTCAGTTTTATCCCATGCTTTTTTTGGTAATAGTCCAGCTGGCCTTGGTGAGCTCCCAGTCCAAGGTCTTAGTTATCTTTGCGATGGTTTATATTGTTAACTTGACAGGATCCCGAATCACGTTGGAGACAAATCTCTCCTGAACTGTAGATGGGTTGATGGGTTGTGGGAGGATCCTCTCTAAATGTGGGTGGCACCCGTCGATGAGTTGGGGTCCTGGACTCAATAAAAAGTCTAAAGCTAGCTCAGCAGGAGAATTTGCTGTGCTCTGCACCCTGACTGCAGATGTGAAGCGAGCAGCTGCCTCATGTGTCTGCCTCCATAACGTCTTCAACATGAGGAATTTCTCAAAGTAGAAGACAAAATAAATCATTCCTTCTTCAAATTGCTTTGATCAGATATTTTGTTGTAGCAACCTGAAAGGTGATTAATATAATCAATTTTTATCATTGGAATTTTTCAAACACATGTTAAAGATATTCTTCCAGTATATTAGAATATCAAATAATCTCCATATTTATATGGCATTAAGACATCCAGATAGTGAGATTCAAGTCTTTCCAGTGGGAGACTTCCTTTCTAATTTCTACACACGAGCTCTGTAGACCTGGGCATTCCTGCCACGCATATTCTTTGTTCTGTATAATTCATCTGTAGGATTCTAGGTCATTACAAGTTCAAATCCACTCCTGAACAATGGCATCTATAGTTGACTCTAGGGATTGTGGGGATGTCCCGGGATTTTGCTGACTTCCTTCCCATCATTGATCTCAATTCTGTTGTTACTGTTTGAAGAGGGGCCTTCTGGTCCTTGGAAGACGTCTCACGTGATAATGCGCTTGACACACAGCATGGGGACCTGAGTCTAATCTTCAGTCCTCATATCTTACAATTTTCAGGAGCTCTTATAGGTGCCTGTAAGCCCTGCTGGGGAGGTAGAAACAGGATGCTGCCTGCGACCTGTCGGTTAGTCATTGGTCAAATAGTGAGGTTCAATAAAAGACCATTTCTCAAAAGAATAAGGTGAAGAGTGATTGAGGAAGACATCTGATGTCTCTGGTCAATACCACACACACACCTTATACACATCACAACACGCACATACAGACAGCACAAACACACGCCACACACACACACCATACACATCACAACACACACATACAGACAACACAAACATAAACTGCACACACACAAATATATGACACACACCCCAGACACATCTCCCAAACAGTTGCTTTGTCTTTCCAAACACTGAACCTCGCACAAGCAATTGTGCTTCTGTTTCTGCTTTTGACTTGTTTGCAAGGACATGCAGAGAGAAATGACAGCACACTGTATTGAGTGTATATTATGTGTACTAAGACTGTGAAGGTTCTGCCTGTTCTTCTGTCCTCACTTTCTGCTGATTCTCCACCCCATTCCCTGCCTACTTTTCTCTCTCATTTCTTATTTATTTGCTTTATTTGGCTGTATGATTTTTTGTAGTCACATTGTTTGGAGCAGGCAAGGTAGAAATATATTTTTAAATGATATCTCCTAAGGCACTGTGTTATTTTCGGATCTTATATTTAGACAACGTAGGTGGGACCCTGAGTGACACAGAGCCCTTGGGACATAAGCAGGTGTGCAGTAAAGATAAACTGGAAAACGTCTCCACTCGGTGACTTGTTTTTTTGGCTCAAATATTTAAGATGCACCATATGTTTGAACAAAATCATCTTCCTAAGAAAAACATTAAAGTTACTTTCTGGACGTTGAAGCAAGCGAAAGCAAAACTCCAGACTGCTTTGAAGGACAGGCCTGCGGCGCAGGAGGCGTAAACACAAGTCCAGATGTCAGATGTTTCCGCACAGCAATGTGAAGAAATGCTCATCTTTCTTTATTTACACTTTGCAGCAAATATTTTGTAAAGAGAAAGCAAAGAATGTTGACGTTCCACCAGTGAAGCTTCAAGCATAACAAGGTCCCCAGCCCCAAAATGTCAGAATTCCCTGAAGCATCCTCTGAGCGCCCTGGAGCGGCAAACATCTGGTGATGTGTTGAATTATGGTTTCAAGGACCATCGAGGAAGGAGCAAGGCCCTGAGACGCACATCCGCTTCTAAAGTCTTCTCTAAACTGTAAATTTCTACTTTAAAGTTGTCATCATTCTGTTTTTAAACCAGAAAAAAGAATACATTTACACACATACACACACTCACTCACACACACAGACTCCTCACACAGCTACATGCCCACCCCATACAGACACACTTATGCACACACATACCTACACACACAGATACATACACATGCATACACACACACTCTGCGCCCCATGCACATCCACACAACATATACGTACATACACAATCCCCCACAAACACACACACTCATACACATGCAAACACACAGACCCATACGTACCACACACAATAAAACACACACTCAAAATGTCCTGGATGAAATCAAACTTCAGTACTAAGAGTATTAGGACCTCCTAAGTCATATAAAGCCGGAAGGAAGACCACAGGAAACTAATCCAAGTTAATCTTCATCTTGTACTTAGTCTGATTTCTTCTGGAGCATCACGTAGGACATGATAACTTGAAATTCCAGTGTGTTGTAGAATAGGACTGGTGCGTTGCAACTATTTTTTTTATGGAACTCCTGATTTCTTCTAAGACATTTGGAAAATTAATGATAGTAATGATTAAATTTATAATGCCACTTAAGTGCTAATAGAGTGTACATTGTTGCTATTGTATGATTGGAGCTGTGGAACAATTCATTATTTATTGTAAAAACTAGACAAAGTTTATCAATAGTAACAGAAGAAATGTGGTTTTACTTTCTTCTTTGAACCTATGCTCTAGATTTCCTTTTATAAAAATAACTAAGTCTATAGCAAGTCAATTTTATGTCGATTGATCTTACTTTCCAAACAGATTTGGAAGTTTGGTACTCATCTGGTATTGCCTCCCAGTATTCTCCAGCTTCCTCATCTGCAAATCTGTTGCAATGAGCCATCGCCACCCCATTGCTTGCTCAGCCTAGAAGGCCATTGTTTAGAAATGGCCCTTGCAGAGGAGGAAACACACAGCCAGAAGCAATGCTGACATACTTGGGCCCTAGCCAAAGGAGACTTAAAGCGGACTTTTTCCTCCCCTCTTCATCCGCAACATCTTCGAGATCAGAATACGAACTGGAAAGGCAGACTCTTTGGAATTCAGGAATAGGTTTGGCAGTTGAGGCTTCAGGAATTTTCTGCTTTTTATAGAACTGTTTTAATGCTTTAATAGAAAAGAAGCACTCTGTTTATATTGGGAGACTTTCAAACACTTTTGTTTCATGAGCTTTTTATTGTGTTTGGAAAGCAATAACCCTCTCCCTGGGGTCACTTTTATGGGTGACAGAACTTCAGCTGATTCTACGCAGAGATTGCTAAGACTGTCTTTATTTGAAAAGGTGAAGTGTTTCACCAAAGTTTAATTTTGTTTCTATGATTAGAATTTCAGAATCTTAAAGATTGTGGGTAACACTGCCTTCTTTTACGTGTAGGTAACAGGGATCCAAAAGCAGTTAAAATGCTTCCTTCAGACATAATCAGAGGGTCAGAAAAGAAGCTCCCTGGAATGTGATCTCCCCTCCCACTCACCATCTGGCTTGCCTTGTGCCTCCTCCACCAAAGGCTGAGTCCCACACTCTACCTGCCCCCCATCCTCCAGGGTGTGTCCTCTCAAACCCTCTGACTTGGTTGTTCTGCCCGGCAAAGAGTTTCAATTCAGAACGAAGGGAACATAGACATACTTGACTCCATTATATTAACTCATACCTTCCCATCACAAGATGGAAACAGAACTGTGGCCAAAGTTTACAGTCTTCACATAGAAGTGCAGGGTCTAATTTCTTTCTCTCCAAGGACATTTCTGCTTTCCCACTTCCCGCAAGCCCTATTGCCAGTCAAGCCTTTGCTGATGCCCTAGGGAAAGTGACTTTCTGCACAAATCCACCTTCCTATACCCCTCCACAAGTCCTTTCTCTATGAGCCCCTGACACTTTCGCTCCTCTCCAAAGATGCAAGTGTACAACTCTGCCAAACTTCCTCAAGGCAGGGACCCTATTCTATTTCCTTTTGGGCCCTCAGGACTTGATATCTAGGAACACTTTGGAACAAAGTGAGCCATATTAAACCTGCATTTAAGACTGAGAGAAAGTAAAGTTTAGTAATTGAGAGGGTTGACTCTATGCTAAGATTCCTGAATTAAAACTTGGCTCCTTCCATGTCCAGTTTTGGTTGAAGGTAGTTGGGCTTATTGTCTTTAAATTCTTTAGGCATCAGACAGGAATCTTAATAATGTTTACTCCTTTGACTGTGTTGAAGCTAATATTTAACTAAAATACTGTTTCGCATATAATGGATGTTAGTATTGCTAACACAACACCTTAGTAATCACCATTATCACCGTCACCTCTGTTGCACAAAGGAGCAAGTCTTTCCAACATAATTTATTGAGCTGTAAATTGCTGCCACAAAAGAGGCATTTCCAAATAGTACCTGGAAGCTGAAGCAAGTTAAATTCCCAAGAAATCCAGTCAACAAATATTTTAAATATGAAAAAGCGCATGAGGTTATGCTCAGGAAGTTTGAACACAGGATAAATAAAGCAGCCGTGTCTTCAAGCTCACAGTGTAATGGAAAATACAGACACATGCACTCAACAAAAAAAAAATAATAACATTTTGGAAAGCAAATGGAGACCACCCAGATGAAAAAAAGCAAAGGCTATTTATTTAGAGCTTGCTGTAGTGTGAGAGTCAGCAACCATCACTAGTGCTTAGCAAACAGAGGCGGGCAGAGTGTGGAAGTGCTTTATGGAGAGAAGAGGGGAGGCTCAAGTGTGTCTAAATAAAGACTGGCGGTGTGGAAAGCCACAGCTACGTTACAGAGAGGCAGTACACCCCGTGTCGTTGTTGGGGAGGGCTGTCTATATTTAGGCTTCTCTGGTTGATCAGAAGTTGGAAGTAGGAATAAGGCAGCTGCCAGTTATTAAGCTAGTTTGGGCATATTTGGGTTTGTTGCACGGGCTTTTGTGTGGCTTTCAGCACCTTAACCAAAGAGAGCCATCTGGATTCTTACAAGTCTGTCTTAGAGACAACAAACTGACCATCTACCTCTAGGCAGCCCACAGTTCTCTTTTTATCTTCTAGCCTTTGGTATGCCGCTACTCAGTTTCTTCCTTAAGAGGAACCGTTGCGAACCAGAAAACCAAGGTGAATCCAGCTTGTGCGCATTATCTCCTGATCTTTGAGTTTTCAAGAGGAACTCAAAATTCCGGAAGCCTGCATTTCTGCCAGTTTGTACTGCATTCCCTCACCCTCAACTCCACGCTGCATCAAGACACAGCCCAGAGGAAGGATGATAAGAAAAGAGGCCTCTGGTGCTTTGTTCCAAATTCTAGTTCAGTTGTAACTGTGTAAACCCAGGTAAGTTACTGAAACCTCCGTGTCTCCTTTTCCACACCTGTGAGGGAAGAAGAAGCCGTAACCAGTTGTTAGTTTCAACCATCTGAAATTGGCAAAGTCCCTCATATTTCAATTTCATACGATCAAGTTTCGCCTTTAGTATTGCATACCATTTTAAATAAAAAACAAAGCAGAAGAAAAGATCCACCAACAAAGCAAAAATATTTAGAACTAATGTATACAACCCTTAATAAAATGTAGTGCTGTACTGAGAAATTATTTTTAAAGACTTTTATGCATAAAACATCTTCTAAGTCAGATAAACAGTGATGTGTCTGTTTGAACTAAATGTAAAGCCACTGGGCAATCTTCATGCTTTAGGGAGCATAGTTCCCTGTTAATATGGTGACTTTTATTTTTCCTATTTAAAAGCAGGATAAGTTTGTTTGTTCTGAAGTTCGTGTGTATGTGTGTGTGTGTGTGTGTGTGTGTGTGTGTATGTGTGTGTGTGTGTATGAAGACAATCAGAAATATTTGGAATAGATCAGAGAGCTATAAAGGTAAAACTTTTACATTTATAGATAAAATGATGGTTACAGACATTAAGATGGTTAAATGAACAGCACTATAGAAGATGATGATGGTCTGGTCTTTAAAACTGACCCAAGTAACTGCAAACTTAATGCACTGTGTGTGTACAATCTGTTGGAGAAATACATCACCATGTCTAACAGGGACAAGAATCAGACGCTACAGAAACAGTGAGGCTGAATTTGCATTTCAATATAAATTTCAGAGAGGTCAAAGTTTTAATTATGAAGATATAATTTTAGAAATTCTAGAAGATGAAGAGAGGCCCAGAAAAGATGAGCCTCACTTGCTTTCTCTCATTTGATGAACTGAAATGTAGGCTTGATGCAAAAAAATTGAAAGAGAATGCAGGACTATTGAGAAGAGAGAGAGGTAGTAGGAAAAGAGTGGGGGAAGTGGGAAGGTGGTGAATGGGATTAACATATATGATGTATGCATGCATGGGAATATTGTAATGAAATTCGTTATTTTGTGCAATGAATATACGCCAATAAAAATCAACACGATAGCGATGCAATCACAATATGTAAACAAAGGTCATGAGTACTGAAAAGTCACAGAAAAACATGAACTGGCTTTGTTTCCTTGAAAAATGTCTCTCTAACAAAGATACACATTAAGAAAACTATTAAAAATGACAGGGGGACTGTTCAGGGGTTGAGTACTTCTTGCCTCCCCGGAGGACTGGAATTCAGTTCCCAGTACTCAGTCAGACAGCTTACAACCACCTGTAGCTCTAGATCCAGAGGATCATGTCCTCTTCTGGCCTTTGCAGACACTCCCATATACACAAACACATACACACACGCACGCACATGCACACACACACTAAAATAAAATAGTTCTTAAACTAAAAAAAGTGAAAATTGAAAAGATGGATAATAGACAATATACAAAATTTTTAAATGGGGTCCAAAATTGCACAAAATATAATTTTCAAAAAGTTAAATAAGGGCAAAAGATTTACACTTCACATCAAGCAATGTGATGCTGTTTATAAATAAAATAGGTTGTTTATAAATAAATATACTAGTTTGCTTATAGATCACTATGGAAAGGTAAAAAGAAAAGATATACAATTGTAAAAGTAAGTACAATGATCCTGGGGCAATTTCTTGGTGGTTACAAGCCCTTGCTGTTATTACGGAGGAGCTGGCCTTGATTCTCAGCACCCCCAAGGTGACTCACAATTGTGACTCCAGTTCCAGAGGATCTGAGACCTTCTGCCTCCACAGCCATCTGTGATGCAGTAGGAGCACAGACACATCAATCTTTATAATAAGGAAAGGTGCCCTCATCAACAGGTAATATGAAAGGTTAGAGGCTAATAATCATGTGCTGTATGGGGGGGTCATTTTAAATGTAGCCACTGCTCACTCTGCAAAACAAATTCACAGCTTTGTTAAAATATAATTCATATGGCATTCATTTCACCCATTTAAGTTGTGTGATTGTTGGCTTTCAGTATGCAGGGAGTCAAGAAACAATCCCACAATTTGAAATGTTCTCCCCCAAGAACCCTATGCTTATTAGCTCCATGCCCCCCCCCCCCCATTTTCTTCCTCCTGTACAGATCAGCTCCAGTCAGCCCTTAGCTTTCCGCCATAATGGACCTTTCTACCAGGGTCATTCAATAGGAATGGTGTTACATCTAAATAAATGATCACAATGTGATCCTTTGAGGGTATCTTCTTTTACTTAGGGTGAAGTTTATAAAGTCATACATTGTGCAGAATATGCGCTTTTACAAACACTAATGCTTCGTGTATTGTTTATGTCAGCTTATGGGCATGTCAGTTGTTTCTATTTTTTGATGTTATGAATGTTCACGAACAGAGTTTTGCTGGGGTCATAGCCAAAAAAGTGGAACCCTTAGCATGTGTGATATCTGAGGGATTGCTAAACACTTTCCAAAGAAGCTCTTGGTTTTCTGTTCCCTCTATGTGCATGGGTGTTCCATTTGTCTACAAATTACCTGGTATTTGTCCGTCTTTATATTAGCGATCTCATGCAAAGCGTTTGTTGAAATGAACTATTACAGCCTGCCAAGGAATCACATTCCTGTACTTCCAGAGTTTCGGAGGTAGAAGGCTGGTTCATGACAATATGGTAAAACTCATCCTTGAGAAACCAAACTAGACCAAACAAACCCATTATCATTTTTTTTTAGTTGGGTTGTCTTTTATCACTGAGTTCAGAGAGTTCTTTATATAATCTTTTCACAAATCCCTTGTTGGATAAATGATTTGAAAATATTTTCCCGTACTCTGTGAGTTGTCTCTGAGTTTTAAAAATAGTTTCTTTTATGCATACAACTTTTAATTTTGGCAAAGTCTAACATCTTAAATTATTTGTCATTTTGTGTCTACGTTGGAAATTTTTTTACCTCAAGCTTATAAAGATTTGCCCCTAGGTTTTATTCTAAGAGTCTTATAGTTTGGACTTTAATCAATTTTTATTTGATTTATATATAAAGATTAAGAAGAAATCCAATTTTCCTCTTTCTGTGAAAAACCAGCTGCTCTAGGATCATTGCAAGAATACAATTATTTATCAATTGTATTATCTTGAACTTTCTTAGCTCTAAATACATATTCCTTAATTACGGATTTTTGCCATAAAATTTTAAATCAGAGTTTCCATTTTCCAACTTACATTTTCTTTAAGGATTATTTTTTTTACCTTGTTACTTAGCTGTATATATTTGTACACAACATCTTTTTCTAGTTAGCTAGCAGAAATATAAAAAGAATCCAGATGGGATTTTTGGAGTTCTTGTGGCTAACACATAGGTCAATTTTGAGATCTTACCATCTAATAATACTAAATCATCTGATCAATTAACAGTGGATATTTTTATTCATTTAAGTTTTCTTTTATATTTCTCAATGATATTTTAAGGTATTTAGTTTACAAAAATGGTTTTTTAAGTTTATTTACAATATTTTATTATTTTGACATAATCATACTATAATTGTTTTCTTAATTTCATTCTTAGAATTTCTTGCTAGAACATAGAAATTCAATATATTTTTATATATTAATTTTGTATCTTATAACTTTTGGAAATTATTTAATCATATAGTTGATAGGGATTTTAAGAATTTTCTGCATATACTGAGTGGTGCTAGTGCATGTCTTTAATCCCAGCACTCAGGAGGCAGAGGTAGGCAGGTCTCTGTGAGTTCAAAGCCAGCCTGGTCTATAGAGTGAGTTCCAGAACAGCTAGAGCTGTAACACAAAGAAACCCTGTCTTGAAAACATATATATATATATATATATATATATATATATATATATATATATATGGTATTTTTGATATAGAAGATCAACGAATGCATGTAGACCAAGTGCCACTTTCTCCTTCCCAATCTTGTTGTTTATTTCTTTTTCTTTCCTTATTTCCGTGTCTAAAGTTTTCATCACAATGTAAAATTGAAGTAGCACAAACAGATGTACCTGTTTTATTCTTAGTTTAGTTTTTAGGGCGTAATAACTTTCAGTACTATTATACTTGATGAGTAGATCAGTTGTGGTGACAGAAACATAAGCAGCCAGTAAGAAATCAGAGTTAACATCCAGGAAAAGATAATTTGGAAAGCTGGGCATAATCAATGCTGCTCGGTGCTACATGATCAAAGGACGATGCTTTTGTTTTGACAACTGGCTGTTTAAAAAAAAAAGAAAGGAAAGGAAAGGAATCTGGCAAAATCTAGGAACCTGTCAACATCAACAGGAAACAGAAAAAAGAGGGGGGATAAATAGAAGGACACTGAACAGGAACACTCAGAAACAAAGGGGTGCTGAGGAACTGCATCATGAAAAGAGGCAGGTGAAGCTATAAAGAGAGACGAAGGAACAAGAGGTCACAATTTTATGATGTCAAATAGGGTGATGGCTGGGAAGAAGCTCTGGGCCAACAGTCAGATGTCAACTGTGGCCTTTGAAGGAATGGCTGGTCCATCAGAAATTCATTATCCATTTTTCCCCACAAATGACTTGTTTCAAATTATATTAGATACCAAATTGACTTGGCAGGAATATGTTCAAATACTTGAATATACAATTCTTTCAAATCCACATATATCATTTCTATTGCTCTATTTTTATCCTTAAACCAAATTCAGCTTTTTTCAGTGGGTAAAGGAAATTGTTTATACATTTCCTGACAAATATTTATATCTCATTATATGTGTTAGCTAACTGCTAACAAAGCATACAAGAAAACCAAACAGATGCTTCATACTGAGATAAGATGTTTCCCACCAAAAGGTACTTTATTTTGGAATAAATTCTATTCTGTGAGAAGAGAGTACTAAAATCAGACTCCTAGTCTCTTGTGAAAAGTTTTAAAGGCTACATTATCCCCTAAATAATAACTGTCTGAATGTCTGACCAGAATGTATTCCATCTGGTTGGTGGTTTAGGCAAGTAGAGACATAATACAAGTTGTAGCAAATTAGGAACATTAAGCCACATAAAAATGTCATTTTGAAACTGTTAGGACATTCTCAGAAAACTGTGACTCGGTGAAATATGATGTGGAAGCATCCCACCATAGGGGGTGGAAGAGTCCCTGCTTCCTGCTCCGGAGGCTGTACACCAACTGCCGTCCTGCAGCCTTTCCTCTCTGTCCCTTCGTGGGAAGACTGCCAGTCAAGAAGCCACCTGCCTCTCAGCAGAGAGGAACACCAGTCTGTGAGGCCAAATCCAGATTCCCCATGCAGCGCTCAGTCCCAGCAATGCTTTCCTGCGGGACTGAAATTCAATCCTGCCCGCTGTTCCAAGGGGCTCGAGGTCCAGTTAATGGCACCGCTCTGTGGTGCTGAGTAGTCTCGTGAAAATCCCAGCCCCGACGTAAATTGCAGGAATAAGGTTGCCTACGTAATCCAGCGAAAGTTTAGAATATGTAACAGAAAACTGATCCCTTTATTTTGCGGAAAATGAATGAACACTGTTTTGTAACCTCATTTCTTCTATTTTTGTTCTACAGGTGAGTCAGCAAACAACAACAAAACCCCACTGGTTGAATTGCAGCCTCCCTTGTGTAAAATTTAAAAATTAAAGCCATAGGGCTGAAGAAGTTTGACTACTTCTGCTTGTTTACCCACCTGAGCAATGTCTTATTTAAATTAAAAATCTGCTTGGAAAAACCTTTGGGAACACACTGAAAACATTGTGATAAACTCCAAATGCTCCCAGATTCTCAGAATCAAAATCCAGAGTGCCCATCGCAAACTGAACGCTGGATTTCTGAGCAAAACAGATGGTTCTCATCTGTATACTCCAGTATCTCATTGTCCTTCATTTTCTGTTTGTTTGCTCATTTTTGTTTGTTTTTGTTTTCTGGTTTTGTTTGAAGTAGGGCCTCACTACGTAGCTTTGGCGGTACTGGACCTCATTATGTAGACCCCTATAGCCTTGAACTCATAGAGATCTGCCACCAGATTGCTGGGATTAAAACTGTGCATCAATAAGCCCAGCTTTTATTGCCCTTCATTTCTATTTCCAGTAGTCCATCTTTGGATTATAGCAGATAAAGCAGCTGAGAGGCAGAGAGAACAGTATGCACGGCATGGCAGGGAAGTTCTGACAGGGGCACACATCATCCTGCGGGTGGTTGACAATCTGTAGGCTGGTCAGGGTCCATCGCTTTTGGCATGACTATTTGATGGTGGCTTTTTGCCTGTGTGAGCACTGGCATCAGATATCAGAAGACATGAGCAGTAACATCTGCAGTTTCTTCAGAGATAAGGGGTATCAGGTTAATACCTACTTGAAACCCGTTCTAAAACCACAACCAAGAAAGGATCCATCAATCACCTTCAACAATAAAGCTTATGCACATTCTGGTCCCCAAAGAAGTGTGGTTCATTCATATCATATCATTCGGGAGAAAAAGTAGAGGAAACATAGAGAAGAATGGTCAAAGGCTATCACAATTTAAGAGGAAGGAAAATGGGTATGTCTTTTCAGCAATGTATATAGTTTTGAAGGGAACAGTTTGCTATTTAATAATTTTATACCCAGCTAATTGATCTTTCTTGTGTGAAGGTAAAATAAAAGCATTCTCAGAAATGTGAGAATCCAGAGACAGTGCCTAACACATATACTTCTTTGTAGGAGGAGAGGAGGCCTCTTGTTTGTCCTGGCCACCCAGAACCAAAATAACCACACAGAAACGGTTTTAATTAAAACACTGCTTGGCCCATTAGCTCTAGTTTCTTATTGGCTAACTCCTACATCTTAATTTAAGACATTTCTAGTTATCTGTGCATCACCACGAAGTCATGGCCTACCAGAAAAGTTTCAGTACGTCTATCTCTGGTGGAAGATTCATGGTGTCCTCCTGACTCCCCCCTTTTTTCTCCCATCATTCAGTCCAGTCCTCCCTGCCTACCTAAGTTCTGCCCTATCAACAGGCCAAGGCTGTTTCTTTATTCATTAATGGTAATCACAGCACATAGAGGGGACTTCCACATCACTTCTTTCTTAGAGAGCTCTCAGTAATGGGGTACAAAAGACACTGTCTTAGAGTTTCTATTACTAAAACACTCTATGACCACGACAACTCTTAGAAAGAAAACATTAAATTGGGGTGGCTCACTTACAATTTCAGAGGTTTATGTCCATTATCATCATGGTGGGACATGGCCACATATAGGCAGATGTGGTTCTGGAGAGGTAGCAGAGAGTCCTACATTATGCAGGCAAGAGAAAGTGGTCTGCTCCCTGGGCAGTATCAAGAGCATAGGTAACCTCAAATTCTGTCCCCACAGTGACACACTTCCTCCAACAAGGCACTCCAATAAAACCAAAACCCTAATAGTGCCACTCCCTATGAGTTTATAGAACCAATTACATTCACAGTACCACAGCCATGAAATTAAAAGATGTTTTAAATAAAAATCACTATATACATGATGTCACAATAAGCACTGAACCTAATTCAACATTATGTCAAATAGCTAAACATTTTGTCACATAACAGAATATAAATGCCCAAAACAACCCTCAGAATTTACAGTAGTATTGTCAGAAAGGATACACTCCACAGGAGGGGTGGAGAGTGCCATATCTCTAGGAAAACAAGTATATTAAACCTGGGATTGCCTGCGTGATAAAACAGGGAGCTCCAAGGAATTATTTCAAAGCTGGAAGGGACATCATTACCCTGAATAGTAAAACAAAGTTTTCCTTGCCTTGAAGGACTTGGTTGAAAGTTTTGATTCTCAAAACAATACTTGAGAAGCGAGGTGAATGGACCTGGTTCACCTGCCAGATGAGAGTTTGGGAATAAAGCCACATGTCGGTCTTCAGTTTGTCTCATTGACGCTGAGCTGCTGTTGCAGGCGATGTGAGACAGGTCACATTAGATTTGTGCTCTATCAGAGCCTTTTAAAGTAATCCCCTTTATCTTCCCTTCTGTGCCCATCCTAACATAGTACTAATCCACTAAGTACAGTCCATTGTCAAGTCCTTGAGGCAAAATACAGAATGGCTTCCTTTTGTTTTCTCTATCTGAGTAACTCTCAGGACTCTTGGATTTTCAGAATCAGTCTTAACTGAGATCAGTTTAAAAATACAAATTGTCTCTCTCCTAAACTAGGGGCCAAATCCACAATCCTGGGCATGGCTTGGGAGTTTGTATTTTAAAATAAACCCTCCAGATGATTTCACTTTATGTCGGAATTCACAGCCCGTGTCTAAATCAGAAGGGGAAGTGCAGTGCTGGGAACATGGCTGCTGAGGCATGGGTGATGTTCCTCGCCTTCTACCCTGTCTGCATTCTTCCCTCTGGCTGCACTCAACCTCCCTACTGTGCAAACAAGCACAAACAACAACAAAACACAAGTCCTTAAAAACAAATGATTTAGTTAGGGCTTCGATTGCTGTGAAGAGGCACCATGATCACAGCAAATTTTATAAAGGAAGTAAATTTAATTGGAGTGGCTTCCACTTCAGAGGTTTAGTCCATTATCATCATGGTGGGACATGGCAGTGTAGAAGCAGGCATGGTGCTGGAGAAGGAGCTGAGCACTCTACATCCTGATCCCTAGGCAACAGGACGTGAACTGTGTACCACACTGAGCCTGAGTGTAGCTTAAGCAAACCCCCACCCCACCCCAACAGTGACACACTTCCTCCTACAAGGCCACATTTACTCTAACAAAATCTAATATTGCCATTCCTTTTGGGGTCATTTTCTCTCAAACCATCACACGTGATCCGGGTACACTGTACTTATCTTTATCACAACAACAAGAAAATCTGGCAGTTATACAGCAAACCATGCATGAGAGGAAGGAAGGGAAAGGGTCCTGATAGGTTTTCAAAGGCTTTCACTGTCCTGGATAAGCACACAAGGCTTTCCTTATCTAGCAAAGAAAGAGGCAGAGCTTATATACAAAGTTGAGACTATTTTGGAACACTTTCTGTCTGGATTTTTACTTGACAGTTCCTCTCTGTATCTCTGTCTATCTGTCTGTCTGACTGTCCTCTCTCTCTCTCTCTCTCTCTCTCTCTCTCTCTCTCTCTCTCTCTCTCTCTCTCCCCATTTAATGAAAAGATAATCATATCACACCCCCTCCCTTTCTTCTCTCCATCCCCTTCTGTATCCAAGCCGATCACTTTTGCTTATTTGCTCAACTGTTTTCTGTTAAAAAACAGCTAAACGAGGAATGTGTACAGTGTTGTCCTTATGGCATGTTAATAGTGGAAAGAAGTTAAATTAAGAACTTTCAGATGGCCTGCCCACAGAGTAAATCATCCCCACCATCCAAATGATTCATTAGTTCCTGATGACCTCCCCAACAGAGTAAATCAGTTCCCCCATCTACCTGGTTCATTAATTCCTAATCAGCTCCCCCCTGTAACTATGGCCCAGAACTGCAAGATGCTTTAAATAGACAACGTATGAATAAATGTATAATAATTCACCATGCACACGACTTTCTCAGTTACAAGATGCATGTTTACCGTCTTTTCAAAGTATGTAGCTAGTTTCACAGAAAAATCAAAAGCAAAATCTAGACAGAAGATGTTTATACAGGTGCCAAATCTGGGCCAATTGGAAACAAAAAAATAACAACAGTGAATTCTAAACCTACAAAAGAAAAACACACAATTCCACACAATACAGACATTTGAATAGATAGAAAGCTGGCTGGTGAGAATGGAAGAAAACCAGTCTTTTGAAAGACAAGATTCCAACTGACGGTCTGCAGAACATGATGGGGTTAAAGGACTGTTCATTTCTGGGCAATACTTAATAAAGGCTGAAACTACTGGATAAAAAGCTTGAGAATTAATCTACTTTTTACTCTCAAATTGTAGTGCTTCAAATTTTTAATTAGATTTATTATCCTATAGTGGAAGACTTGGCAGACACAGAATCAACCAAGTACTCAAAATTAACATCATCATTAAAAGGAAAAATTCATATTATGAGTTCAGACACAAAAAAATTTCAAGAAAATTTAATTTTAATGATCTTCTATAAAGTGAAATCAACTACACTTGCTTAAAATTTCCCATTCCTACAGTTAACTCCTCTCCACCTGATGAGAGATATGAATGGGCTATTCTCTCATGGCCAATAGTCTGGCCTTTTGCTAGCAATATTTGTATAGTATTCTTTCTCCTTATTTTGACAAAGATAATACCCTCCCATATGTATGGATGATCTATTCATTGGACATTTGGAAGAATCAGGGCTAGCTCTCTGGTAACCACTATTGTTGATATCCTCTAACAACATGGCTTTAAAATAGCCCCAAACAAAATACAAAAGGTACCCCCATTTCATATATTGGGATCCCAATTAACACTCACTCAAGCCAAAGTGAACGGACCCCAATTAATCCTGCCTGAGCCTCTCACTTTATCAGGATTATAAAAGATGCTGGGGGAAATGTACTGGGTAAGGCCCTGGTTGGCTTGTAGAGACTGGGATACTAGAGAGGTGTTATATGATCTCCTAAAAAAAGGGGGGGCAACCTTCTGAGATCATTTTTTTGTCCCCTTAGGGCCGTTAGGCACTCATTGAATTGTTCAATAAGCTCCATTAGGCTTCTTTGACGAGATATAATCCTAGCATAAATACAATCCAAGGCTGGATATTATTAAGAAAAAAAGAGCATGCTGGCTGCCATTGTTCAGCAGTCACAACCACTAGAATGGGTACATACCATCCTGGGGGACACTGCCAAAGAGTACTCTCTAGTTGATCAAATAGCTGATATGATCATAAAAATCAGGGACATGTCCCTCCAACATTATGGAAAAGATCCCTCTAAATTAATAATTCCATTCAAAATTAAGAACTTAGAATGAGCAGCCAGACATTGATCTCCATTGAGCCTTGCCCTGGAGGGATTTCTGGGGACCCTGGACACCCACTTTGGGAAGTCCCAGTTAGTGAAGCTATATCAAGAACTACACTGGAGAGTTCCCTTAGTCTTTTCTTCTAGGCCGCTGCCCCAAAGCATTCACTGTTTGCACAGATGGCGAGAAGAATGGGGCTGCCTTTGTAGTTTTCCCTGCAGGGGGAACCAAGACAAAGATTACCAAAATTCTCCCTTGTGGGGGATCTGCTCAATAGAAGGAAATGATGGCCGTATATATTGCCCTACAAGAGGTCCCAGAACCCTGCCACCTCTATTCAGACAGCTCTTATGTGCTGAACCTATTGCCCCACTTATCCTATGCCTATATCATATTAGATGCTAATCCCATTTCTGCCTTGATGATACAACTCGCATTGCTCCTAGAAGGTGGGAATAAAAAAACCATATATATTCAACATCTCAGAGGACACCAAAACCTCCCTGGCCTCATTTCCCAAGGGAATGCTGCTGCGGATGCTATAGCTTCAGGGACCTTTCTCATAGAGGTCTCAACTCTGCCCATCATCGACCCCTAAGGAACCACCCCTGCATCTGACTGCTGCAGCTCTGGTTTGTTTACTATGACTTTCTTATTTTGTACAAATCTCTACCTTGTCAGGGGAGCTACAGAATACACTAAAAAGGCAAAAACCAAACCAAAATACCCAAGAGTAAACTTTAAAGAGATTGAACAAGGGTTAAAATTAGCTTCATAAAGGGCATGCATGTTAGAATTATGGACTGGTGGTTTTTACTGTGAGCCGTACACTGAGGGAGCTTTCATGGAAAAATGAAACAACATGAGAGATCACAGAAATAGTCCCAGCAAAATCATAAAAATGCTATGATATGAACTGAAAGAAATGGCAGGTGTCAATAGTACAAGAGAAATGAAGAGTATTTCCATGATCAGGTTGGAAACAGCTGGAGACAAAGGTGTCTGCATCTGAGAAGCAATGAGAAAGAATCTTTAGAAGTGAGCTCCAGAGACTGTGAACTAACCACAGAAGACACAGTGTACACATAGCACCATAGGAAAGGAAGAAGTCTTCTAACAAGCCATGACTGGGACTGCACTTCATCATTATAGATCCAGGAAGCTCAATGGGTATGGAATAAAGCCGATGCCATCGATATCGGATACCCAAACACGCGCACATGCACACACACACACATACAGGAACACACAGCCACATGTATTAAAACATGGAGAAATCGGAGATAAAGGAAAAAGCCAAAGAAGGGGAAGGGGAAGGCACTTCAACTACAGAAGAGCAAAGACAGGAACTAATCATGACTATCAACAGAAACCACGTAAGTAAGAGTGAAATCCAAAAAGTTTCTACAATGAGACTGGGGGAGAGGACTATTAATTCAGAATTATGATCCTACAAAATTATTTCTCAAGAGTGAAGGAATTAACCCTCTAGTCTTCAGTGGATATTTGCAAACCATGGTCACACACCAGGTCCTGGATAAACTTAGTGAGTTACCAAACAATACACAAGACATAAGCATGAGAAATGGACTTGTAGAGTGTGGACTGACAAGGATAGGAAGAAGATAAGAGAAGTCTGGAAGGCAGGCAAAACAGGTGGTGTCTCATTGTGGGATATTTGATAGCACTGTGAACCTCGGAGACTGTGTTAATAAAACCAGCCTTGGATCAGGGGTAGATCTAGCTACTAGTTGATAAGAATTAGCCATAGAGAGTATGGAGGACCCAGGAAGACAGATAGAGAGACTCACAGGAAGGAATAGGGAGGGATTTATGGTCTTTTTCATTTAAGACGAATGGAGGGATGTTCTCTTGCTGGTTCTCCAGCCAAAAAGTCAGCTGGTTGCTTCTTGGCCTCTCTGAGCTATCAGGTTTTCACCCCAACATCTGACTCCCGAATCTTTATTGGTAGATCGAATGATTTAAACTGTATTTGGCGGTAGCTGGCACAGTCAGGACCAGAAATCCTGCCGTCAATAGCCTGAGCAGCACAATCTAGAATGTAGGACCACAGGGTTGCAGAAGGTAGTTAAAATATCAGTAGATTTGGGTGCAGCCACAAAGCAGACATCAAATCAACAGCATCTGAGAGTGATTTGACTGTATTACATGTGTGTATCAAGTTGTAAAGGAATGCATTGAACTAATAAAGTAGCAAATGAGAAATTAAAACTTCCTCAAATAAAAATGAAAAAAAAATGTCCACTGCAAGTGAAGCTTACAAGAAGCACTAGAATTGTTCTTCAAAGTAAAGATAAAATGCTCCATGCCAGTAATTCAGACCATATAAAGGAAACAAAGCAATAGAGAATGAAGAAAGGCATAAGAGACTTTTGTTTTTCTTTTTGTTTTTCATTTATCTAGCAAATGCAGTTATCAAAAATGATGACAATATATTTGATTATATATATTTATGTATAGATATGCATTTAGATACTACTATAAAATAAAATGAATGATAGAAAGGACTGGGCATACTTTTATTATAAGTCACTTAGGCTACTTATGCGTGATGTTAATTGAAAATGGACTTGAACTAGATACAGCATTCTTAAAAACAGTTTTTATTTTTATGGGACTTGCTTTTCTGGATAAAACTTCTTTCTATAGCCCAGGCTGTCTTGGAACTCATGGCTATCCTCATAGCAAATCTCAGCCTTCCACAATGCTAGCACTATAAACATCATCTAGGATCCACAGATTTTTTTTTAAGTTTTAAAAAAGTGTAGTTGTTATGCCAAAGGAAAGAACATGGAATCCTATTGAATGTTCAGTAAAATCTCCAAAAAGGTGTTGAAAGTTTATAAAACAAAGGCATATGAACAGAGAGCAGGAGCAACAAATGGGAAATGGTAGCGAATAGGGGAGGTGCCCATTTGTTTGTAAAAGTGACTACCTGGAATGCTGTTGTATAGCAGCAGCGGAAACACACACACACACACACACATACACACACACACATGATTGAATCTATTAAAAATCAACAAGAATGGAAAAGGGTGTAACCACATGAAAACTTGTGGCGACAGCTATACAACCTTCTAAGCAGACTTCACAGCAAGGGAAGTGACTAGAGATTAAAAGGAGCAGGGCACACTGATGAGCAGCTAGAGATACTATGTTTCACAGGTAAACCGCTAACAATGTTGCATCAATATAGGTGAGGGGAACTGTAAAGAACTCGGGACATAACAACTCTTTAGCTAATTCATTGATAAATAAGCATGCTGCATGTCATGGAGCAAGGACAGTCTTTTCAATGGTACATGCTGAAATAAGACATATTCAAGACACAAACCTTACAACCAGGACCATCTGTGACATCCTACCTTTTCTTTGGAATATTTAGAGCACTCACGTTTATTGAAGTTGAGTGTTGCAGTTTGGTTTGGGTCTCCTTTCTTGGTATACAATTTCTCTTTTTTTTCTCATTGATTTTTGTTATGATATGGTACACTTTTATGTGATGAAGTTTTTAAAAGTGCATTTTGTAAAAGAATATGATGTGGGACAATTTGGAGCAAGGAAAGAGAGGAGTAGAATGTATATACAGTATCCATCTCCTAAATTGTCAAAAAATAAATTTAAATATAAAGCAAAAACTCAAGTAATAGTCTTTCTACTCCCACCAAGATATATCTTTGTATCCATTGCAGTGAGATATGAACCTAACGTGTAGTTCTGCAGGACCTGGGCTTGGTTATAGCTCGAGATGCAGCTAGACCCTGGCTCTAATTGTTTCCATGGTGGAAACCTTTTCTCTTTATTGTAGCTTGGGACTGAAGAACTGGACAGACTCCAGCCTGACATCCTCTTGGCCTCAGCCTCCTCCTGTAAAGCGCTGCATCTGAACCTGAGGTGGAATTTTCCATTCAGTGTGGTTTTTAAATTACAGAGTTTAGTAAATCAAAATGATACTCTTCCTATATTTATTGGCCAATCAGATTTTCCATTCCACCAATTGTTTGTCATATCTGTAGTCTCCATTCTTCTGATTGGTTGTTTTATTTAATTTTTATATGTTCTTGAAGAATTGTATTTATTTATTATTTTTTACCCTAATTGTTGTTCTTGCCAGGCTGCCAAAAATAGACTGTACAAAGCTAATTTTAGAGTCTGTATGCTAGCATGTAGACAGTTCTGGACACACAGCGTCCCCTGACGCACTCCCTCCCATGATCTTTCCACAGATATTTCTACTAATGATATCTGTAACTCATACCTTAATACGAGCATCCCCCACCCGAAAGCGTTGTCTCAGCCCCTCACCTCACTGTAGAAAATAGCTGCTGGGCTCCTCCTCATCTCTGTTGTCTCTCTTTACTTCGTGTTACTTTCCTTCTTCCTTTTAATTAAAATGACGACAGGGTTCCCTTGCTAGTCTGTTCAAGGCCTGAATGTCTTGTTTCTTTTTCTTCTTATCGCTTTCTCTTTTTATCCTCCGTCCCTGAGCCCACTCCCTTTCCTAACAGATAGACATTCCCATTTAACCTATGCCCTTTCTGCCTACATTCAAACATGTATTTACATAGGACTGAATTAATGGATGAAAATTATATTTTCATTTCAATAAACAGTATTACAGCATAAACTGCCCTATTTCCATTTTTAAGTCAAAGATGCACTTTGACATACATCAAAATGCACTTCTATATTCAAATCCAATATGATGTCTGAATTTATTACATCATATACATTTGCATAATTTATGCATTGTCTATCTGTACATGCTTCTTTGTTTACCTCTGCAATCTCATTTGCATCAGTCTGTTTTGATTGGCTGTACAGCACTTGGAGATGTATTTTTTTAAAAAATTCTTTGCTTCCTTACTGTCAATTTCAAGTATGGAAACACCAGAGTACAAAGCAAAAGTCATCTAATCCACCACAAAAGAATGCCAGGAATATGAGAGGCACACACACATTGTGTGGGTACATTAAACAGATGAAATTTTAGCACGGATCTGAATAACCATCTAAAATAGCGTAGAAAGATAAACATCAAATCACAAGGGAGGTCAAAAGATAAGTCTTCTGCCGTTGTCATACACATGGGCATATGCACATTCCTTCAATGAATATGTGTGCTGTGTTTTTAAATACTGAATAAATGTAAATACATACTATGTTTATGTAAATTGTAACTATACTTACACTGTGGATGTTTTAAATCATCTAACTCACAATGGTGTTGGACATGCAGGAGAAGACATATATGCATCTCAGTGAATTTAGCCCTACGTTTTCAGCTTTTTCTACAGTATATATATAGTATATTTATATTATTATTGTAATTATCACATATTCCTTTCTCCATGTTTTCCTGTCGCTTAAGTATATGAACCCAAATGGTTTGAATTCCCCTTCCCGTCTCCTCAGTGCCATCCCCCACCGACACAGCACATCTACAGGAATTTAAATTTTTATGATTTTTCTAAGGATCTGAATTTCCAACTACATTGGCAGAGACATAAACAGAGAGATTTCCAGGACACAAGTACCTAATGGGATAGTCATTTCCACGATTAAGAAGGATGCTCCCGCCAATAGCCATATTCTAAGAAACTGCAGTCTGGGCCACCAAGAACATGGTTCCTGCAGTAATCCTTAGGAAATTTCATACCCTAATAACAGAATTCCATTGCCAAAAGAAGCAATGACACTAATTAAGGTTTAGATAATAGTATTGCCGTAGACTCCATAAAATAATAAAGCTCAATTCAGTGTACCAAATTTGGTATTTTCTTCTTTCACCCTTGTTATGTTTAATATTCTTCTGTGTTTGTATCTTTTATAAGGTCGAATATCTGAGTCCGGGTGATTAGCAAATAAATGTCTATTTTTCACCATTTTGGATACTGTTTAAAGCCAGGATCAAGAGGCTGGCAATGGTGTCTGCAGGGTGAGCATGGGGACCATTCCCCCTTGTATCCTAGCCAGGAAAAACAGACCTAAGGGGAAAATGGGATGCATGAACACTTTGCTCTTGTGTATCAAGAAAGTGGAGAAGAAGAAACCCAGACAGTCCCTCAAGCCCCTTTTTAGCGCCCTAATCCCACACTCACAGGCTCTGCCTTGGTGATTTATTTAATCAACTCCTACCAATCAGACTAATGTTATAGCTTACTGGTGATTGAATTTCAACACATGAATTTGGGGGTGCACTCAGACCTTAAAGGGTATGTTAGTTTCTCTAGTTTTTTAAAGATTTATTTACCTATTATGTATATAGTGTTCTGCAAGTATGGATGCCACAGGCCAGAAGAGGGCACCAGATCTCATTACAGATGGCTGTGAGCCACCATGTGGTTGCTGGGAATTGAACTCAGCACCTCCGGAAGAGCAGCCAGTGCTCTTGACCTCTGAACCATCTTTCCAGCCAGTTTCTCCAATTTTTAATCACTGTGGCACAATGCTGTGTGAATATCCTTTTCTATCTTAACAGCACACCTACGATTATGTCAGTTTCTCTAGGTTGCTCACCCACAGGTAAAACTATCAGATTATATGTTACACATATTTTTATGTTTGGAGACAATGTCAAACTGCTGGGTCAATTTATCCTGCCACCATCAATGTGACTCCCCACATTGTTGATAACTCTTAATATTATTTCATTCAGTGCACAGTCTGGCAGACATATACAGCTTATCATTTGATTTTAGTCTTCACTTCCCACTTAACTAAGCAATTTTTTCATGTGTCATCTTGGCCACATGGATGACTTATGTTGCAACTTTCTTAAACCTGTCGTTCTCTTCACCACTGTTGCTAATAAGTGCTCAGAGGCAATCTGCAGCTTTTCTCACATTTCCATAACAGTTCCCTTTGCTTTGCCCGATATGCTAGTCTAAGAGATAGAAAACTATGGATTTCTTCCCATTTTAATCTGCTTTGAATGTGTATCTGTATGATAAAATACCCCAAGAAAACCGACTTAAGAGAGAGTTTATGTAGCTCACAGTTTCAGGCTCCCATCTGTCCCATCAGGGATAGAGCAGAGAGAATGGGTCCATGACCGTCTGTACACATTCCCTCTCCACTGCTCTTCTGTAATCCAGGACACGAAGCCCAGGGAATGGCGTTATCCTCAGTGGGCAGGACTTTCCATACTGGTAAATTTAACTAAAATAATCCCTCACAGACAAGCCCGTAGGCCAAGCTGGCTTAAACAGTCCATCCCTGGGACTCTTCCAGGATGGTTTAATGTGTGTCAAGTTGACAAACTCATCATTGCAGATGCTAATGTGCTCTTCTCAGTTTTCAGGCAAATGCCTTTGCACCAGCTTCTCAGCTGCCTTTAGTTTGACCTTCACATTTTCCATATCTGTGGCTATTTGTTTTGCATTTGGATACTTTTTCAGTTTGTTTTCTTTTTATTTTTTATGTGTCTATGTATGTGTGTGTGTGTGTGTGTGTGTGTGTGAAATAGGTGATATATTTGTGTAAAGTATGTGTACATGTGTTGCAGGTGCATGTGTGTGTGTGTGTGTGTGTGTGTAGGTTATAGCAGAATGTCCTATCCCCTTCTCTATTGAAAGGTGGCAACAGGGGTCGTGAAGTATGATGCAGACATTCTCACCTCAAGAGGACTGAACTTGGGTCTTAGAGCGCTGGATGTTCATGTCACACACAACTTCCACTGACTAGTGTGGCTCCAGGTCCTTATCTCATGATGAAGAAGAAATTCACAGGCAGTGAAATGGTGGCTGAGTCTGCCAAGGAGACCTTATTATAGAGAGAAATTTTTATTATAAATTTTAAAAAATATATTTTATTTTAAAAAGAAAGAGTAAAGCTTTATGTCAGAGAGAAAACAGAAATCCAGAGTTACATTAGCTCCCAAATGGCACCAGGCCCCCAAGGAGGAGACTGCCTGTCCAAGCTGTTGGTATAGGCTAGGGTTTTTTTTTTTTTTTTATAGAACTCATGGCAGAAACTCAACAAAGACTGTGATTATTTTTAATGAGATTGATTAGCTATTTGGACTCACTGAAGGTCAATCCAATTAGTAGATTCTGAACTCTATGCAAGTTAGTTTGATCCACCCAGGGAGATGATTGCATAGCATCTGTGTGCTTCTCACCCAGATAGAAGAACAGTCATGGAGTAAAACCCTGCTATGTTCATCTGGACTAGTCTGCCTGGCCATGGCCTTGCCTGGCCTCGCCTGGCCTCGCCACCCTTTAGGTTCCATTGATCTCCCATCTTGTCAGGGTCTGCTAGCAATGAGATAAAGTATATGCTCTTCATTCCTGTCTTGTGAGAATTTATCATAGCACAGCTAATAAGGCATAGCTGTAGCTACCTTTGGTTACCTCAAAGGTAGCTCTGTGTCTCTGGGGGCCATCTAGGGTGGGCTCTTCTCTGGAATAGATAGTAGTTTCTTTCTGAAAGTCATCTTTGCTCACAATCTTAGTCCTGTTACAACTAGCTGCGTTATAAGCAGTATGTGGAAGGACAATGGTGCCTTGTGCGTGTTCTATAGGGAAAGGAGGCGCCATGGAAGCTGGGTAGCCTGCCAACACTGGCTGTGTTCCCAGAGCCCTGCTCCCCTCCTTATCTGGGAGGCCTGGCTATCTCGTAGCCAGTTTCAAACTTTCACTTCTCATCCCTGGTGCTCCTGACTCAGCAGTTTACCCCTCACTTCTGTATTTGCCACGATGCTATCTCTCTCTGCCTTACTCCTTTTAGACAGCTTCTCAGACTGAATCTGGAGCTAGGCTGGCAGCCAATGAGCACCAGTGATCCTATCTTCCTGTCTCCAGCCCCGTCCCTCTGGGGTTACAGGTTTATATGGAATTACACCAGGCTTTTGACATGGGTACTGGGGATTCTGCCCAGGTCCCCAAGCTTGTTGTGTGTGTGCTTTTATCTACTCACTGAGCCATCTCCTCAGTCCCAAATATTTTCAAAGATGTCATCCAATTAACTACATCTTTCTTCTGACATACTCATTTTGGATTAAAAATACCCTTATCATTACTTATTCCAATTTATCTTTTATTTGTAGAATTTTTATTTTGCCCCGAGGCTCATATATTCATCGTCTCACGTATATGTATGCTGTGTATATAATTTCCTAACTAGTCCTTTATTCTTTTAATACCAGAGATCAAACACTTTGTTTGATTGTTTCCACTACTTTACCATTCTTGAGATATGTCTATCCTGCTGATTCTTCCTTGTGGTGTCTTGCTCCTTTTGAGTGTGGGCCGCCCAGTTTTCAGTTTATTATAGCACCTAGCTGAGACCTAGCATGTGAGTAGGTTCTTACAGAGACTTGTATTGGTTCTCCCAGGTGATCTTCAGGGTAAAATAGCTCCACTCAACGTTTGCGGCATACATAACACCTACGCAGAACACAATACTTAATAAAGATACTGTATATCTATGTGACTGGTTCTTGCATTTCTAGAGTGCAGACTAGAAGATGTTGTGCCACACAAGGCTTTCAGTCGCCTCCCATTATTTCCTGTTGTCAACATCTCTCATTGCAGTATTTTCTCTTGTGCTTGATCTAATGTCAATTTTTGGTTTGCCAGATGCCTGAGTAAGCAAAGTCCCCTGCTAACGTAGCTTTTAAAAGGCACAATCAAGCGGGTGAATTGGAAATGAAATACAAGTGATGAAGGCCGACAACGTGAAAATCACATTTGTCTGTCCCCTTCTGCACAGCTGGGACCTTTAAGGTCAAGTTCTATGATGGTCTTACAGTGGCAAACTGAGGACATGTTTCTCGTTATATCTCATTTGCTGGGCATTGCATGACTGTGCTTACGGACACTATTAGCTTAGGATTTATCCAAGCACATTAAAGATGTGGTTAAGACTAGAAGGACGTTTCTGACAAAGAGACGAGTGTAAGCAGTCTCGGTGAGGAAGGAGGATGCTCTCAGAGAACTAAGGAAGGCCAAGACATCCTAGTGTAGAAAGTACAGGATGCCGTGTCCCCTGTGGGTCCAGAAGGAGCAGAAAGCGGCCATCTCAAGAGTCTTCGCAGATCTCCTCAAGGGAGACTAGAAAGCGCTGTTTATAAATGTATGAACAAACTGTGTGGTAGAGGAACCCTCGGACAGGGACAGTCCACAGACTTCTGAGCATTAACCCATTCTGACAACCAGGTCTCAGCACACAGCTTGTGCAGCCTGCGAGGACAGTGAGCCCGGTGACTAAGGCTGTGGACATTTAGCTATCTCACACGGGAAACAGGCTTGGAGACTTTCCGCAAAGTGCCCGACTCTGTTATCGAGCTTCTTATCACATTCTCTTGGTAGCTCTCCGTGGGACAAGGGCTCTGTTTAAAAATGCCTTGGCTGTGTTGAGATTAGGCCCCCGAGTTTTCTGCCAGAGCAGGGAAAATGACATGAAAAACAAGGAGATAAAAGCAAATGGCATTAGAAGCATAGTAAATAGCCTGTCTCCAACCCTGAGAACGCACCAAAAGCTCCCACATCCCTAATGTCGGCTGCTGCTGCAGTGCCGTAGAAACCAAGGGTGATGGTTAAGGGTTAGAACAGCTGAAGACATTGGTCTGTATGGAGCAGGACATTGCACACACCGGACCTGTACCCAGTGCACGTTCAAGACAAGTGCTTTTCAGCGTATGAATTCTCCATTAAATACCCCAAAACAGCACATATCAAAAATTACGAAAAGTACCCTGAGGAAAAAATCAGGGTAAGATAAAATAGGTACTAATTTACAATCATTGAGTTTCAAGACATACAAGTTAAGCTATCTACATTTACTTTTTAATGTAAAAAAAATGTGAATATAGTTACAGTTATTGTAATCGATACTGTATTGTTGACGGAATTTTCAAGTCATTATTTCATGGTTTCCCTCACCTCTGAAATATTTTCTCACCTGACATCAGTGTGTTTGTAGAGCTTTTGAGTTATACCACCTTTGGTTCAAATGCCCACCTCTTCTCTGCTCGGCCATAGGTTGAATGTCTTGATTACACCCCACCTTTAACACCCATCCCACTTATTCTGATAATACTGTCTTAAGGTGTTTGTACTCAATAATAGATTAATCTATTTCCCCCCCAACACCAATGACCCTGATCTCACATCTTCTAAATCTAATGATCAATTATTAATTCTTAGTGTTCATCTCATTTGACATTTGAATGGCATTTGCCACTAATAAGCCATTTGGCATGAAATATGTTTTCATATGGTTTGTAGGCCATCTTTTACCTCTGTTTCCCTCCCTTGTCCATCAATAGTCTTCCCCTTACTTGATTCTCTCTCCTGTACTGGACCCGGAAATGTTTGCATGCTCCCGTAGAACCCGGAAGTGTTTTCAGGCTTTAGTCTGTGTCTTTGGACAGCTCAGTCTCTATCCACCCCCTTGGTGGCTCCATCTAGTCTCATGACTTTAAATTACACCTGCATGGACAACAAACACCCAAACACACTCCCAGTCCAGAGATTGCTTCAGCATCTTAGACCATGTATTTACCCATCTAGTTGACAGCTTGAAACAGGTGGATACTTTTTCGTAACTTTAAACAAGTGAATAGCCTAAAAAATGTCATTTTAAAACATTTTAAAATTGTCAGTTAAAAAAATAAATTTAGGGACAGGGTGGGTCATTGTCTCGAAAGAAGATCCAAATGCTAAGGTGATACAAAATGTGAAAAAAAATAGCTAGAAATGTGTTGATCAATTCAGGAAATGAACTATTTTACTCCTGGAAGTTCTAAAGAGACCACAGAATTTAAGAAAAACATGATTTGCAGAGAAGAAAATCGAAAGCATTCTGGTATGGTGACGCACATCTTTAATCTACAAATCTTAGGCTACTGCTGGACAGAGTGGTCCAATTGGCACTACGAAACCACTGGGAAGTTCTTGGTCTACCCCTGAGTGTGACATGAGTTGTAGGTGCACTTGGTATTTTTAAGAGGACAATTAAGAGGAGACATGGGACATTCCTTCCAGGGTTCTTCGGGACATTACTAAGGAACCTAAGGTATGATTCTCAATCTATTAGGGGAATTATTCGTATGAAAATCTCTATTGCCAGTCACTGAACATGCTATGTTTTTTAGTTCACTCTACTTGGCATATCTTCAGCCAAACTGTATGTTGTTTTAACAAAGTAGTCATTCTCTGCTTCAATGGTAGGTAAAGGTGAATCGTATCACAGATAAGTCTTTCAAAGTTAGGGTTTCTAGTGCTATGAAGAGATACCATGGCCACGACAATTCTTGTAAAGGAAAACATTTAACTGACCTACAGTTCAAAGTTTCAGTCCATTATCATCATGGTGAGACACGTTGTCATCCAGGCAGACGTGATCTAGCGAAAAGAACTGAGAATTCTACATTTTGGTCTGCAGACCACAGGAAGTGAACTGGGACCCTGGGTGTGACTTTAGCATGTATGAGAACTCAAAGCCCATCCCCACAGTGATGTGCTTCTTCCAACAAGGCCAAAACTATTGCAACAAAGCCACACCTCCTGCTATTGCCACTCCCTGTGAGCTTATGGGGACCAATTACATCCAAACCACCACAAAAACGGTAAACCTGAATGGCTGTAGGGACAAACCACAAGACCTGCAGAACATGAGGTGACTGTTTACTAAACTTCTGCTCTAGTTCTATGAGCCCTTAAGTACTTAAGCACCTTCTTGGGCCAGGTGGTGGTGGTGCACGCCTTTAATCCGAGTACTCGGGAGGCAGAGGCAGGCGGATCTCTGTGAGTTCAAGGCCAGCCTGGTCTACAAGCTGTGGAGAAACCCTGTCTCGAAAATCCAAAAAAAAAAAAAAGCACCTTCCTGAAGGGGAAGCGTCAAACCCCTCTATCTGTTTCACATTCAATCTAGTTCTGTTGATAGGAAAGCTATGAAGGCCTGGCACCTAGAAAGCCAGACAGAGAGAGCCTTATACAACTCGCATGTGTCCAAGAAGAGCTTTCTCTGCAGTGTGTATCCAAGAATAGGAGCTAGAAGAGCATGGCCATCTCCATAACACTGGCAAAGACAATACAATGAATGTGGACCAGAACTAGACACTGTCTTCCCATTGTTCCTGAACTCAAGAGTCTACTAAGATAAAAAGGGCTCTCATGGCAGACTATCTTTCTCATACCAGGCATTGGCTTCCCACAGCCTCCTCATAGAGGCTGGATCTTTCCGGTTACATAGAAATTTATAAATTAATGCCTTCTCTCCCATGTGTCTGACTACTTATAAAAGTAGGGTGACACCGCTGAGGACATAGCTCAGCCGGTGAAATGCTTGCCTGGCACACAGAAACTTTCCTTGTGTTTGAGCTCCAGCACCAGATAAACTGGCCCAGTAGCTTGTACCTATAATCCCAGCATTTGGGAAACAGAGGCAGGAGAGGGACTCAGAAGGGCAAGTTCATTCTTGGCTTTATAGCAAGTTCAAGTCAAGCCTAGATTACATGAGAATCTATCCCTGACAACCACCAAGAAAATACAGAGATATAGATGATAGAGGTATAGTTTCAGGTCCTGATGAACAGGGGCTCATGGACCCTTGCTTCTCGTCATAACATAATCATAAAGTCATTTGACTGTCTACTAATTTTATTACAAGTCTTTTCTGGACACACACTTACTTATAATAATGCCTGTAGCTAAGAAATACCAAGAAATATGCAGTTTACTAATGCATTTGGTGAAGGCTGTGACTCCTTCTACTGGCAGAGGTCGAGAAACTGCAAAGATAATAAATTTTGACGTCTAGTCTCCGTTACCTGACTTGGCACAGACATGAGTGCTGCGCATAGGTCATTTGGGGCTCTGCCAGGCCTTTGTTCGTCACACATTCTATCCCAATGGAGAACTTCAATGGAGCAAATGGGCTCAGAAAAGAAGAGAGGAATGCCCATTCCTGCTCAATTAGGTCAAAACTTTTAGCTTTTCCTCTGCCTAAAAAGGCAATACTTAAACCTCGAAATCCTTGTTAGCCAATGTACAAAGTCACTTTTAATACAAAAGTGCAAAATAGTCATTATTACCCAGTCCAGGAGAAGATGAAAGAGAAAGGGAAAATAAGTTAACACATTGAAAGGGAGAGCTCTCGGAGAAACAATTAACCCCGCCCCCTTTAATACTGTTTCCTTCTTTTTTTTTCCTTCTTATTTATTGCAGTACAGAGAGACATTCTCACTGGCCTCCATCTCAATTAACTCTGTGATACGCTGATACAACCATCCTCAGCTATGTGGTAGCTAAAGTGTCTTAGGACTATCGTTATTTTTAAGCACATTTAAGTGAGTAACGAGGCACAGAAATGAATATCATCTTAGCTAAAGTGTCTTGGGACTATCGTTATTTTTAAGCACATTTAAGTGAGTAACGAGGCACAGAAATGAATATCATCTTTACCCTAGACACCATAACGAAAAACATCTGACCATTTCAAAACAGAAAACTCCGTTTAGTTTCATATGCAAACAATGGTGTTACTTGCCCAGCAATTAATTCAATTCAGTTCGCTCATCTCCCATGCTAAAATCCAACACTCTGAGCATACCGATCTAAATTATGTACACTGGCCATCATGCACGCTGGTCACTACTTAATATGAAATAAAATCGGTATATAAAAATAAATCTGAAAACGTAACTTAATACAATTTGCTATATAGTAGATATCATTCATTCCCTTTAGTTATGTTACCATATAATAGGTTTTATTATAGCATCTTTCTGTCAAGCACACACACACACACACACACATTCTCTTCCCCTTTTCCCACTGCCCTTACTCCTTTCATCCCTTGATTTATTCCTCTGTCTGCTTTCATTTCAGACATATTCCATTATATTCTCAATGGCATTTCCCTCTCTGCCCTTCCTGCCCTTTCATAATCCTCATTCAGAAGAGATTTCTGATGTCTTTGAGTCACAAGCCTCACTGACACCCTCACTCTAAGGCATCTTGGGCATGAGGTGTCATCTTCAGTTGGTTCAGCCTGGCTTGTAAGCTTATGTTTTTTGTTTGTTTGCTAATTTGTTTTGGGGGTAAGTAAATGCTGACCCTGTCTAGTCATTCTGGGTTGTTGTCTGCCAACAGAATGACTTAACAATTCAGTATGTTCTCACTCCTCTGAATTTATAAAGGTCAGTCTGTACCAAAGATTGGCTCTCTCTTATAGAACCAGGACTGTCTAAAAAGGACTGTTGCCAGTGAAAAAGTAAAGTGAATTGGTTTGGCGTCAGGAACTTGAGTGTCGGATAGAGTCCAGGAGAATTGGAGAAATGGAGAATTTCAATCTCTCATTTCCTTCCAAGCTCCTGCAACCAGGCATCTGTTGCTTGACAATGATAATCCTTGCTCTAAGGCACTCTCCACTGCCTTATAGCTGGGGACAGCAGAAGACAAGCAGCTACCGTGCCCAGGTTTGAGTAAGGTTTACTCTTTCAAAACAAAAGGGAAGGCATGTGCGCATGCCCAAGCAAGATAGAGTAGTAAAAATGATTAATTTCATCTTACCTCCTCACAATGAGAAGTCTTCAAGTTCTTTGCTTGTAAATGTTGTTTTATCTTAGCTTAAATTGTTCAATTTAGTTATATATCACCCCACCCCATTTTTTGTTTACATAGATGTAGGTTAAGAATACAAAAGCTGGTAAAATATATTGTGGTAAAGATGCTTATTTTATTCTTCATGAGTTCATCCTATAATGAATATTGGTATTGACTTCAAAATGAAAAAAAAATGAAGAGAGAATACACATAAAATTGTATGTCATATGTTTTATAGACAAATACTTAGCTTCAAAGAAAGAGAGAAGTAGAAGGAAGGGTGAGCGGAAGAGGGAGAAGAAAGAATCTAAACATGCACACACAGACCCATTGTTCATGCAATGTTTTTCATAATTTTGAGGTTAAATAATACTGTTTAATAAATTAATAGGAATTAATCCACATGAAAGTTTTAAAAATATACCAACAATCTAAGTCTAATAATATCAGAATTGACATCAAATACCTCAAAAATATGAAGCAGATGTTTAGTGCATGAAGTCATTCCATCTGGTGTTTATAGTGTTATTTGAATCACCAGAATGCCCTAGGTGTTTCTATTGCAGGCAATTATATTTAAGAATTGATATTTTACATTTTCACATATAATAAAGATTTTAAAAGCACAAGAACATTTTTAATGTAATTTAACAAATGTCTATACTCAGAAGAATTAAGGAAATTCATTTTAATTTTCCCATAAAATGAACTAGTTTTTCTCTCTTTGTAAGCAGAAAAATAAAAGGCCTGAATTTAATGTTATCAAAAAAACAACACCATCTTCCATATAACTCAGTCTTATATCAACGGCCTTCCTTATTTATTCCCTTCCATGGATTCAGTTGAGGCTTCTGCATCACTTTTTCCATTCAGAAATGCAAAGTATGAAAAAACAAATCAATGTTATGTGCCAGCAAATCCCAAAGGAACTGTGTTTGCTCTTTTATTTCCTGACTTTAGAGATGTCCATTCTCAAAACCTTTCCTTTTTCATATTACAGAATAAAATTAGCATGATGTGTATCTGTTTTTCATCATTATATCCATAATCTAAGCATTTCCAAAGAAAGACTCAAGTCCACCTGGACAAGAAAAGTAATACACATCGTGCTATGACCCGGAATCCTATGTGATCAATGTCACCTCCAACTAAAGACAGTGGAATACAACCATAGCTTAGAGGCTAAAACTGATATGTGTATTAGTAATAAAAAATACTCGAAAATAAAGAATGGGGAACTATAGTACATGGAGACAAATTAACTTTAGAAATGTCTTTAAAATAAAAAAAGAAATACGTCAAATATTTTTCAGCTTTCATAGATGAAATCTTATCAATGTCTAGGATTTTTTTTGGGGGGGGGTGTCAAACATATTTCTTCTAAGACCGGAGTTTATAATGGAACTAGTTTGCTGATTTGCGTTTATGACCAGAATTTATAGTTCTAACTATCCATGACTTTCTCATTTTGAATGTCTATTTGTTCGGAGAACTTATATTTGGAAGCTAGGAGCTGAGCCACCCCATTTCCTAGAATGTGAACTGAACTCCCCAAGAGTATGTATTGTGTTGAGTAGAAACCACAGGGAAGCCATACAGCCAAAGCAAGAATTTCTAAATATATCTACCAAGGACTCCAAATGCCTCCAACTGTATTTACTATACATAAGCAAAGGAGAAAAATCCGCAGTTGAATTATGCACATAGATTATCTCCAGCAAAAGGTCATAATTCCTTAAGGAATACCACTCAGTGTCTTCATTTTTTTTTTTCAAAGAAAACATGTCATTTTGGACGGGGGTTGGGGAATCCAGTGAATTAAAATCTGCACTCAAAGATCTCTTGTTAACTGTGAAGTGTTGGTCCACCCCCTGCCCTCTCTTAGCCTCTACAAGAGCTTTAGTGGCTCTAAAGGAAGTTTATTCAACTGCTTCTCATCACATCCACCCACACAGACTTTCATACAAAGGGCTCAGGATGTCCAAAAATGCGGAGGTTGGAAATAGAAAGGAAGAGAGAAGAGGAAGGGGGGTGAAGAAGTAGTTTTGAAATGTGTCTCCTTCAACCCATTTGTTATAACTGCACGCTTTTATTCCGGTCACTGTAGTAAAATATTAGCTGTGAGTCGTTCTGTCGTCATCACTGCGGTGTGCTGAGCTCACCAGGACCCCTCGTGCCTTTCAAAGGGAACGAGAAAGGCAGGAAATAACTGCTATTCCATTTTCCTTTAATTTCCTGAAACGTGATGATAAATGAAGTTGACTGCAGGTACGAAACGGTCCCCAGTGGGGCTTCTCTCATACTCATACCTCTGTGCCACTGCATGGAGAAACAACATGACTTTGGTCCTCATTCACATCTCCCCTTAATATTCCACGCACAGCATAGACTTATGTAGCTGAGAGCTTTGAGGTTATGAGAGATTTCAGGTCCAGCCTGGGTCAACTTAATTTCTCAGTAGCAAAAGGAGGAAGAGGTGGTGGAGGAAGGAGAGAGATTTAAGAAAATGCATAAAATTAAAAGATATTGGAGCATACTTCTATCTTTGTGAGGGTGGCCTTACTCATAGATTTCTCTTGAGACTGTTCCTTCTGTAGTCTCTACCAAAGGAAATAGTTTACAAATATCTTAAATGAAAGAGGATGTGCTGGGACAATATATGCAAATATGTTAGATTACTCACTTGGCCAGAAAGGGCACAGGACTGGGAGTAACCGGATCCGTATGTAGGCAGAGAAGCAGCTGTGAGGCAGCATTACAGAGATTCACTCAACATTGACTGGCTTCTGTGAATTAAAATCGGCTTTCCAGTTACTGATAGTTCTTTATCCAGGTTCTGTGATGGCATGTCCGTTGGCATTGTCCTCATTCAAATCTTGTTTAGGAGCCGTGTTGGTGAGACTTCATGGCTATAGCCTTTCTGATATTTCTAGAAGACATACTCTCACAACAAAGTTCCTGATGCCCAGATCTTTCCATCTTTCTGCTGCCTACTCCACCATGATCCTCGGGCCTTAGGTGCAGAAACTTGTGCTGTAAATATAACACTTGGGATTGAGAATCACACAATCCCTTGCTCTCTGCATTTTGATTGGTTGTGGCCTTCTGCAATGGTCTCCATCTGTTGCAAGGAGAAGTTTATTTGATAAAGAAGTGAAAATTACAACTATCTGTGGGTATAAGGAGAAGTATTTAGAGTGTGGTTAGGAATTATACTAGTTTAGTAAAGCAGTAGATGGGGTTCTGGAAAAGACCCACCAATAAGTAGGTTGTCCAACATTAAGTGATCAACTCCAAGATCTTCTTACAAGATGGGCAACATTATACAAACTGGACAGTTGTTTTTATATGTTTAGGAATGCACATAGAGACACACACATACATGTGTGTGTGTAACAAAAATTATATGTATAATTATATATATATTAAAATATATGTAACAAAAATTAAAGAAAAAGAGAACATGAATTTGGATGAGAGTAAAGGACAGGTTCATGGAAAGTGTTGAAAAGAAAAAAGGGAAGGGGGAATGATATAATTATAATTAAAAAATATTACAAAAAAATGACATTTCAAATCAGGGGAAATGTCTCAGCTGATAAAGCACCTGTCTTCCAAACAAGAAGAACTGGCTTCTGCTACAGAGACTCCAGGTTAACTCCAGGCAGTGATACACCCCTTAATCTCAGCAGTGCTGTAATGGGGGATGGAAGCAGCAAGACCTCTAGATCTGCTAGGCCCCTCACCTAGAAAAGTTTCAGAAAAGCATGCAACTGTCCCATATAAAGGGATGAAGGTACCCAAGGACCAACACCCAAGTTTTCCTCTGACCTCCCAAACCACAAGCATCCATGTGAATGTGGCCATCCCTACACATGTGAACATGTTCACACATACATACAAACACAGGTACATTCATGAATAAATAAAATAGGCGGTTCAGGGAATGAGTCTGGGTAGGAGAACTCAAAGACAGGTAACAAACCAACAGGATATACTAATACAATGTGGAGATGCGAAGGACAGATAACTCTTTAGCTTCTAAGAATCCAGAATGATAACCCCTCCCCCCCCAGCAGCTTTTTGAAAAAGTTTTAGGTCCTTAAACAGCCCTTCATTCACTGTATGAATGTTCATTAGATGCCAGACAGGCTCCAAGGATGGGCAGGTCTCACCTGGCTTCTGCAAGGCCACCATGACCAACCTTGTTTCTTCATTTCTGTGTGAATTATTAGAGTAAAAATCTTCTTACTTTAAAAAATGTCTGCTTTGTGTTACTCATAACCAAAGAGTCTAACACAAAGTGAAGGCATTAATTTGAATCTGTTGAAGTTATTGTTTAAGTTAAATGGGTTTTTTTCATGTAATGTATTCTAATCACTCTTCCCCTCCCTCCTCTACACTCAGATTCTCCCTTTAAAAACAAGCAGGCAAATACAAAAGCAGACATATCAGAACAAACAAAACAGTTAAAAGAAAGAAAGAAAAAACACTAGAAGCACAGATCACATCATAAAAACACAAAATAGGAAACCATAAAGTATAAGCAAAATATTAGAAAGGTTAAAGAAAAAAGGCCCAAATCAAGCATTTTGATACCAAGATAAAATCTCTGAAAATATCACCGGGATTGATTTGTGTTGGCCATCTACGGCTGGGCACAGGGCCATTCTTAAGTGTGGTTTATATACCCAGTGAGACTCCACGGGAAAAAACTAATTTTTCCTTTGCAAGTGGTTGACACTTGAAGATAACTTCTTGATTAGAGATGGGCGCTTGCGTCCACTTCCCCTTTCAGTGCTGGAACTCTATCTGATTTGGACCTGTGTAGGCCTGTGCATACTGCCCCCCTCTCTGTGAGTTCATGTGTGCATCAATATTCTTGTGTCTGGCACGCACCATTTCCTTGAGGTCTGTGCATTGATACTGTTGTGTCTGGAAGGCACTGTTTCCTGGGTGTCTTTCATCCCCATTGGTCTTTTCAGGTAGCTCTTCTGCATAGCTCCTTGAGCACTGAGATGGCATCCACTTAGGACTAAGTGTCCCCAGGTCCCTCGCTCTCAGGTCTTTGTTCAGCTGTGGATCTCTGTATTCATTTCATCTACTGTAGGAGAAAGCTTCTACGATGATGGCTGAGCTAGACACAAATCTATAGGTACAGCAGAATGTCATCAGGAGTCACTTTGTTGCTATGTTCCTTCATCAGAACAGTAGTATTTGTTTCCCCCCTGTGTCTTGGGCTGTCTAGTCTCAGATTCTCAGTCATGAGTTCCATCTCATGGAGTAGGCTTTAACTCCAATAAAATAGTGGCTGCGTATGCCCATCCCTTTGTGACACTATTGCACTAGTGCATCTTGCAGACAGCTCACCATTGTGAATGGAAGGCTTCGCAAGGCGGGCCATTACTTACCTTTCTCCTCTGGTAGCACTCAGAGTACTTTTCAGTATCATGAACACTAGTCAGAAGGGTAAAGGCTCCAGGTAGTCACCAGTTTGACTTCTTCATGTTCAGTGAGATATGTAGGTGTTGTCTTCAGCAATAGTGTTCTGAAGATTTCTATAAAGTAACATCAGTGAGCAAGAATACTGCCAACACTACTGTGAGACAACAATTATTTTTAAATGTACTAATGTATCTGAATTTTTTTGCTACCTTTCTTGTAATTGACCATTTATCTAGTGGGTTTTTTTTTTACATTATGAGTTATTTTTCTTACTATCTCATTTTTCTTTTCTCCCACAACATACTAAAACCTTATTATTTATCCTTCCAATTAGATCCTATGTCCTTCACCTTCTCAACACTATCTCAGCTCAAGGATCTAGTTGACGTGTTAGAGGTTGCAGTCAGGCTTTGGTCTTTGGAAACTGCTCCCCAGCTAATCACCATAAATTTTTTTGCTGACAATATTTTTACTCTTCCCTTCGTTTATCGAAGCCTCTACTGTGAATAAAATTCTTCCGTGCCGTCTCACCTGTTTTAAATGTAAAGGAAAAGTTTCCTTGGCCATCTTACGCAACATCCAGCTCTTGTTTTTCATCCCAGCCTTTGTGTTATTTCTATTCCTTGCCCATCACATTACTCTCCTTTCAATTGCTGTGACAGAACACAGTGACCAAGACACTTATTGAAGAAGAATTCACTTGGGCTTGTGGTTCCAGCAAATGGTACACAGGTATGTAAGCAGGAGCAGGAAGCTGGGAGATCATATCTTGAATATCAAGAATGATATATAGAGAGAGAGAAAACTGGAAATGGTGAGAGTCTTTCAACTCTCCAGGCCCACCCCAGTGACATACTTCCTCCCACAAGGCCACACCTCCTAAACCTCCCTGAATGGGACTATCAACTGGGCACCAAATATTCAAATACATGACTCTATGGGTGACACTTTCATCCAAATTACCATATCAACCTTTTAACTTCTCTGACATTTTTTTTTTTTTGGTTCCATGACCTTAGCTGAAATCCGGCCTCCTATCCAACTGCTTCCACTCTGACTGATCTGACGAAATTCTTAATCCTGATAGAAATTTGTTTCCCTATTTAAAGCTTACTTCTCCATAGAGACTTCCTCTGCATTATAGATCAAGATCAGATGTACTGTAATAGTGATCAGATTGCATCATTTGTGATCACTCAGAATTTTTGTTTTCAAATCCCCAAGTTTTGCAGATTTACCTTTCCCTTCATACCCTAAGATGGAGTTTAGCTCCAGGCTTTTACAGCTCACGATTTTGATAAGTCTGAATGTAAAATATTGACTAGCTAATATTCTCAAAACAGTCTTTGTGGTGCCTTAGGAACTCGATAATATTTTCACTCATGAAGAATAATGTGAATTTGCAAGTTGTTTTAATATTGTAAGAGGTACCAATTTTCTGTACTTTTGCAAAATCATAATTCTGTATGTGTAAAAATGGTCCAAGAAAGGTAAATATCAAATATTCAGAAATTATAGATTTTATTTCCTCATTAGTTAGCCCCTAACTAAGAATTTCAAGACAAATTAAAAAATTACTGGAGAGGGATAATCATTTGAGGGAAAGTCAAGAAAGATAAAATCTTCCTGAGGCAAACAAGATGAATTTATAATTAAAACACAGAGAGACTTACACTTGGGAAAGGGACAGAGACTGGTGTCCAACACAGCAAACTTTAAGTTTCGTAGGATAAGGAATCACCCAGTAGAAAGAACTGATGTAGGGTCCTGGGATGGGGCATGTCTGATTCCCAGTCTTTCCTTCTTTTCCAGCTTCTTATTTGTGTGAATCCCTTTCCACCAGGGTGGACTGAGGTCTCTGGAGCCATGAGACAAAGTGAATCGTTCCTCCCCGAAACAGAGCTTATTGTGTTTCCACAATGTGGAAAGTTGTGCTTTTTCAAGAGCAGTTGAACCAAGCCCAGCATAATAATAAGTGACTAGCAATTAGAGTGATGGGGGAGTCAAATGTCAAATAAGCAAAAGGTCAAAAGAATAACCAAAATTGGTCTGAACTAAAGTCATTATATCAGTGGACATCTAAAAATTGCTACCTGGACAATGCTTCAAAATATTTTACAAAAGTAGGATTCTCTTTTATTATTATGTATGATAGGCTAAAGTTCTCTCAGATTTGTCCTGGTTGGGTTCATGTCAATGGCTGTCTCTCTAATTGGCTCCATTGCCCTTTTGGATCCCTAAATTTCTTTCTGAAAACTGGCCATGAACTTTGTTCTTTTCTGACTACCATATGATAAGCAACTTATTCTAATTTGTATCAGCTGTCCCACGTGGGTCCCCTTTCTGACATTCAAAAAAAAAAATCTGTCAAGAACACTTTGTGAACAACAGCTCTCTTCCGAAGGAACAGATTTTTGCCGGTGTTTCTCTTGTCTCATTGGTCTACTTATTTTTTGCTGCTGTTCATTTAGTTGTTGTTGTTTGTTGTTGTTTTAGCATGTCTTCTCTGCTACCAAGCAAACTCTGTGTAGGCAGTGGCCGTATCTGTCTTCTTCTCAAAGACCTTATTGTTTAAGACTGAAACTAAACAAAGCACAATAAACACTTCTTCAACTAAGGAATTAATATTCTTGGTACACCATTCCACAAATTGTGATGTATTAGAGATATCTGGCTCTATTTTCCCTCAAGTACCCCCACAACTCATACTTCAGGACACAAATGCCAGTGCCCTTCTTTTGAATGTTGGCTATGTGTAGAAGATGGTTAGGTTGGGAATGAAGATGGTTGAATGTTCAGTATGCAGAAGTGAATATGAATTCTTGACATCACTGTAACTCATTTTGTGCCTGCACTGTGGGAAAGATTCCAAGGCAACAGAATGAGAGCAGGAAAATGAGACAAATGGAGGGCAATGCATGCTGAAGCAGAGCTGACCCTCGGGGATGCACGGGATATTCATGAACACAATGAGCACAATAAAGATGGAGGTACGTGCTGTTATTCCTAATGACAGCAGCAGTCAAGATTGCCAGGCCCCACAGTGCCACCACCATCAACCCTATCAGCTAACACTAGAGAGTATCACCAATGTGTAAGCGGAAGGATTATCTTCATTTTGTGTATGAAAACACAAGCTCAGAAGCTAAGAAGTTTATCAAAGACAAAGCTATGACAGAGTCCTCCATCGAAGGGCTCATTCCATCCTTAGGTTTCCAATCATGTTTCCACCCCAGTCAGAAAATAGAATTTCTTTCAACTTCGTTTTGACCAAGGCAGACATCAGCAAGAATTAATTATAAAATGGTCTAGTTTTATTTTATGTGTTTAAATTGGCTATTATGTCTATAATCTCAGATACCCACCTCGCGGTGAAGAATTTTGAAGTCTTTCAAAAGCACACTGCACTATTATCTAGAGTCACTCTCTTTTACACAGTACGTTTCTTGCTTCCATCAGATTGTGATCAAATAGCTGCTATATTCTAGTTCATAAATTTCCTCCAAAGGCTCATGTAATTAACAGTTGCTTTCTAACTTGAGGCACCATTAGGGTGTAGTGAAACTAAGCATGTGGGACAAGTGGAAGGACATTAGTTCACTAGGGACAAGTTTTTCCATGTGATGTTGGGTCCAACACATTCTCTTTGCTCCTCAGCCATCATGAGGCAAAAGACTAAGTGATAAAGCCATTGGCTTGGGCTCCTTTTGATGCTATTGTATAAAATACCCCGACGAAAGGGATTTATTTTTGCCCTTAGTTTAAAGATATCGCTATGACAGCAGGAAAGTCACAGCCACGATGTCTACAGTCAGAAACAGAGAGTGATGAAGGCATGGCAGCTCTGATCGAGATTTTGCCATTTTATACAGACCAAGATCCTGTGTCAAGGTCCCACCATAATTAAGATATGTCTTTCCACATCAATTCAAGAAAATCTTCCACAAACTTAGGCCAAGTCTAAAAGAATCTAATTCCTTACCAGTGTGCCAAGGGGCCTTCTAGATCATTCCAGATACTGGAGAGTTGATGATCCTAGCCATTACATCATGCAATGTGTGCCTTTCTGAGCCTGGCTTACTCTATTTTAGAACTTTCCAGTTCTACACATGTTCTCACAAATGACAGAATCTTGGTCTTTAATGGCAGGGTAGTATTCCACATTGGCTGCAGTAAATGTTTCAACAAACATGAGAGTGTATATTTCTCCTGGATCTACTTATTGAATTTTATAGAGAAGACTCTTATCTGAAAGTTAGTGCACTATCAAACAGCTAAGGGGCTGGGGAGAGGGGTTTTTTTTTTTGGATTTTTCGAGACAGGGTTTCTCTGTAGCTTTTGGTTCCTGTTGTGGAACTAGCTCTTGTTAGCTCTTGTAGACCAGGCTGGCCTTGAACTCACAGAGATCCGCCTGCCTCTGCCTCCCGAGTGCTGGGATTAAAGGCGTGTGCCACCACCGCCCAGCCTGGGGAGAGGGTTTGTATAGCTGAGAGCGTGACGTTTAAGCACGAGGACTCTGAATTCCTCACTTCATGGAAAAGAACAGACATAGTAGATCACGTCTGTGATCCCAGCACTGGGGAGACAGAAACAGGTGGATCCCTTGAGTACCCTGGCTACCCAGCCAGCCTGCCTACATCAGTGAACTTTAGGTTCGGGGAGAAAAACCTATTCAAATAGAACAGTGTAGAGTGACGGAGAAAGACACCTCATGCTTCCCCCTGGCTTCCACATGCAAACACAGATATCCAAGTGAACACAGCTGCATCCACACCCGTGCACACTCACATGAACACATGAACACAGACAACAAATAGACAAATTTCTTTATGAACTTGCTATATGTTGCTTCTCTTAGTGCTTTGCAATATGGCCCTGAATCGCCTGTGAGAGGGCTCCTTATAAATTCTTAATGTGTATGATATGGCTTCAAACGCCATAAAAGGCTGAAAAGTTTTGTCTAAGATTTAATCCAGACATTCAAACTACGATAGAGTATTGAAACCATAATTTGGAAATAAATATAATGGTTGTATTTTGCTCAATTATCAAAATACTCAGATGAAAGTCAGTTTTTAAAAATTTTTTATTGTATCTAGAGATCATTTTAGCTGCCCATTTTATTTGGTGGAACTGGGGATGATTAAAAAATACTCGTAACTTAGTATGGCAGTACACTCCTATATTCCCAGCTCTTGGGAAGTAGACACAGGATCTGTGAGTCCTAGGTCAGCTGGTCTACATAGTAAATTACAGGCAAGCCCAGAGCTGAATAGTGAGAACCAATCTCAAACAAAACAAAACATAAAAGCCTCCACCAACTTATTAATAAATATGTCTATAAAGAACAAGTAACTAGAGTGTAATTATATACCAGCAACAAAATCTTTTTGATCTATCTTTCACATTGGAACTTGTCTCTTAAGTATAGAAAATATACCTAAGTTCTTGAAGGTCCATTTTTGAGGTGAAAAATATGTGACACTGACAATCACAGGCTCAGTCAGGTGGTGCTGGCACACGTCTTTAGGCCCAGCACTTGGGAGGCAGAGGCAAGCGGATCTCTGTTAGTTCGAGGCCAGCCTGGTCTACAAGAGCTAGTTCTAGGACAACCATGGCTGTTACATAGAGAAACTCTGTCTTAACAAACAAACAAACAAAAACAAACACAGGTTCATATAAACAGCACATTATTTCCCATGTGTCTGCTGCATTTTATGTGGGCAGTATCTCCTCTCCTATGTTTTCCTTGGACATGGACCTGCTGGCAGCATGTCCACACAGCACACATCCCGTTTAGCAGCATATGGAAAGCAGTCTTACACGTCTTGTTTCATTTTCCATGTTTTGCCACATGGTACCTCATTATGGTTCCCTTTGTAACATTATGTACTATAGGCAAATGGTCACCGCCACCCATGCTCAGTTTTCAGTTATGAATATTACCAATCGGCAATTAATAGTCGATTTGTTTCAGAGCTTAAATTTTGGTCTTCCACTTCCTGAAGATCCAAAATGTTTTACATGTTGTGAATCACATTCTTGAGAAGAGCCCCTTATTAGGAGTTCTTGTGTGCTGGGTGAGACTGTATCCACCACATAGATCGTCACGTCAGAGTTACAACTCTCAGCGAAGTGGAGAGAGCACATCTTGCTTTCGCGTAATTTCAACATAGCTCGTGGTACAGCTGCTTGGACAAACCGCATGCCATTACGCTGACGCTCTATTTACAAAAAAAGCCTTATTATTTAGCATTCATGTAAACTGCTCAGCTAGTTCCCTTAGAAACCCATCAATCCAAATTAGAAACAAGCCCTACCCCTTTTCCCGTTTCACTACATTGTCTTAAGCATTCCTGACATCCCCTGTGCAAAAAACATAGAGCCAGAGAAGAAGCTCACATGCTCCAGCCCTTGGTTAATACACCTCCCTGGGGCAAAACGATCACATTTCCAAAATTATGTCTTTTCTCTTGGAGTCCATCACACTCTCTCAACAATGGTATGCAGGCGTGTATATGATGGGTACACTGTGGAATTCCACATCCAAGTGTCTTCATCTTTATAAATATTTCACAACACTGATTCCTGGCCCAGGGCCATGTCCTCGAGAGTAAAACAACCTTTCCTAATCAAAACGTAAAAAGTCCTGTCTTCAGACTCATCAACTTCTCCACTCCGGCCGAAAGGAATAGATTCATCTGGCTCGCCACATGGAATGTTGTTTTCCTGGCTCCGAACCTCATGAACACTAAATTCAATTACATAATGGACCATGTGATGTGAATACTGCTAGCATTCTATTTGGGTCAGTGGGACTAAGCACAAATAGAATAATCAAAACCACAGTGAATGTGGAATGTTTGTTTGGGCTCGCTAGGGAGGCGGTGGAGCGGGCTGGGGATGCTATTAGAATGAATCACGCTGATTCTATTCGCATCCTAGGAATGAGCTCTTGTGTGGCACAAGGAAAAATGTTACACACCGTTCTTCTCAGGTACAAGGGTGTTCAAGAAAGTAAGGAAATAATTTTTGGTCATGAACCTAGACTTGAACGGCTGAGCCTTCCCCCCTGTGGAGCCTCCAGGGATCTGAAGTAGGATCTCCATACTCGGGAGTCAGTCATGAAACTTGGGCTATCTGAGGGGTCCCTGGCAGAAGGACCGGGATCTACCCCTGGTGCAGGAGCTAGCTTGTTGGAGTCCATTCCCTAGGAGGGGATGCCGTACTCAGACTTAATGCGGAGGGAAGGGGCTTGATTCTGCCCCAAATTAATGTGTCAAACTGCAACGATGCCTCATAGGGACCCTGATCTGTTGGGAGAAGTGGAAAGGGGGTGGGTTGGGGGGAGCAAATGAGGGAGGAAGCAGGCAGAGTGGTGGGATGGAGAACCTTGGTTGGAATGTAAAATGAATTAAAAAATAAATAAATGCTAAAAAACAAAAGAAAGTAAGGAAACAGTCAATTATTGCCGTAGGGGTCCTACAGCAAATCTCCCACCAGACACCCATTTCTGGTCAGGCCTATGTTCTTGATGCAATCACTCTACAGTGATGGAGGAAGATCATTGGTTAAAAAAATAAAGAAACTGCTTGGCTGGCCCTCATAGGTTAGAACATAGGTGGGTGTAGTAAACAGAACAGAATGCTGGGAGGAAGAGGAAGTGAGCTCAGAGAGGCCCTGCTCCACTCTTCCAGGCAGACACACACGATGTCAGGCAAGCCGCCAGGTCAGACATGCTGAATCTTTCCCGGTGAGACCGGAGCTACACAGTTTATTAGAGATGGATTGATCGGGATATCAGAATTAGCCAGTAAGGGCTAGAGCTAATGGGCCAAGCAGAATGGGCCAAGCAGTGTTTAAAAGAATACAGTGTCCATGTAATTATTTCGGGCATAAGCTATCAGGCGGCCGGGGTGCTGGGGACACAGCCCCGCCGCTCCTATTACTACACTACAGTCAGGAAGGCAATGTTAAAGAAGTGCATTATTTTGATCATTCAACATTCACTGTGATGGTGGCTTCTGTCGAAAAGGACATGGAAACACGGTGGCAAGGGATGTAGGAGATCGTGGGGATTGCTGTACCTGGGACCAAATCGTGCAGGCAACTCTTACTTCCTATGTGATTTGGTGGTAATGTATTTAATGTGTTCAAAATTAAGGGATGTGTTTTTCCTTTCCAGTCTGGAAATGGAAGTGAAAACTCAGATGTCCATTCTCCTCAGTGTGGTCCTGTGACATCAGTTTAAAATGCTTGCTCGCACACTTTTAGGCAGCAGGCATCCTTAAACTGCCATTGCTGTCCAAGAGCCCTTTTCTTTTTAAGCCTCAAAACCAGCCTAATTAGGCTTCCACGCTGTCACCAGAAAGAAGGTTCTGTGGGTGGCATTTATAGTGCTGTGCTTGGGAAGCCTTTCGCAGGTCAATTAGAGGGGGTCCCACTAACCTAGTCCCAATTACAGTGCTATCTCTAGGACATGCTTCACCTGTTGCACCACCCAGCTGAAACAAATAAACAGACTTGGAATTGTAATCACTGCTAAATAGAAGTATCTCAAGCGAAGGAGAATCTTCTAACTAGGCTGAAACCTTTACGGTGGCAGAAAATCCTTTTTAAGTAAGAGACTTATTGCAGAAAATAAGATGGATAGGCTTTTTTTTCCTCTCCTTATTTGATTTTTACAATTCCTCATCTATTTAGTTTTAGCAGAGTGGTTGCTATGACAACCCTTTCCAGATGGAAGCAAAAGACAATGATGGGATGGCTATTGCTGTTGGCTATTCAGACATCTGCAGGGAGAAAGGATTTCCTGATTATCTTTCTCCTACAGGTGGTCATAAGAGTGAAAACAAATGTAACTTTTCTGGATTGGAAGGAGGGGGTGAGAGGAAGAAGAACAGTGAAAAGCATTTGTAGATGCTGATCTTCAGGGAAAGGAGCGGACATGGTGTTTTGTTTTGATTCATATTATAGAGTATAGTATTAAGGGATTTGTTGCACTATGACATCAGCACAAAGTAATTTCAAGAAAAGAATTAGTTTTTTTCTGTTCAGCATCAGAGCGAGAGACTTCCTGGTTCCACTCTCTCCAGTCAGCCATCAGGAGCTGATTAAGCCCCAGATCACCAGTACCTTCATCCCTGGTGGTACCCAGTGTGAAAACCATAGCTTTTCCTCCTCAATGACTTGAGAGTGGAACACAGTGGGCTGGAAAGAATGGGAAATGATTGGGCTTCTTCCGGCAGATGCTCAGATGGTATCTGACACACCTACTTCCCACATCACATCAGATACCAGTCAGTATCTTGAAAAGGCAGCACCACACACCTGCAATCTGAGGCCCCTAGAGGGAGAGACAGGAAGACCAGGAGTTCAGAGCCAGCTACGGCTGCACAAAACTGGAAGCCATCCTGAATCACATGTGACTTGTCTCAAAATGAAAAAGAAGAAGAAAAGGAAAGAGGCAGAGGCAGAGGAGGAAAATTAGGGGAAAGTCTGTATAAGCAATTATCAGTGTGTGACTTTTTCATTTTCAAAATGTTTAGCAATTAGCATATAAAAATCATAATTCTATACTTTTTGTAGATGCTGGGTGGATTGTTTTATGTATAGGGTTTCATTGATTCCTCCCAACCATGCAGGAGGAGAAAGCTCTTCCAGATAGGTGGGTTCATAAAATAAACTCCCACCATATGCACTGTCTTCTTGGGAAACAGCAGAACCTGGCTTTGATCTCAAATTTGGCCAACTCTAATGTCCGTATCCTTAATCACAAATTACACTTTCCTAAAATTAAAAAAAAAAACCATTTGTACTTGGCACAAGGTGTGAACACGGTGTCTATTTCTGTATTCTCTTTATCCCCCAGGCAAACTGTCTCCCACCCAGGGCACAAGTAAGGCTCGCAGCCTCACTTCCAAGCTTCTATTGCCCCATTCATTTAGTTTCTCCCCTCCTACTTTTCCCTTCCTCTTACAGTTGCCCCCCAGTGGCCTGCTAGGAAAGAGGACCAATAACTCCTATTGCCCACCATGTATTCCAATGTGCCTTCTGCCTTACACACCCACTCCAATCATCCATAAGGTACAGATTACATGGAACTCTTTAGGATGTTTTCTTGTCTACCAAAGCTGACTCGGAACAAAATAAAAATAACTCCCCCCTCTAGCTGAGCTCCAGCAGCTGTTTTGAAAGAACTCCACCCCAACAGTTAACCGCCTCACGTTATAATTGTTTGCTTGACCGTGGCAGTTGACTGCATATCTGTAGGGCCTGCTGATGAAAAGCCAGCACTCCGCTGTTACCGTTGCTTCCTTGGTCCTGTATATGGTTCCCCTCAGAGAGCGTCTACGATTCAGCAGGGATGTAAAGAGCATTGCTTGGAAGTTTTGTCTCTGGTTCTCTAGAGAGTCTGAGAATAACAAGGTAGATAGATGATCTATGAAATATATATTCAGCAATCAAATCGAATAATATAACATATAATATTGTATATATGTTATTATATATAACATAATAATAATAAACATGCATAACTAGATTAGCCTCCTTTCTCTCTCTCCACACACACATATTTGTGTGTAAATGAAAGAGCTGATCAAAAGTCTTCTTACAATTTATTAGGTAGATATTCATGCAAAGAATGAATACATTAGCATACATTAAATAATTTCCCAAAATTCAGGTTTGCATTTGAATTCACCAGGTGATTCATTACCACCTATGACTCCAGTGGAACACACACCTTCTTCTGGCTACATTCATATACATACATGGCACACATACATGTACATGAATACAAATAAAAAGAAATCTTAAGAAGCAATTTTATAGAAATGATACAGGGAGCATTAGACTAAAAAGTTAACACCTATTCCCTAATTTGATGTTTAGAGTAGCCAAGGAAGTTACAGACGTGACACAATCTATGTCACAGGTAGAAGCACAGGTTGGGAGATGTCAAATAATATTCTGTTCATATTGCTGCTGAGAAGCAGAATGTGAACTAAAATTCATTCCAAAATCTGTGCTTTTAAATCTCTAGGTCTGGGGCCGGCTAGATGGCTCAATGGGTACTTGTTTTGCAAGCCTCATGAATTCAACTTATCTCCAGAGCCCTCATAAAGGTGAAAGGAGATAATTAATTCCCCAAAGTTGTCTTCTGACTTCCACGCACACACACACACACACACACACACACACACACACACACACACATACATACACAAAGAGAGATAATGAAGTATAAAGAATCTTAAAACCTCTAGGCTTTGGGGCTAATGTTTCCATAAATAAGGGAAAGCAATCAAGTGAGGTAAAGAACCATGAAGCAAAGACTAGATTGTATATCAGTCAATAATTTGCATACATTCTTCTGCCCAATCAGAACACGATAGCAAGCACAGACAGCAATTCCTAGAAAATGACGAGGCAGTTTAGTTAACAATAATTCTCTAAACTACAACACTCACTCGTTTTAAGATACCAAAATGAAGGTTAATACAGTGTTATTTTAGGAGGCAATTTTCCTGGGTAATATACAAATTACTCTGATTTCTCAGGTCTCAGAAACATGCACCCTACTGTCAACACGGGATGCATGGCAAACAGATTTGAATGATTCATGCAATGCAAATCTTGGGCAGCACATATGGGGAAGTGTTTAGCCTGGGAAACAAGACTGCGACAAGTTCAGGTTAATATTCTTACCAGAACCTGCCGGTCCCATCCAGTAGGATCGTACAAACATTCTGGAAATGCTGAATACAAAGCTTCTATTTCTCTTCATTGCCTGGGTTGAGACCTGCTCTTTCCCGAAAGCAGGAAGTCTAATTCCTGGTTATCAATACTACATCTTTGGCTGGTAATTCTAGAACATAGCACATTATCAATGAAGCAAAAACACATAGTGGACTTTGAGGTCTGCTAGCAAAATTCTGAATGGGTGATGAATTGTGGCCTCACTCACGCCAATCCTGCCAGCAGAGGATTACCAACTGAAGCAATATTAAATGAAGTTTAAGTTATTGTTTTAATAAGGCAGAATCTGGACTTCGCCCTGGTTCTTCACCAGAAGACATTTTGTCAAAGAATCAGTTTTCCTTCGTGTTTTTCCTCCAAAGTTTACCTCATGGAACATGGGAGAGCGCTATTATTTCAATTATACAAGCTACCCTGCGTTTTCCCGCAGCGCTTTCTCGGCCTCTTTACAGATGAAGTAGCTGGATGTTGATCAAATTTTAATAAAAACAAAAAGAGAACAGCATTGCTTTCTTTTTAGGTTATTGGGGTAAAGAGAACGTGGGGACAGCTAGAAACTAGAGAACGGTCTGAGGGTGTTTGAACCCAGTAAGCACCATTTGGCTTGCCCTTTGACCCAGTGTAGCCTAAATGAACTCAGCAAAACCTGAGGACTGTCAGGAAGTGCCTGTCAGTTGGTAACCAGGAAGAACGCTGCCTACCGGCCACACTGACATGCCTTGGCACTATCAAAAGGTCTGGACTGGGACTACTAGATGCGGCTTGCTTGGTTTTGGAAGGAAGAAGGTCCTCAGTCTGCACAGAGCGGTTGTGTGGGGATTCCCCTCCAGAGCCCTTTCAGGCTTGTTTGCAGCTCTGTCTCCATTGTTAAGGACTCTGAGGAATGATCATCATAAGAAACACCATGAAAGCCACACTGGGGTTAGCCTGGTCCATGCTATCACTTCCTGGCATGGACTCTGGTTCCTGCCACTCACAACTATGAACCATATAAAAGAGGTGTATCAGAAACTGAAGGGAGGCAATGTGTCACGGCCACACTCGACCCGCAAGGATGACACGACACCGGAGCTCTTCTTGCAGACAGTTTTATTCAGGACCATTTTTACAATTGTATCTTTCTCTCTTCTCTCTCCAGGCAAGCCTCTCCCAGCCCTTAAATAGGCCTGGGCTACCAACCCTGGATAGCCACGTGGGCACTATCCATTGGTCCACGCATATGCAAACCGCTTGCGATCATCGGGTGATGATCACAAGAGTCTGGTCTTAGCCAAATAAGGAATTGTTTATCAGAGAGTGCTCACTTTCTGGATCGTGGAGGGCAGAAGCCAGTGCCATCTTTTAGGCGTGACTCCACGCAGCTCTCTACAGCAATGGAGGTAAAAGCTTTCCAGGGGGAACTTTACCATGATCCAGTTACTGAATTCTGAACTTGGTTGAGTTCTAGGCTAACAGCTTTGTGTAAGTTTTCCAACTGAAACCTCACATAAACCTATGAGGCAGGAATTGTTAGCCCCAGCTGACACCCCCATCTGTCACATGTGGAAGCCAGCAAGCTTTTATAAAACAGCATGACTGGAGTCTGGCTGATGAGATTCGCCTCTGCTAACCTAACCAAATTCTATTCACTTGAGTCCCAAACAGACAGCTCAGGACTTCCAGGAGCAGGGTTTCTATGCTGGCCAGCTGGCCGCAGAGATGGCCAACATTCTCTGGGCTGCACATCCATTAAGGGAAGTTGGAGTGCAGCTCTCTGCACAGCTGGCTCACTAGCAAGCCTCTGTTTCCCTCTGGACCTCCTTCTGTCTGCAGGTTTAGGACACTCAGGCCTTCTATTAAATCAGGCGGGACCTTAAACCAAGATAATTCTCTGCACGGCTATGCAGCCTGTTATTTGAAAATCTTTACGAAGGACGTTACAAATTAAGTCACAAACCCATCCTCACTCCTAGGCTTAAGTACTTTACATTCTTAAAAACGGGTAATTAGGAGGCTCTACTTGGCAGATGTTTGAGAATTTAATTATGAATGAATAAATGAAGCATTTCTGGCCTTTGCTAAGGCAGCTGGTGGCAGAGTCATGTGTCTCTAGACATGTATAGGCTTCTATATAAGTTTCAACAAGACAGTGTCCGTCATATCAAAATCTAGGATTCTCCCCGTGTGTCATCCCAGCCATTGTCTCGCTCCCTTCATGCAGATTAAGTAACTTCCATCAGAAGCTGGGAAGTCAGCCCAGACCTATCTCGTGCCTGTTGCCTGGGAAACCCAGTCTCATTATTTCCCTTGCATGAAAATAAACATCAGTTTCAATTACTGCTTACCTGGGTCACAAGGATAATTTTATGAAAAGCAGGCCCTTAACGTCAGTCCCTCAGAGTTAGGAGGTTTACAGTGTTGCCTGAGTTTAAACCTCAGCTTGCCCACATCACACCTTCCTGGCCCAAGAAAAAAATATCAACCTTTCTTTATATCAGGTCCACTATCCATAGAGTGGAATCAGTGAAATAGTTCCCAAGTCGGTTTTGCTGGTGAGATGAAATGGGTACATGAATTTAAAATTGCTGGTACTTAGGGTTGGCTGGTGTTAAAATGTGAGTGCCAATGTTATAACTCTGCAAGTGAAACAAACCTCACTATAGATTGGATTGTATTTCCTACTCCACAGGATTCCAAGAAAGGATTTTATGTGCCCCCCCAACACACAGACAGACACACACACACACACACACACACACACACACACACACACACACTTGGAATAAATCCCCTGAAGATTTATTCCAAGATTCTCATGGATATCTGAAAACTGCCCATGATGTTATACTCTATGCATGTGCTATGGTCATATGGACATACCTATGTCAATTTGTAAAATAATGCAGCCAGATATTAGCTGCAACCAATAATGTAATGGATTATAAGCATACACTCTCTATCACACTAAAATATCTTATTAGACTATACTCACCCATATTTATTCCTGTCTTGTTAGTAAGATAATTTAATACTTCTATTTGGTACAGTTGCCTTCTTGCTCCTTTTTATTCCTGTTTCTTAGTTTCCTTTATTGCTTTTAAGTTAACTACATCAGTCTTCCAGATACCGTTTCCTTAGGTTTTAAGAATTTGCTTCAAATCTCAGATTTTGTTTCTTCTGCTCCTCAACAGTCACCATAGATTTGACATCCACATTCTCTATTTCCAATAGCTTCATACTCAATAATCTTTTTTCCAGTCTAAGTTTAAATTCCCATATCTGAGTCGCTGCTCGCTCTCCTTTCTCTTTTACCCTTTATATTACCTGGGTCCTTCCCATTATATTTCAATTGTTCTTTATTTCACGAGTCGTTGGAAAAAAGAAAAGAAAAACTTTTACCTTCACTTCTATTGGGAGTTGAAGAGTTTTATGCGATTTGAGGGAATATTCACATTTTCAGAAATAACCAATAACACAGAACCTCTGATCCCTAAATACAGTCCTGGGAATACTCCCCTTTGGGCTATAGAAATCTCAGCCTTTAATGAGGAGTTTCCTTATTCATTTCAAATAGACAGACCAGTGCAGTAAATTCCATGGAATGAAATGTGACTGACATATAAATAGTACCCAGGAGAACGAATTTTTTAAAAAGCACCCAATGGCTTCCATACACTCCAACCAACCCCTCTGGTGTTTTCTGAACAGTTCTAAGCCATCAGTGGGTCAACACAGTTAGCGGAGTAGACTGCCAGCAAGCCAGATGTTGCTGTTGGAAACACATCAGCAACACCTCGTGCACAGCCACATGCTACAGTATAGAGACTAGACAGCAAATAAACTTTGATCCATTTATTACAGTCATTCAATCAACGAACATGAGGAGGAATTGTTGTATTGAGCATTTGTTTTCTCTTTGGAGAGCCCACATGAGGCCATGAAGATCAGACACCCAAGATGCTAAGTTCTTTGTCAAATGAGACAAAGAGACTGAGGCAGAGTGATCAGCTGTCACTATATAAGGGACATGCCTTCTGCTCTCTTCTCAAATGAAATATACCTTGTTCCAGATTTGAGCTCAGCCGCCACTTGGGGGTCAGTGAAGTTCGGTGTCCGCTGGGAATATTTACCTTGGCATCGGTCCACACACAGACGTTAGATTAAACACCATTCTTTCTGAACAGACAAAGAACTTGTGTCGTGTCTCGTTTCTTCCCTTTACTTTTAGTAAGAATTTTATATTGGCAATAAAGTCAATCGCACTTTGAAAGCTTCCTTCTTCCTGTTGTTGCCCACATATACAAGTGACAAATACAGCAAAGAAGAAGAATTTTATATTTAGTACGTGTTCACGCTTTACCCATAGTTAAGGTTTCTCTATCTGCTGAAGCCATTTGGTGCTTGAACCTATAGAACAGATAATGGAGACTATTTACTGAAGAAAGACAGTATGTCTAACTCCCAACGAACATCAAAGAGTGGTGAGGTCCTGGGATTGTACAAAGAGCATCCGCTTTGGGAGGACAAGAATCTTTTTTGTTTCCTTAAATGCTAACAGAGTCACTTACCATTTGCTGATAATTCTCTAAAGATCTCCACCCACCATCTTCATAGTGACCATCCCCACCCCCAGCCCCACTGCCTTTAGCATCCTCAGAGCTGTGTCCCCAGCACCAGCAGTGCCACTCTGAAGCCACTCTCTAACCCACCAACTCACAGCTGTAAACACAACATCAAGCATCTCCTCTTCACTCCAGGACGCCAAGGTCACCCTCACCACTCTCGCCCTGTCCCTGCTGCAGCTATCACCATCCTTCCTAACACATCATCCCACACTCGCCGACACTTCCTCCTTTACCCTCATGTGTCAGCCTATACATGATTCCAATAACTTGTTTCATTCATTTTAATTTCTTCCAATCAATCCCAGCCAGAGCTTACTGTCGCTGTTTGTGCTACTCATGGTTGCTTTGCTTGAATTATTGTATTCCAAGATCTTAGGACATTTTTCCTCTGGGCATCTCTTCATAGCTTATCAGCTTTGATGCCTATATTAGGCACTCTACAGGAAGGGGATGAAGATTAAATCAATGAAACAAACTAAAAACAGCAGCAACAACAACAAAAAATATATTTCTCTTCCATTCTCTATCCTATCATAATTCCTAGAACTAGGCAAATGGTGAACTTTTGATCAATGTGGGGAGGGGACCTGTAGGGATATGATCATCAAATTCTAGGAATCAGTCATCAAATAACCAATTTCTTATTGTGTTTATTTGTACATAATTGTGGACCTTCATTTTTATAATTAAACGCTGTGCATTTGTAGCTAAAACAGTAATATTCTTAAAAGTTACATCACCTTCCAAGTAAATAATTATAGTGAAACAATAGTTATGCAAATCAAAGACATCAATTTTTGCTCTTTTTTTTAAATTTATCTTGGAAGAAGTTTCTCTAAGGAAAAAACACATTAGTATTGCAATAGCTGCCTGTCACCCAGTACTGCTATCAGAAATGACTAGGGAAGTTTCATAGATTAATCAGGATAGTTTCAGTATTGACTGCATACAGAGAAGCCCTGGATTTATTAATTAATTGCTTACCTGCCTATCTTTTCATTTTTCTAAAACATCTTTGTTGCAAGCAATTTACACTAAAGGAGAAAGAGCAAGATGGCTCCTGAAGGCCCATGATGCTCTTTTGGATCGTTCTATCATTTATAAACTGAGTCTGACTTTTAACATGTCTCCTGGAATGTGATTCATGGCCCCAGCCCATCCAAGAAGCATTCCTGAAAGTTCTTTATCTCACCAGCTGTGACTTCATGGCAGCCCTTCCCAAGTTCCTGAAATCCAATGGGATTATAAGGGCAAGAGAGAAAGAGACCTTCAGAATCTCTCCGATGAGATAATGGTAATATTTCTTAAAGTCCCTTTATCTTCTTGCAACATTGTCATCAAACAGGGTCACATTTTCCTCACAGCAGAAGCAGCAGCATCTTCATGAACCTGATAGACTGTGGAGAGCTGGAGCAGAAGGCAGGGGGAAGGCTTATGTGTTTGCCATCCAAAATGCACAATCAACGAAGATGTACAGTTTGATGGTCGCCTGGTTTCAGGGATTTGGAAAGAGCTTATTTGTTCCACTCCCAGTTCTTTCCTAACACACATCCCGGACCAGTGTTCATCTCATCATTATCTGTTTAAACCATTTGGATTAATTTATTAGCCTCTGCAATCAGAAGAGAAGTCATACGATGTGGCGCTTGGTGAAGGCGGTGCTAGAAACATCAGGATCTAATGAATGGAGTCCTGGCTTCAGAGCCATGCTGAAGGGGTTCATTCGCCAAGTCCATCCAGGCTGACTCAATCGCTATGCTTGATTAAATGGGCTCAGCAGTGCACTCCTCGGGTCCCTGAAAAGGTAATTAAACTACTCTGACTTGAAATTCCTTATCTCTAAAATGAAGGGATTTCTTACACACTGTGAAGCACTAATCTCCCCTTAGACCATTCCTCCCCGGAGGGAGAGGGGGGAAGGCTCCTCCTCAAGCTTCCTTTTCCACACCACAGCATACTGAAGGCATAATTAACTTTTTGCTCTCCTAGACCTTTCATTTATTCAACAAGTATTTATTGAGTTTCTACAAAGTGCGTGGTATTGTGCTAAGTACTGGGTATGGAATGGTGATTGAGCCGACATCATTATTTGCCATGGAACCTATAATCTGGTGTGGTGGCCACGTATTAATAAAGAGGCCACACAAATAAGTGGATAATTACAGCTTTGATAAGTACAAGGAAGAGGAGCAGGATGCCAGCTAGGATTTGGACACCCTTTCCTTGTGTAACTCAGTCAGTATGAGAGTGGAGCTCACCGGCATAGATGGAAGAGACTGAGGGAACACATGGAGAACAGCCAAGAATCTGCCATTATGCAAAGATCAATGACGGACCAGCTTGAGCCAGCTCTATGCTACTTACTGGATGCACAGTGATAGAAAAGTATCAGCCACGGTGTCAAATAAATTCTGATTCATGTTCACACACAGTAAGGTATTATGGGAAAAGTCTACTAACCTGATCCCCCATCCCAGGAGAGAGACAGCTACTGAGTCATCCCTACAAAATATCATGGGGCCACAAAAGTGTCTCTCTTTGTAATAAGTCACTAGGTAGAGCTAACCCAAGGACTGCTGGCTACCAGTGGCAGTCTGAGCACCCCAACAACTACTTCAATTCTAGTTTTCCCTGTGACTTTTATTTTATTTTATTTGGTGAGGATAGCATAAAATATAGCATTGAAATTGCAGAATTATCTTTATTCTCAGTTACATTCCTGGCCTTGTAAAGTTCTATGCCATCTGAACCTGATGAAGCATAATTTTATCCAAAGACATAGTACTATTAAACTTTGTCTGCCCATGGTAGATGTGACAGTCATGGAAGTCAAGTCCAGAAAGCAGAATCCATTCGCCCAGCAAGCTCCTTGCCCATCTATAGGCCAGTGACAATGAAAGTGACATACTTCTTCACAGGGCTCATGCATATCACTGAGACCTGGATTCCCCAAGTTTTCCAATGTTATTTGTTGTGTCCTTACAGATACACACTTTGTCTGGGCTGTACACCCGTTACACCATTCTTTCATTTTCTGCTTTGCCTCCAGCATGACTGTTCCATCATTCCATGCAGGGCAAGTTATAAAAGTGAACACTAAGTGGATTTTCTGCTCTCGCTTCTGCACATCTGGAGTTGTATCAAGAGTAAAGCTCCGTCTATGACCTTGACCCTGTGTAATGCCTAGAATTCAAATATTTTATTCTCACCTTATTTAACACCTGATTTGCCTTCTGTCCAGTCCCAACTCAATCCACACACACCTCAGTCCATCTCTTTTTGGCTTGGTTTCCAGCTGCAAATGCCAAATCCTTGCATAAGACCCATCATGTTCTTTGGTACCCCATATTCTTTATTCTTTACCATACACCAGCTTCATCCCTTACACCAGTTTCTTTACTCTTAATCCCAAGGCCAGGTTCTGAACTCATGGCAAATCCAATATTCTTTAGACATTTTAGAAGCTACAAGTATATTTCTATTCTCTTGTGTCAAAAGTTTTCTACCTTAAAATGAATTACTAATGAGTAAAGCAGTTGAAAAATTACAAAAAAACAAAATCAAACCACAAACACATATTATTATATGTTCAATAATAAACATATTAATGAATGTCTGAGTGTTCTTCATTTACTCATCACTGCCACAGATTTATCTATATCTATATCTATAAAAGATAGATAGAATGTGTATATTTTTTTAAAATTTAAAATAAAAATGACACTTTTAAAAAAAATAATATAGGATGGTGAGAAAAACACATATCTCATTGTCTTTGTGCCAATAAGTCACAGTTTACAACCACTTGATAGATTGATGCATAGACTTCTGACTCTGTGTATGCGTATGTGTACATATACTGTGTACTGACTGGGGGGCACTTGGATTGTCCGAGATTTGGTGAAGTCATCCGTTATGTGGCGGAGCTGCTATTGGGAAGTCATCTTGGGTTTCCTTTCCTTTACAAACTCCACTATATTCCACAGCAGAACAGTCACAGAGGAACAGTCCCACGAGGATATCCAAGACACTGTCTTTAGTGGCGAACAGGCAGTGGAGCTAGCAAGTAGGGCAACACACTCATGTTCTCTAAAATCTGGTGAGCTGCTTTCAGCAGAAGAAGGAAACCTATACAGTGGTCTTATCCCCACACCTGATAATACTCTGCTTAGAGAATCAGTGAGCCCCGCATCATCCCTTCTGAGGTTTGCCCAAATGAATAGGATCAAAGGATCCTGAAATAGATACTGCACAAGGGTTCATTGTGGTCCTTGCTTGTGTGGTGAATAGCAGAAGTTCGTGGGGTGAATGGCAGTTTTGCCTCAGTATCTTAAGTTTAGAGAGGGGCTGAGAGTCGCAGCTGATATATGTTCTTCAGTGTTTCCCCAGTGCTTGTAAATCCCTACACTCTTTAGAAGGCTTTCAGCCTTCTAACCTTAAATTCTCCTTCACAATAGCCCTCCACTGTTCTGTATTTGACGAGGCATAGAGCCATTTTAACTTTGAAGAGAGTTCTCCCAGGAAAGTGAGAAAGAAAGGACACTCCACCACCATATCCATTACAATGACCTAGCCAGCCTACTGCAGGTGTAACCAACTATCTCTATGTACAGCTGCTATCAGTGGGGCCTCAGGTCACCAGAGGCTTCGTGAAAAATGCAACAAAACACAGGGTGTATCTTAAAATTACAGATTTCTTCAAAATCTTGATATAAACCCCAAACTTTCCAGTGTGTTTCTGCATGGTCACAACTGTCATTTACGGTATGACATAGAAAGAATCAAAGGCTAAAAAACCTTCTAAAGAGTGTAGGGATTTACAAGCACTGGGGAAACACTGAAGAACATATATCAACTGCGACTCTCAGCCCCTGTCTAAACTTAAGATACTGAGGCAAAACTGCCACTCACCCCCACGAACTTCTGCTATTCACCACACAAGCAAGGACCACAATGAACCCTTGTGCAGTATCTATTTCAGGATCCTTTGATGCTGGCTCACTTAAGAAAATAGAGATTTTATTGCAAATGTTTGAAAGAGCACTTGAAATCCACAGGAGGCTGAAGACTGTGAGGTGAAGGCATCAGCCATGAAAGTTTCTCTGGAGACCCAAGGAGAGAAAACTGACAGAATCATAAGGGCACTATCTGCAAGAAGAAAACCTTGAAAGCTTTCAATGCCTGGAGAAAGGAAAATTGATAATTCCTAAAACAAAGCTACCAAAAGATATCTAAAAGGCAGTTCCGCATTATCATGTACTATCTCAAGCACTTTGCAGACCTTGGCATCTCTGTACCCACTGAAACCTGTGATCTAGCACTATTTCAGAGGCTGAGAGGCTGACAAGTGGGGAGCTTTGACCCAAGTCATAAGGCAATTAAAAGTCGCAGCTGATTCCCAGCATGGCAGCTTGGTTCCAGCAAACAATACTTAGGGGATATATCATGAGACTCTCTGGGAATTTCTCTTGAAAAATGTGGATGCCATTAAAGAATGTGACAGGACTGTGGTGGGGAAAACAAAATTAAGGTTCCAAGCTATAGTTAGCATTTGTTGGACATTGATTGACTGCATGCCATTGGATTAAACATGAAATGTACCTAGCAATAGAGCACTTGGATGTTTATACAGATACCAGGCTTACAATTTAAAGCAACATACTTCCAATACGAGCTCCGTGAAAGGTAGGAACAACAGGATCTCTTTTCTACCCTGTATGTGCCCTCAAATTTGACACACAATCTGACTTCAATAAATATTTGTTTAATAAATGAGTGCTAGGAATATATTTTAAAATATATTCTAATTGGAAAAAAACAGACTCAGATATGACATCACAGGCTATATCTGTAAGGAGGAGGGTCAGTTAAGATGTGAAGATAAATCGCAGAAGGTTCCTGGGATACGAGTCATTAGCCTTTCCCTGTTTGATAAATATCTCCTAGGAGAGCAGTAGAGGGGAAATGGAGTTATCTTTGCCACCAATTTACAAATGTTTGTGAGTGTTTTGAATAGCGTTATAGCTTTTAAAGAAACTCCCACACCAATCCTTCCAGTGACGAGTGAAGAGGACAAAAGACTTTTGCTAGGTAGCTAGACTATGGAATGGGGAAGAAGACTAAAACTTTCTCTTCATAAAACTGCATATAGAACAAAATGGAAAGACTTTTTTATGCTCCTGTGGTCTGAAAGCAATAATATTCTTCAAAAAACCTCTCAGTGACATTGTGTCTCTTCATTTCTTTGAGGACTACAGGAATAACATTTAGCCAACATGAAAACTGGGCATCTCTGAACCAAGGCACTACCAGTTCACAGTCTCTCCCAACATGTGACTACCCAGGAGCACCATTGTCAAATGTTTTAAGCAGGTACCTGGATAGATGTTCCACATAGAGAGGAGGCATAGGGTGAGGCCAGCATGGAGCTCACTGTCATGCCCAGAGTAAGAACACATGGGCAGGGAATAAAGAGAAAAAATGAAATCATACTATTTGAGTGGTGTTGTTTTCAGGGATGTTTGCTGAAATTCATTTTATTTTATTGGTTTCACAGATGACTTCACTGAGAACTCCCCTAGCATAATGTGGTTTGAATGAGAATGGACTCCTAAGCTTTTATGTTTCAATCCTTGGTTCCCCAGTTAGTGGAATTGTTTGGGTAAGATTAGGAGGTGGCGTGGCCTTATTGAAATAAGTGTGACCTTGTTGGGGTAAATGTGGCCTAGTTGAAGTAGGTGTGACTTTGGTAGAGAAGTTATGTCACAGGGGTGAGCTTTGAGATTCCAAAAATTCAGGCAAGACCCCACCCCTCTCTGACTCTTATGTCAGGATGCAGCTCTCAGATACTTGTTCAGTACCATATCTGCCCATATGCGGGCCACCATGTTCCCTGCCATGATAACGGACTAACTCTCTGAAGCTGAAGCTGTAAGCAAGCCTCTAATTGAACGTTTTCTTCTCTAAATTGCTTTGGTCACAGTGTGTCTTCACAGCAATAGAACACAACACAATAACTAAGATATAATTTCTGAAATAATAATCTTCTCCAATTTTATATGCGCCAGTAACCAAACCAATGATTAAAACGATGACAGGACATTTTAAGATCCCTTGGAAGACAAAAGTAAAGAAAGAAAGAGCAAAGCCAAAGTGGCAGCTGTTATTCTTTTTTAAAAATGCTCCAGGATCCCCGTGGCAGTAGGCAGCAGAAATGCTGTAGGTCCCAAATGCTGGCAGCGGGCCATGTGGTGGCAGGCAGTGGGCCCTGGGAGCAGCCAGGCCCAGGCAGAGATGGCTGCTGGTCCCAGAGTGGTGGCCTGAACGGTGGCGGCGGGCTATGTGGCGGCAGACAGCAGGCCCTGGGAGCAGCCAGTCCCAGGCAGAGATGGCTGCTGGTCTCAGAGCAGTGGTGGCGGGCCATGTGGCAGCAGGCAGTGGGCCCCAGGCAGAGTAGGCTGCTGGTCCCCGAGCAATGGCTGGTTCCATCAGGGAGACACATGGCGGGTGGGCAGAAGACAGAAACATGGATGGCCAGGACATGCAGGGTGAGGTTGAATATTTATTTAGGGGGTTATGGAAGGAGGAAGGGTAAAGTGGGGGACAGAGAGAGAGGGGGGGGGAGAGAGAGAGAGAGAGAGAGAGAGAGAGAGAGAGAGAGAGAGAGAGAGGAGGAGGAGGAGGAGGAGGAGGAGGAGGAGGAGGAGGAGGAGGAGGAGAAAGTGACAGAGAAGGGGGGAAGCAGAGAAGTGGGGAGAGAGGCAGAAGCGAAGCTGCCTCTCCGAGAGGAAGATGGAAAAGAGGACGAGCTCAGGCCAGAAGCTGAAGATCAGCCTGCCTCAGCGGATGGGGAGGGGAATGGGTGTGGCTTGTCTCTTAAAGGGACCAAAACCATAACAGCGGCACTCTAAGCACCTTTGCTTCAGGTATGACTTGAAAAAAGCAAAAAGTCATGTTCTCAACAGTCAGAATGAAGAGGGTTAGCACAGCTGCTCTCGGTGCCTGGACAGGTGAGAGAGAAAATGCGAGAACTCTCCAAAAGTCACCTGTGTGACTGATGGCAAGGAAATAGTTTGCTACAAAGATCCAACAAAAGAAGAGGCATTTGGGGCATGGGAGAGGCAAATATAAAGCTAATTTTGAACTGTTTTTTTTTACTTGGATTTAATGAACGTAGGGAATTCTACTAAGGGTTCTCTTGGGACAAGGACTGACCTTACTCTTTTATTTTAATTTTCAGGCTGGAGGCTAGAGGTAGCACGTGCCTATTAAATGCTTCTTAGATGGGCAAACAAAGAACTATTGATGGTTTATCATTCAGAGTTCCAAGTTTCTCTGAAAGTGTAAAAGAGAGAGAGAATGGAAAAGGTGGGTTAAAGGGAAGAAAGAAAAGCGTTTTTGGATCATTTGGTAAGACACCTAAAGATGGTAGCTGTGAGATTTTGCTTTCCTGGTAAAATTCATCTTTTACATCCCCAGCCCATTGTAAATTCAAATTACAAGACATCTGACAGCTTATGCAATCCACTAGTCCAAGTTTTGTAGCCAGTTTAGTGACCACAGGCAGAAACGAGGCATCTTTAGAATGTTTTTATCATGAGCTTTCTGTCTATAATAGTTACTGTCTGACTCTTTCAAGAGAACTGTTTGGAACCCTATTTGCAATTACTCAGCTTGTCTTTTTTAGAGTAACAGCACCCACAGATGATGCACAAACAGGCAGGTATGGAGAAACTTGACCCATAGACACCATGTGACATGTGGAACTATGATATCATGGGAAAGCAGCTTACTTGTGCTAGAATATTCAAAGAAGAAGGCTGGAAGTTGCTGAGAACCAAGCCTGAAAAATAGAAGGAGGTGTGAAAATGAACAGAGGACCACAGGACAGAGTATCCAGCATGGAGAGGATGCTGCAGAAGAGGTGAGAAGGTAGTGTATGTGGCTATAACCATGGGTATACGTGAAGAGTATTGAGAGGTGGGGCCAAAAAGATGAGCTGAGCTCATTCAGGAATGTGTCTACATCCTGCCCCTTGCATATGGCCTAGGACCTGCCATCAGCAAGGGTATCATAAACCCTTGTTTTCTCTGAATGAAAGACCTGGTCCAGATCAAGTAGACACTAAGTTGATCTAATTAGGACAAGAACAGAAATTTGTAGGAAAAGAGAATGTAGGTTAGAGGCAGAGAGGAAGGGGACAAGAGATCAGAGTAAGTGTAAAAAGTCTCAGATACTTAAGGATCCTTAGGACATGTGGAACGGCATTTCTTTAGTCTTCAGAGTCTCTAAACACCTACTTCACTGGATCTAAAACTTAAGTGGTGACGCTCGGCTCATATACTGTTGCAACAATTCGATGCAATATGATTTCTGTCAACTGCCTGGTGTAAGACCTGGTGGAACCTCAAGACACAGGCTGCAGCCATTACTGCAAGCCCGCTTTACTGCTGAACTTGCCAGAAATCTCAGTGTTCCATGTTGTATCTGTGTCGGCAGGAAAAGCTGAAACAGAGCTGTCGAGAGAGATGGAGGAAGCAGGGTACCGATTCCGTTCTGGTTTCAGCCAGGATTGTTTGTTCAGTCCTAACAGCTAGCTTGAGGCCTCCCTGGGGACCCTGGGAAATCACCAGTCACACGGTAACCAAAAGGCAGGCAGAAATCTGAGCAGCCGAGAGGGAGGCCCGGGGCCGTCTTTGTGGGGAAAACATTTGTTCCCCTTAAAGAAATAGGATGTTTGAAAACGTGAAACCTTGGAGACGCAGACTCCGACACATACATTTTAGCTACCACTCCCTCCAGATGGGCTCAAGGACCACGCCAGCTACATGATCTCTTCCTTTGCCAGGAACAAACTCGCGGCAGAGAATGCTGTGTTCCCGCACAAAATAATCTTTGTGGTATATTAAATGAGATTTGTTTCCAGTTGCTATTTTTCCCAGAAAGCAAGCAACCATTCTAATACTTTAAATTCACGATTCATTCATACCCTATAACACCCATGAGTGAACTGTGGCCCTGGATGTTGTTTACTGTGACTGAAAGAATGCTCTGGACTTTTTCCAGGATTTAAAAGAAAAAAAATGCTGCAGAAAATGAGTTAAATTAAATTGGTCTAGACCTGACTTGAGAAAACTGTCTGAGAAAGAGAATTAGCTGCAACCAGATTTAGTTTGACTAGCCTAAGTCATGGGGAGCCCAGGAGAGCACAGCTCCAAAAAGAGGCAGGCAGACATTCGGCCCAAGGCAAATGAAAACGTGGCCATCTTGGGAGACCCCATAGGTCGGCTAGCCCATTCCCTTGCTGTTGCCCCTGTGAAGCACTCCACTCCAGGGGTCCTGAACACCCTTCATTAGGCTTCCTGTCCCTCTTTTCTCCCTTTGCTGATGTCAGCTCCATCACCTAAGTAACTAGTCTCGTACACTTAGTAGAATCCCTTATTGGAGCTTCTAATTATTGAAAGTGCTGGGAGACAGTGCTTTCTAGTTACCTTATTTTTTGGGTTTTTTGGGGGGGTGGTTTGTTTTTAAATAAGATTTTTTTTGGTGATTCGAACTCTCAAAATTATTTCATGTACTTTATTTTACATTATTATACAACAACGCATCATCAATATGAAAACAATCCAAAGATTCAAGAAACAACTCATGTTTATTTTAAGTTTATATGTGCATGTATACATTTTCACATTTTTAAAAATCAGAAGATAAATTTTTCAAGCTTTATTTTTATTGTGTGTGGCGGGGTGTGTGTGGGAATATGTGATATGTGCGCGACCTGTGTGTGCATGGCACTTGCAGAAGCCGGAAGAGGAAGCCAGGCTCCCGGGAGCTGGAGTTGCAGGCAGTTGTGAGGCAATGGATATGGGTGCTGAGAACTGAGCTCAGGTCCCGCAGAAGAGCAACAACGGCTCTTACCTGAATTCAGACCTCTGAGGTATAAGTTACTTTTTTACCCCTTCTCTCCGGATCACTTTTATATTGTGGACAGATCTGTCTAATTGTGAATCTGAAAGAAATTTCGCAGCACTGAAAAGTTGTTAATGCCCTGTCTAGGAACAGAAAAACAATAGCAAAATAACTTGCTTGTAGTATCCCAAGTTAACCCCTCCTGCTAATAATCAGAATGCTCTTCCAGCCTCCTTCCATTGAGAAAATGGCTGAGTGGGGCTCCCAAAAGGCCCTCCAGCCAGCCACCTTCTCCACAGACGTTTCCTTTGTTTTAGGGATCCTTCTTCTCCAGTTTGGTCTCATTTGACACAAGCCCAAGGGCCGGGTGGGTTCAAATTTCTGGTTTGTGCCTAGCTAAGCATTCCTAGGTGTCTCAGTCCATATTCTGTTGCTATAACAGAATTCCACAGCCTGGATAAATTATAAATAATAGAAGTTCATTTGCTGTGCAGTTCAGGAGGCTGAGAAATCTAAGAACCTGGCCCCAGCATCCAGCATGATCTTTTGTGCTGCAGAGAGAGTCGGGCTAAACACGTCCTTTTCTCTTCAAGGTCCCACCTCATACCATCACAATGACAACTGAGTTTCAGCATGATTTTGCAAGAGACATCCAAACCACCGTGCTGGGTAAATCTTAGCTCCCCTGTGTATGTCACAGTCATTTAATGTCTAATGAAAGCATATTCGTTGTAACCACCCCATAGCCATGAAATCTCTTCAGCTGGAATAAGTGCTCAGTAAGTGAGAGATGGTATCCACTGTTCTCTCTTTAGTGGCTTCTATCTCTCTTTTATTTTCCACGAAATTCTTCAAGTTTATAAGATGTAGAAACACTGTCCTCCCACGAGCAGCTAAAGTGCCAGTTTTGTGGCATTCCGTGATGCTATGGAAAGGAATCCATACTAACCATGTCCAGGTAGACTGCCTGTCTTGCCTTGTCACATTGACTAAAGGCCAACGTAGAAAAGAAAGAAAGAAAGAAAGAAAGAAAGAAAGAAAGAAAGAAAGAAAGGAAGGAAAAAATACATGCCAAAAGGATCTACTTTTTAGTTCTCAACTCCCATATTCAAATAGATTTATCCTTCAGGAACCATTTCCAGCAACCAAACTATTTAAGCCGATACTCATTCTAATGAGCTAGCCAGTTGACAGAAGTCAGCCTTGTCTCAATGAAAGGTCAATAAATAGCATCAAATGAGTGTGGGGAGTGAATGAAATCCTGCGTGGACATATTCTGTTGACGTGGGCTGGCCATGTGAAGGACGCCAAGGCTTCAGACCCATGGGCATGGCAAGGCCTCCCTCTGGTTGGGTGTGGTTGTTGCCAGTATATGCAGAAAGGGTCGCCCACAGTTTCCTCTTCCCAGAGGTCAGCAGCCTGAGTCTGCTCCCCTACAGACCTCCTATGGAGATTAGCTCACCTTCTCGTTCAGGTGTACACAATAAAGGTGCTGGGTTTCTAGCGGCTAGACTCCATCCAATCCCACCCAATCTCTGCTATTCTGTTGGACGTCTGTGTTCTTTATTTAGCAGCTGATTCATTTCCCCAGCTTCTATTCTGGACACTTTTGCCTCCTTTGCCTAAGCAGCAGCAACATGCATTTCTTAAGAAATATTTTATTCCTTTAAAAACGAAACTTTGATTTTCTTAATTTAGTTTTTAAGGCTAAAATTAAATTGTGAGTTACAGCAAAATAATAGTTATTTTTATTCCTCAGACTCAGTAACTATAAAAGTTCCTGAATGGGCTAAAGAGATGGCTCAGTAGTTAAGAGCATTTATTACTCTTACAGAGGGCTCAGTTCTTAGCTCCCGTGTTGGCTCACGACTTCTGTAACTCCAGGCCCATCAGGATACATTGTCCTCCACTGGCCTTCGTAGGCACTGCATGAACGTCATAAACAGACATATGTGCAGACCAAACACCCATACACACACACACACACACGAGACAGATGTGCACGCACATACATATATACATACATATAGATAGATGATAGATAGATAGATAGATAGATAGATACACAGATCACACACACACACATACACACACACACACACACACACACACAAGTTCCTAAATGTTGCCATTCTAACTGGCAGTGTGTACCTGCAAGAGCAGAGCCTAAAAATGAGGTGGACTAAATTGGCATGCAAGAGTGAACTCTACTCAGAGCATCAGGCAATTTATACTATGAAGGTTAAGAAAGTTCTCATGAGTCCAAGCTGTATACAATCACAAGGATAAACTGTATGTGGCAAAAACATATTTTTTCATAGAGGCACATGAATAACAACAGCTAAAGAAAGCTCACTCCTATCTGCTACACCTGGGAGGAACATGAAGACATATTTCAAGAACAATTCCATGTTTTGAAGAAACCGAGGTCATAAGACTCCTCTTTTTCTTGTTTCTTACAAACACTCAGAAGTCTCACACAACGCCATTCTTGGACTGTGCTCTGACACCAAAGGAAATCTGTAAAAACTTTCCTTAGTGACTCGACAAATAGAAGACAGTGCTTTGTAAACGTTCACCTAATGTATTTATGACTATTTACCACTTTAAAATATGATGGCCTATTTTCCACTGAAGGACACTGCATTCTTTCCAGATTTAAATTTCTACATGGGTTTTAAATATTACCCTTCCATTCTGCGAAGGTTTCTTGGTAAAATGGATCAAAGAAGTTTCTATTTTAAAGAAGATAGATATTTCAAAATAGTCCCACTATGATTCTCCTGGTTACATAAATATTAGTTTGTTCTAGGTAGAATAGTACCTAATGGGCCTGGTGCCCAGGACTGTTTGCTCAGCTATTCAGGAGACTGAGGTAGAAGATCTCAAGCCTATGGGGGCCTGGACAGATTGAGATAAAGAGCCAGGCTGGAAACTGAGTGAGAATGGTCTCAAAATGAAAACGAAAAAGAAGGCAATAGCTCAGGTGTATTAGCCTGCACAAGGTCTCGGGTTTAGTTCTCAGCAACAAAACAAACAGACAGACAAAGAAACACAACACAAGAAATATAATTAACATAAAGGGATGATTGGAGGGGAGGGAAAAGAGAGGTCTATTTTAGAGATTTAATTTAGTTTACATATAGTTTATATTTAGAGATATGAAATTAATAGCAATATTATTTAGTCCCTGAAAGATCCTAAATTATTTCATCTAATTATACTTTTGCAATAAGATATCCAGAGTTCAGCTGAAGATACCATTTTGAATCTTCTTATTTGCTTTAGATAGGTTGATAGATTTCCATACTTTTCTCTTTTGACAACTTCACAGAAATTTTTTCAAGCTTTAATCTTCAGTAAATTATCATAGTCATGTTATCTGAACACTTAGAGTCATATGAACCTAAAACATTGCAGAAAAATACTAAAGGCTTTAGCACATGAAGGTTTTAGATACAGTAAAAATCTGTATAATGACACCACCAGTTACCATGTCAATGTGATGGGGACAACGTCACAAGACCCTATCGCTAGGTGATATTAATAGCTATGAGCAATTAATGGCTGCCAAGAGAGGAAGCATCATTTTACTTCAGGGATGAGTCTTCTCCACTGGATAACCCTGATCAATTATCCAGTCCCCAATGGTCAGCTCTACACTCACAGACTCATAAGCAAGACTAAATGGATTCAACAGGTTGTATGTGCCTGCAGTGTGAGTGTGTGTGTGTGTGTGTGTGATAAAAACAATAAAAGTAGAAGTCTATAATTTGAGACTCAAAGTGGCCATCGAGGAATTAAAGTGAGACGAGGGAGGGACGATATTATGTAAAGGACTTATCTATAAAATTCTAAAACGGAAAAAAATGAAAGAATACCTAAAAATGAAGCCAACTGCAGACCTAACTATATAAAGAAATGATTTTGGATGCTCCCCCACTTTGGGGTGAGTACAGAAGATAAAATAAAACTCACCAATTTGTACGCATTGTAGTGACTGGGGTAATAACAGAGAACCTTGTAGCCAGAACTGACATCTACACAGGAAACAGAGCTTCCATCCCGATCTTGCCACCTATTTGAAGTCAACCCTGTAGTCTTTGTCTCATCCCCAGGAACCTACTGATTTTACTTCTGTAATATGTGACTGTAGCATGTGGTTATATTGTTTTTTTCATGTATCATGTCTTACATCTTTATTAAAATTTTCATGTTTGTAGATAATCAAATCCACACTTACTGCACATCTACAATTCAATGATTTTAATAAATGTCCCAGGTTGTGACATCATCACCATGCATCCACTATAGACTATTTTATAGCTCCATAGAGACCTTTCATGTCGTATGTGGTTCATCATGTTGCCCCCTCTGCCCTTGAGCAACCATTCCTTCATGTTTTGCCTTGACAGATTCTGTTTACAGAATTGTTCATAGAAATCAAATCACACAACATTGGTCCCTTGCATCTGGCTTCTTTCACCGTGCTGAGTATTTCTGAGATTCATCCATGTCAATACACACATTCATAATTTTTCTCTTTTTTAATCGTATTTTAATAGCAGCATTTAATGTCCTTAGCCATTCACCATTTGATAGCTGTCTGGGCTAGTTCCTTTTGGAGTTTGTTGGGAGCAGTGAGACCCCAGATCCTGAATTTCTTGTAATCCCCTGATCTGAGTGCCTACAGCTGCTCTGAGCACGAGACCTTCAGGAGTTCCTGATGGCAGGAGAGTGGTTTCTGGTGGGTTTGGCTGGGGCGTGGCTATCTCTATATAATCTGCCCCTGAACACAATAAAGGGGGCATTCTTGGAGAATTCAAGGATGACCCGTGTCGCTGTCTCTCTGTCTGTGTGTGTTTGTGTATTTTAACCTCCAGCCCCTTGCCCGAAGCTCGCGAACAGAGTAACAGGGCACAGAGCGCAGACACGGGGGCGCGGTGCGCGGCAGGAGTTATTATTCAGTCATGGTGCTATTATATTTATGTGGAGCCTTTATATGAAATATACTTCAATGTCTTTTTGGTGAAATCTGTAGTGGGTCTTTGAGCCCTCTGGGAAGTTCATATATAACTCTGTAGTGTATTGTTGTGCTGCTTTGGAAGACAGTTCTGGAACTTCACGTTCTTCAAGCAGGGGGTGTTTTCGCAGCCTCCCGCTGCTACCAGCACTTGCTATTGTCAGACTCTAGCATGTCAGTCATTTCCAGTGAGAGAATGTACCATGAAGTGTACCTATTTACAGATCTAAAATGGTGTGATTTCAAGCTAAGTCCTGGACAGCTTTTAAAGCAGATTGTAAAAGGTGTATGTAAAGGAAAAGAATCTAGAATAGTCAAAACAACTTAAAGACCAAGCTGACAGACATGGAGTATGTGACTCACTGTATGAATGCTGCGCCTCCATGTATGTCACTGAGTAACTGAACTGCCTGTGCGACAACTGTACCATCAGATAGTGTCACTTAGTGATACCATAGTTGTCTTAATCCTTAAACATGCTCTGTGATGCTCGCCCAAACATCAAAGTCGCCCAAGGACACACTTTTCATGATGTGTCTAGTGTTCAGCAGTATGTGGCTGTATTCAGGACTGTGTAATATCTGTATAACGACAGACAGATCAGTGAAGGAGAGCAAAAGAAACTGAAATAGACTTATCAGGAGTGTCCTGCTTACTTCTCTCAGACCACATGCAGTCAAAGACAGCTATAAATGTGACCACACAGAAAAATGTAAACTTACTGAAAACACTTTTGTATGTGTGTGTGTGTGTGTGTGACTTGATTGAGCAGTTTTTCCCAGTGAACTTTGTTGTAAATGACAGCATCATTTTGCAATGTCAAAAGGTTGGACAGCCCTACTTGTTTAGAAAAATGTGTATTATATTATGGAATTTTAAGTTATTTGGAGCATGCATTTACTCACTGGGGCTGGCTGGGAAATATAAGGACATTAAGGGTGAGATCTGACTGAGTCTGAGACCTCTCCTAGGGGGCTTTGGCCTGGGTCACATCACAAAGGGTCTCACAGGGATGGCAAAGAATCTGGCTTTGACTCTGCGAGAGATAAGCAGTCACTCAAAGGTTTTATTAATCAGAAGGGTGACATCACATGACTAGAGGAATTAGTATGTCTGATGGATGAGTCTGGAGGTCTTAGACAGAAGAGGTGGGGGTACGGGACTCAGGCAGTATAGCCAAATTAAAGGTGAATCTGGCAGTCACAAGAGCTCTCATAGAGAAATCATAGAGTAAATGCAGGTTAAAAAAGAGGGTAAATGGAAGAGATGAACAAAAGCCTACGAAAGAGGAGATAATCACAGTATTGAACTCCCGAAGACTCAGGATGGATACAAAGACAGACACAAAGATGGATCAAATGTTTCACAAAGGACAGGCAATCTTGGGCTGAGAAAAGGTCTTTGAAGTTTAAGTAAAAAGGACTATTTGGTCAATGCCCAGCACACAATATCAGTACCCTGCAAGGACCTAGGGACCATGAGCCCATGAAGGCACACTAATAGGTGACTTCTTGAAGGATACTCTCTAGCAAATCCCTTCATTCCACCTTGGATGTAGCCTATTAAGACTCAGGCAGCTCAAGAGGGAGGATTAGAATGATTCAGGAAGTAAGCAACTCAGAGATATAAAGAAGCCCCGGAAACTCAGCAGATCCACAAGGCCGTTCTCTCCCTAGCTTTCAGGAGCAGTAATGATTGCTAACAGAAGGAAAATGTGCCCTGTCAAGATGCCTACAAGTCAAGCAGAGGGCTCTGTGGTTTCTCTTTTTGTAAGTCATCACCCACACTAGGCTGGATTTTCGGGATTAAGGTATGAATGATTTATGTCTAAGTAACCCCTTACCGATATTATTGTAACTAATCCCAACAAACATTATTTTACAGCGTTGAACTCTGGTGGTATCAGTACTTTGGTCTGTCATCGGTTGCATGTTTGGAGTAGATGCTCACATCTCCTAGGAAACAATGTCACCCAGCAGAAACGAAGGACAATAGCGCCAGGCCGACAGTGAAACTTAATTTTAGGATAAGCTACATGGTGAGCTGAAACTTAATTTTAGGATAAGCTACATGGTGAGCAAGACCTACTGTGAAGAAGACTGCTGAGGACAACAGAGAAAACAGAAGGAGTTACAGACCTGAGGAATGGCTGAGGCAGCACCCCAGAACTTTCTGCACACTTATATTGTCTTGAAAGTAGTTTCTTTCACATTTCTGTGATGTTTCCTTTATTCTCATGGAGTACTGCACTGAAAACACACCAACCCCAGTCAATCCCATCTCTCCAATCACTTACCAAACCAGCTCATCTGATGTTTGCCTCATCTGTCAGTTTATGCTCCGCTAGGATTTGTGGGTATGACAAAAAAGTTTCAGAAATACCAATCAGCCTCTAGGAAGTTGTCTACTAATTCTGCCTGACTGGGATCCTATCCACCCCATGTCCTAACAGCACTGTGCATAGTCTGAGCTGGGTTCTGCTTTGCCGTGTCTCAGTGACGTGTTTCTGAAGGGTGACGTTGGTGTTTCTGACGCACAACATCTGGGGCTTGCCATGCAGGGCTGCCTGCCTTCTAAGTAGGAGAGAGGCAGGATCTGCTGAACGAGATTTGGGGACTGCACCCCCACCCACATACATATCCTTCTTCCTTAAAAGGCTCACTGCCAGTTTCATTTCCACATACAACGAAGTCCTTTGTGCTTCCCTATGACCAAATCATAGACGTAAATGTTTTCTTTAAAAAGAAAAATGTGGGGTGGCTGATGGTCATGTGGGTGGATGTGGACAAAGACTGTCCCCCAAGCACTATCAAAATGCCATAGGAAAATAGAATTATGGTAAGCTTCTCATTTAGCAACAATACTTTACTTTTTGTTGTTATTTTATAGTCTTTTTCTAAACTGTAAGGAATTTGGGGAAAAAGTAAATTCAACCATATGGGGTTAAAAGAATCATTAAGTCTCTGATGTGAGCAAATTGGAGACAAATGATTCTCTACTCTCTTGCATTGCAAACTTTTCAAAACGAAGCCTTCAAATGTGTTTTAATGTCAGTGCACATAATGTCAGCCTGTACACATCCATGCATCAATGCTCAGACTTTGGAAGGAGAATTCCATTAACTGGTACCTATCTCCCCTGTACAATATGTTCTGGTGTACCCTAATATGCTGAGAGTTTTGCTTTGCTGCTCATGACTTCTTATAACAGGATTTTTATAAATATACTTTTTTTAATTCAGGAAGATCGTTTGGCCCGTGCACGTGTGTCTACTTTCACCATTTACACTACTCACAGTCTGAATGTGCAGTATTCTGGAGGTAAGCTATTAATTCCAATATGTGCTACCTTATATGGGGGAAATAAAAATGGACTTGTAAATATACAAAAGCAAATGTTAGAAAGACGATCAGAAATGACCTGTTCAGAAAGAGAAATAAACTGAGACCCAAGGGATAAAAACGAGGCAGACACGCAGGAGGCCGGGAGCATTCCAGAAAGGCAACCGCATTCCAGGAGCCTGGAAGACCTCTGAGGAGCTGGCAGGAAGCCAGCGATCTCCCTGTGGTGAGAGAGGAGAGAGTGTGAGGAGATGAAGTCCGAAGAAGCAGCCTGAGTGGAGCATGCAGGGATTTGCAGGCAATCACAGAGAGTTTAGATTTAATTCGAGGTGAAGTGTGTAACCCCTGAAAGATTTCTGAGTTATGCCAAGTCAGACAACGCAGCTCAAGTTGTTATAAATGATCCTGGGCTTCCAGCTCTGTTGCCGAGCGCACCCCGGTACATTTTCAGAAAGGCACTTGCCAAGTTCCAGAAGAACAGATTGGCTCAGCGTGGCCTTTGGAGACAGCAGTCAGAGGAAGAGCTCGTAAGGGAGTAAGTGGCTGGATTCCCTTGGTGAGTGCCAGTGACAAGAGTGTCAAAATATCGATTGTCCCAATTCAAGTCCAAATGCTAGAGAGAAACTCCCGTTCAGTGTCTCGGGATTTTAAATAGTTGCAAAGGGTATGCTTGCGTGGAAGCTTTTAAATGTGGCATACAGTTCCCAACCTGCATATAGAAGGAGGGCTGGACCCAAGGGAAGAGGTGGAGGATTACACCTGCCAGTTCTTAGGTCTCCCTATGTTATTGAGGGAGTGTGGTTCAACCTTGCTCGCTACTCTAAAGCTCCTTCTTGTAAGTTACAGTTGTTGCCATACAATTAATATCCACATGGAAAAAATATTGGTGCTTGTTTTTACAATGCTTACGCATTATCCCAACTGAGAATTATATTCATTGTACCCCTTTCTGCCAGTCTGCTGCTGCTTCCCACAACCATTTTAGATACAGGATAATCAATATATGGGGGAGGGAGGGGTAGAGTGCTGTTGCCAGCTTGTCTTAGTTAACCCATCAGGGCTGTCCTAAGAGTGCTAAGACACCCTTAGTGTCTTAACTCCAAGATTTACAGTGAAGATACTTTTCTTTATTGCTGTAGAAAACCTAAAGTTCAATGTATTATTTTTAAACAGCATCGCTTCGATAAACAGCAAGGTGAATAGAACTCATCAACTATACCTGATACGGGAGACAGTTTCTGGTATTCATCTTCAGTCATTGAATCCTTTACTTATATTTTTTCCACAGTGTATGCTATAATTTAAATTTTTTCATCATTCAGTCTTGCTTGACAATGTCTCAAAACTTATTTTCCTTAATTGTACCAAAACCAAGTGGCTGGTATTCATAAGTCTCACCATCTCAAAAACTGTTTGTAGTTTGATTGGATTAGAACCAATGTTTTTATGACAATGAGAAAATTCACTTGCTTTTTTGTTTGTAAAGGACCATGGTATTTTAGGAAGTTCCCTGTCTCCAGCATATTACCTTAGGAAGAAACTTCCCCCAACACAAAGCTAGCTCTGTTCATTATGACACACTTTCTGGAATAAAGTTAACATCTATATTATTGACATAGACTTGGTGGCAAAATAAATCTTCTTACACGCTCAAAAATTCAAGGCTGGATATGGAATCAATGGAAAATCAACAGTTACATAACTGTTACTTAAATCAGTAACTTAAAAAGATTACAGGGGAGGAAGGGCTAATTATTATTTTTTAATTATCACTGTCTGTAAATGTGCTCTGAGCTGGCCAGTTCAAGCACTAATGAGTAACAGCTGGGTCTGAAGCACAATTATGAAAATAAATCACTTTTGACTGGTTGTTTTCTTTAGAACATATCAAGAAGACACATTGCTGACCCAAATGTGGATGGATTATGTTTTTCTCCATGTCAGGTTGAAGGCTTTGCTATGGATACACATGGTGACATATCACATTAAATGAATGTCTCCAATGGGAAAGAACTGCATGAATATCAATCCTTGATTATGGGAGAAGTGGAAATTACACAAAGATGATATGAAGGAGAAATATGTTGGTGAAAATGCCTGAGAGATCTTTCCCTGATTCTAGCGTCCTTATTTGTAGTCACGTACCAGAGTAGTCTACAGCTCCAAATCCCTGTAAGCTAAACTCCTACAAACAAATGCAGAGGAATTCATTTTGTAAGCTACAACTTAGCTGCATGGTAGTCTTTATAGTGTATATGATGGTTGCTTAAATGCAGATTATTTACTTTCATGGAAATATGAAAGAAGCTTTCTCTTATTGAAACAAATTTAGTCAATTGTGCTACTGAAAATTAACAATGGCTTGTGTCCATGGATGTCTGCCTCACTCTGGCAGTGAATTCTCCACTGACATGGCTGAGTTTCTACTGACCCATGAACAACAGCTCCAGGACATAAGCCCTTGAAAATTGGGCAGAGAAAGGAATGAGCATCAGATGGCTGAGAGAACAATGTCACCTGACTACCTTCTCCATGCTCTTTGCTTATCTGCAGTCTTCTAGGAGAAACTATATACTTCTCTCCATTTTTCTGTATACTGATTGGATCCAAAAATGAGGAAATGCTTTTTGTTAAATAATATAAATGTACATCTTAATTTTGGGGTGACTAATTTGCCTGTGGTCAGAAACATCTTCTGGCCTGCTCTGAAGAGCACAAGATAGTACAGGGTATGGAAGAGTTAGCTGCCTTACCTGATCTTGCCTCCTTTCCTTATTGTAAGAACTCATGACCTTAGCAAACCCTCATCTCTTAACCTGGGGTCACTTGTTCACAACTCAAAACAAGTAATAAATTTAAACGTGTGTTTTGGTGGAGACATTCAAAGCAAGCAGAATAGATACGTCTTCTTTGAATCAGACTACTGTATCATGTTCCTAACACTACAAAACACACACACACACACATACAGAGAGAGAGAGAGAGAGAGAGAGAGAGAGAGAGAGAGAGACAGACAGACAGACAGACAGACAGACAGAGACAGAAACTTCCTGAAGAAACACCAGGTTGTTGTTTAATGAAGGAAAAAATCCTTTTAAAACTGCAAGAGAAAAAATCAACCACTGGAAATATAATTATGTGCACTATATTATAATATGATTTGTGGTGAATTGCTTGCTTTCTGAAAAACAAGTAACTCACAGTAGGATGGCGGGGAAAGTAATTCAAAATAATACCCATGGAAATGCCTTTCTTTATCCAACAAAGAGCTAGTGTTAGATTGTTTATGGTCAAGTTTTTGCTGAGACAACAGCTGCAGGGTCTGATGGTCTGTTCTTCTTCAACACCACAGCTGCAGCCAAGATCACATCTTCTGGATGAAGGACACCAAAGCCAATTGCTCTCCAACCCTCCTAAGCCAGCATTCATACACTCCTTCTAGGGAGAACAGTAGACCTTACAGTCATTTAAGTGCTCTTGTGCATTTGCTTGATTTCATCTATTTTCCTGAGACCAATTGTTACTCTTAAAGGATGTGGTTTTCCAACTTTGTGTTGGTTATAAATGACCCTAAGCAATTGTGCACTGGTGGAATAGTCCATAAAAATATTCTGTATTCTGTCTGTATTCAATTACCTACTGCCAAGACAGGGAAACATGTTATAATCTAGATGTTCCTGGAAGTAAAACATGTAAACAACTCTCTGACTTCTGTGCTATAGAATTTTTGGTCCAATGAAATCACAAAAGGCAAATTGTACTGAGAAGAAAAGGACCACAATTCGTTTTCTGATTTTCAATAAGAGTAGTAGTTTGACAGAACACAGGTTGCCATGTTTACCCAGGATGCTCCTTTACCCTGAGACATCTCACCAGCCCCCCATGTTCTACAAGCTGAGATTCTATTATTTAAGATCCTTTTGGGGAAAAGGTGCAGTACTTAGTTCTTGGACTCTAAACCATAACTGAAAAATAATCTTTCAAATTTAGAAAGGCTTAATTAAATTGATTAAATACAAATAACCATACAATCCACACCCAAAGTTTTGACAATTACACTATCAAAAGATGGGAATTCAAGCAGTTTGGGTAAGGGGGAAAATTCAGCAATGATAAATATTCCCAATTTTGAGGATTTTAAGGGAGAAAAGAAAGTATCAAAAATTCTGGAATTTTCAAGGAATTCGCCGATTGCACAGTTGAGAGATGAAGTTGGCAAAAGACGAACTAGAGAAGGAGCTGAGAAGTCGTCTTCGGGGACTTGAACTTTCCAATTTTGTGCTTTCATCTGGAAAGCATTATACTAAGATCTTTCCTGGCTAAACCCAGAAGATCCTTCCTGAACGTCCAATCATATCTGTTTCACACTAAGAAAACTACTGCAAAGTTTCAATTAACGTAGTGAGCTGAAGTTTTACATTACATGGAGAAACCATTTTTGTTGAAGACAAACAGGAAGTCCAAGGAGGCTCAGGTATACATATGCAGAAGAAATGTGTGACTTATGTATGAGGTAGGTATGAATAGTTCAGTCTGATGGACTGCCAAGGTGGAAAAAAAAAACATTTTCAATTGTATTAGAGCAATTCATGGATTTTAAGCAATCACTTTTTAAACTATCACCTTATATTTAATAAATAATGCTGAACTAATAAATGCAACAAGGAAGACACCACACACTGTTGAATACAACAAAAACACAGCCCGAAAGAGTCCCTTTCCATTTATTGTTATTTAAAGTTATTTAACTGTGGACTACTATCTGATTATATCATCCAGAAATTTCACAAAACTACTATCCCTAAAAATACACACATGAAGCAACACTAAATGCACTCAGAAGGTTGCATTTATAGAGCCATATGATTGTATATAGCAATAACAATTTTAAAAAGAGGCCATGAATTTAAAAGGGAGTAGAAGTGAGAGATGACATGGGAGTTATAGTAAGAAGAGGGAGGAGGAAATATGTAAATACTATAGTTATATATAAAGTCCTCAAAAATATAAATAAAAATTAGAATGAAACTCAAAGGGCTGAGGATATAGTTCGTTGGTAGAGCAATTACTTACTGTTGGTGAGGCCCTGGCTCTGTGTCCAACTCTGAAAAGAAAAATCAATCAATAAATAAATAAACGGGCAAAATTATACAACAAAAATATTTTTGAGAAGTAAACTTTATTGATTTCAAGGCATGCCCATTCTTCAAGGGTCTTGAGAATATCCTTAATGTAACTTTAATTTCTTTTATAGATAAGTAAATGAGTGATTACAATTTTACTTAGACTGCATAGACCAGTGGTTCTCAACCTGTGGATGGTGACTACTTTGGGGGTCAAATGACACTTTTACAGGGGTTGTCAAAGACCATAGGAAAACACAGATATTTACATTATGATTCTTAACAGTAGCAAAATTATAGCTATTAAGTAGCAAGAAAAATTATTTTATGGTTGAGGTTCACTACAACATGAAGAGCTGAATTAAAGGGTCATAGAATTAGGAAGGGTGAGGATCCTTGGCACAGACCATGGTGTGTGTTGCGGGGGAGATGAAGTTACTTTATTGTGAAATGACAGTGCCCCTATTAGGCACCATAGGTTGACTAGAACCCACTGCCAGAAATGGGTGGCCTCTTTTTGAGTTGTTGGCCAGTGAGGTCCCAGGAACCCTTCAACATTACAAGTTACTGACAATACTTGTGGGTACCTCTTCCAAATCTCAATGTGAAGCCCCAACCACTGAAGACATCACATAGTCATAGAACATGGAGAACTCATGCTGGAAATGACTGGGAAGCTTCATCCTCAAGGGTGCAATAAAAGCCACTGGAGAAAAGAAGTCCCCATAGGTCATATCTAGCTATGAGACCTGTGGGCCACAGTAATGACTGGCCTGGCAACAGATGCCCATCGGTATAATCATGGTAACCAACCACTTTCTGAGTGCAATCATGGAAATAACTAACCAGGTTCTGGATGGTGTTACATCATGTTCCACAAGATGAACTCCACACTTGGAACCATTATCCTGCCAGGATCCTATAACAAGAAAAGTACTAAACCATAGTTGAGAACCTACCAGCGTTATTCTGATAAATTGTATAATATTAAACTGTCTTCTAAAAACTTATTGTTCCCCTCATAGATTATAGCATCTCTTAACTTCCATTAGAGAAGCTTTTCCCCCAGAGACTGAGTAACAAATAGACCCATAACTGGCCTAAACATAGAGAATAAGAGGTTGCAGAATGCTCAGCTCTAACTGGGACATCTACATCATATTCCTTCTTCCCAAGGGTTCAGGAGTCATTGGAGAAGAGGCAGAAAGAGCATAAGAAGAAAGGCAGTGTATGATTATGAGGAAACTATGTCTTCCTTACACACAGGTGAGTTGTAGAAATGAACTCACAGAAGTTTAACAGCATACTCAAGACTTGTGTGTTCAAGCTTGAGCCAGACCAAATTCCACCATGGAGAGGGTAAGTAGGCATGAAGTCTCACCCCTAGCTCAGGAGCTATTGGTAGTTGTTGGCTGCTGAGAGGAGGGAATCAGCTTCTCATAAAGACTGGAGAACTTCGTAGATTTACAATGCCAGTTGAAGGCCACATATCCGAGAATAATGACAGCACAAACTGGACTCGATGCGTTAAGAAGAAGAAGAAGAAGATGCACAGTTTGAAGGGTGGGGACAGTGGGAGGAATCTGGGAAGAGTTGGGGGGAGAGGATCAATATGATCAAATTATATTGCATGATTTTACAAAGGACAAAAACAATGGAATAATAAAAAATTAAATAAATACATAGAGTGAGAAGTAGTTAATCAAAAAAGAAATACTGTGGTAGACAACCAAACTGATAACAAAAAAAGTCTTCAAGTGGAAAAAAAGGAAACTCACAATTTAAAAACGTTCTAAGTGTCTTTCCATAAATGAATAAAATAAAATAAAAGTAAACAAACTATTTTTAGAGTTATAAAGTGTAAATTAGAAATTTTTAACTGTAACTTAAATAAAGTATCTTCCTGCTACACATATCTTGCCTTTATGGATAAAATCTCCATTAATCAATTTATTGTACCAGGTATATGATAAAGAAATGACTTATTTACTTTTGATTTAATAATCATCTACTGACACAATAATATTTAGCTGGTACTATGCACTCTTGTTTTGCTGACTACCTTCTTGCTATTACACTGTGCAATGAGCACCCTCTTCAGAATATTTCTTCCCACAGAAACTAATGTCATTACCATATATTTTATTTTCTTCAAGTAGGTGTAGTGCTTTCCTAGTGCTTTGAATACACCTTCTGACTTTCCAGTTAAATCCCTGCCCTCATGTGTATGTGGAGGTTATAACAGTACTGATGGTTATTGGGTTGTTATAATGAGGAATGAAGGTGATGCTTAAGCAGGGCTATAAATTTGCTTATATTGAGAGATGTCAATTTGCTTATATTAAGAGATATGTACCAAAACATATTCCTGCATAGGTCTGTAAGAGAAATTTCAGAGATAATGGACCCATTTGAGTGTTAACCTAAACTGTGGTTTGTTGCGGGATATTTGATCACACTGTGTGAACATGTGTCATTGTGATTGGTTTAAAATATCCAATAGCTAAGCAGGAAAGGATAGGCGAGACTTCTGGGGAAAGAGAGGAACTCAGAAAGAATCTGAAGTACAGGGAATTTGACAGAAAGACTTGGGGACATATAGTATGGAGGAGAGGTAAAAAAATCCTGTGTCAGAATGTAGATAAATATAAATAAATTAATTTAAATTTTAAAAGTTAGTTGGGAATAAGTTTTCATACTTAGTAATAAGTTTCTGTGTCATTATTTTTGAGGTGGTGGTCCAAAGAAGTCCCAGCTGCAGTGGTTTGATCCATTGTTGGACTAAAAACTTGAGCAGCCAGCCTATCCATTGTGGTGGAGTGATGCAAAGTGGAGCCTACCAAGAGAATGTGTGTCACTGGAGATTGTAACTGGAGGTTTCTCCCCTGCCTATCAGTTCCCAAATAACCACTCTGAGGCTTAAAATTAATTACAAACTGTTTGGCCTATTAGCTCAGGCTTATTATTAACTAGCTCTTACAGCTTAAATTAACCCATTTCTATTTATATATGTATGGCCCATGGCCATGGCTTACCAATATTGCTTGGGCATCTTACTCCTCAGGTGGCTACATGGTTTCTTTCTGGCTCTGCCTTCTTTATCTCTGTATCTCTGTTTGGATTTCCCACCTAGCTATCGGCCAAATGAGCTTCTTTATTAACCAATGGCAACAAAACATTCACAACACACAGAAGGGCATCCCACATCAGGAGATGGACCTTTGGAAAGTATAAATGTTCCTGTCACATTCCTGTGGCTCACCTCTGTTTCTTGGTTTCCATGAGGGAAGCAACTTCCCTCTGCATTACCCTCCACCATGATGCTCTGCCTCACTATGACCCCTTCCCTGCAAAGATCGTGAACAGAAACCTCTGGAAACCATGATACAAACAAATCCTCTCTTAGACTGTTTGGCTCAGGCATTTGTGATAGCAATTAAATGAGTGACTATCAGGATGTCAGTGCTTTTGGTGTTCCCTTCCTTTTGCTTTGTGACTCTTTTTTATATACTCAGTTCCCTACTCAGCTTGTCAACTTGTCAATAGTGAGGATTATCATCATCTTTTACCTGTAGTGCTTGCTCAGTGAGGTATGACTCAGACACAAAGGACTCCCTCAACAGAGGGGCTGAATAAGTGAGTTAGTAAGAGTGGTATGAAATCATCCCATGCCTAAGCAAGTGTTAAAAATTTCTTGAGGCTTCTACAAATAAGCATAAATATGTCAGCTTTTGAATTTTCTTTTTTCCTTCATTTAGGAAAATACTATTCTCAGTAACAAAATAGACAACCACAGACCTGGGAAATATACAGGCTGGACTTGCTATAATGCACTCCAGTTGACCTACATTGTATACAAAGTATATTAAGAACATCTGTTTAATACTACAGTTAGTTGTCAAAAAAGTTATAGTATACTTACTAAGGAATATTTTCCTTCATGTAGACTGGCTGTTTTATTCTTGGTTAGATGACAGTATTTCTACATATCAACATTCTACATATTTTCAAGTAATTGCTCTATAGAAAAGTAATTCAAATTTCAGAACAAGGTTGTTCATACACTGACAAATACAAACAGTGTCAATGCTCACAGGTCTAGGTCTCTAGAAAATACTCAGCTCAGTCACTAAAGTGATTGAGCCAAAAAGCTGAAAGTCTGGGAATGTACAAAACCTCAAGATCACTATTAAAATTCTAGGCAAACTAAACATTGCTTAAGCAAGAAATTGTGAAGTTACATACAGATGTCCAAGCCAATGGTTTTTCCCTGGAATATCTTTGACCATTTTAGGAAAGAACATGGTTTTATTTTTAAAAGTACAAAACTTGGAAAATATTGAGAGTTGAGGGGAAATATAGACAATTCCCCTTACAAAGTGAGCTCTTTACCTACAGGTGACACCATGGGCAGAATTACCAGAAAACTCTGAAGTGTCGCAGACACCAGCCATGCACAGCACCTTGGTAGACATCAGTCTCCAATCACTACTCTCTAAGGGCTTGAGGAGTTCAAGAACTGAGGTCAGAACACTGTCTTAGTCCAGATATATTATAAGACAAAATTCACTCCAAATCCCAACACAAATACTAAAAGAATTTATTTTCAAAATTCAAAAGTCTTATTCCAAAATTTGTATGATAGAATAAGCAACAGTATCCAGGAAAGTTCTGTAAAAGAGTCATATAGGGAACCAGTATGATTAGCTGTTAAGACATACAACACATATTGGTGATTTAAGCAGCTTGAATTGAGTATAAGTAATGAGGTAGGCCAGTAGACAGAATAGACATTCCAGATCTGACTCAAATACACATAGGGGATAATGTGATCAACTGGGTTTTTTTTTTCATATCAATAGGCTACAGATGGATTTCTTAACAATTAACAGGGGCAACTGGATAGCCATTTGGAAAAAAAAGAAACCATCCAAGAAAACCTCCAAAACTTGTGAATGCGCATTGTAAGAAACCCAGGTAAATATCATAGGAAACATGGTTGAATTTGGTCATTATTTTTAATCAGAGAGGTCCTTTGTAAATATGATGTGAAACTCAAAATCAATTAAGGAAAAATGACAATGTACATGAGATTATATATGGAGAGAGATGGAGAGAATAAGTAATAAGAAAAATATAAAGCAAGTGGGAAATTTTTACAATATTGATTATAGAAAAAGGTGAAATTTCCTAATATGTAAAGAGGTGTTTAATATAAATCAAGGAAAGTCTGCTAAGTGTGACAGAACTGTGAATAAAGGATAAACAGGAAAGGTCACAAAAATGTCCAATAAACAGGATTTTCAAACCCTACTCCTAATAAGAAATAAAATGTACACAGACAGTTGTCATTTTTGACTTACCACCTTGCAAAACTGTGAAAGTTGCATAAAGTTATATTACATATAGAAAACAACATGGGAACACCCAAATTGCAGGGTAATTTGGCAGGTCTAACAAAATTAAAGTATGCTTGACTGAGAAGAATTTGACTCAGAAGATCCATTTCCAAGAATGTGTCTTACTTATCCACTGACATGTGCACAGTATTTTTTTTACTGTAGTGATTTTTTAGCATGAGTGAAATTCCAGACACCCCAACCCCCAGTATCCAACAATAAATAATTAATTGAAGAAACTCATACAGCCAATAAATAAAAGTACGCAGATTTTTTTTTTAAACATGAGGAGCACTGTGCAGGGAGAGGAAAGATCGCCGTCTGAGGTAGAAAATTAATTCTTCCATACAGGAGTACTCTATATTTTATGAAAGACATGGGCAGAATGGGTGTACTTAAAAATGAAACAATGGAAGCAAAAATCAACTGGTGTGTGTGTGTGTGTGTGTGTGTGTGTGTGTGAGAGAGAGAGAGAGAGAGAGAGAGAGAGAGAGAGAGAGAGAGAGAGAGAGAGAGAGAGAGAGAGAAGAAAGTTGCAGAGAAATTGGAGAGCTAAGAATGGAGTACCTGATGAAAAGACAGAAGTAGAGGGTCAGGGAGAGAAGCAAAATGACGTGTATGCTCACATGGCTACCAAGTTACAACAGTTCAACCTGAACTGTCCACTTCATGATGATGGAAAATCAGTACACATTGAGTAGAGACAGTGCCTCAATGCCAGAAGGTACGTGACAAAGATGGCAGACCCACCTTAAATCTGAAGCCCAGAATAACCACATATAGCCCCAGGATCCATTCAGTCACCTGCTCACAAGAATCAGCAACCAATACTCTACAGCAACTATATTACAAAGCAAAACATTTGGCAAGATTGAAAGAGATATTAAGTTTTTTCACTTACAGCATTTTCAACTCACAAAGGGTTTTTTAAATAAGTTACCCTTGTAAACTGAGAAGTATCAGTAATGTATTTCTGCGTGATTTAACTTTTTGATCAAATGAGCAACAAAAGATTTCCGGGTTGGTCACAGGCTAACCACCTAAGTCCTCCCATAAAAATAGACTTTAAACAATTGCAACTGAGGACTAGAAAGTGGATAGAGTGAGTAGAGTATTCTAAGTCCAGAGGGATAATAGGAGACAAGACACAAAATAAGAGCTTGCCTGGAGCACAAGGCAGAGTGGTTGGAGTTCCAGGAATTAGGCAGGAAGGCAGCCATGAAGTCCAGTTCAGAGTAAAACGTTGGGTGGCTGAGTGAACACGTGGTAATGGATGCTGGAGGCACTTGTTCTGCACTCCCCCCACTCTGTGGAGAAAGACATCTACCATTGCCTACAAGACAGAGCAGCTGTTCTGAGACACTGGCTCTATTGGCGGAAGCTGTGGAAAGTGTTGGAAGCTCATTTTGACTTTTATTGGATACATTAAGCAAATGTTTGAGAAAAAGATCTTATAGTCAGGGAGGAATTGACTACTTAGAAGGGATAAGAAAATGCAACCAAGACACAGAATGGATACGAGGCTCACAAAATGCTTGGAAAGTCCCTTGTTCCCAACTCTAAACACGAGGAGAAAGAATGAAAGGACCTTGACGGTTAAGTAACACTCTCTGGCAATGATAAGACTCCAGGTGCAGCTTCTGTCTAAGTCTGATGACTTCCTCTGAGGAATCGTACTGTTGACAGAGTCTGTATGAAAAGGGCCATGTCAGGATTAATTCAGTGAAAACACTGTGTGTTTATGGATACAGAAAATTCATGAAACCAAACTGATCACAACCTATTAGCTTTTCAAGTGACTTATGCTGCCATGGAAATGATAAATCTTAACCAAAAGATGACTTTAAATGTTAGGGCTGTAATCCTTTCAGCCTCACATTCATTCCAGAATGGAGCAGAGAGTGAAGTTGCATAGCCCTGGAAGTCATATTCCCAACAAAAAGACCAGTCATGGCTTTGAAAGGTAAGAGAGAAGACAAACTCCCCAGAAAATGGAAGTAGAGTCATAAAGATCACAAGCAAAGAATCTCTCCCAGAAAACACAATCAAGTCTAAATGAGTAACTCCTTTCACACAAGAAAATTTCAATGATACTCTGTGTGGGGACTTCAAGCATTGCTATGATTTCCATTCTCACTATGGAAATATAAATTTATGATAATCTTGGCCCCTGTCTCTGCTTACCATGTGGCATTTGTGTATATGTATTTCTTGTGTGTGTGTTTCTTGTATATGTGTTTCTTGTGTATGTGTGTGTTAGATGTGGTTGAAAGGGAGTCTTCTCATGTCTCTCATATGAATATTCAGAAGCTATATTTAGAGCTGAAGAACAGTGTACTGATGTCCAAGCAATAAATAAGCAGGATATTTATTATTTCTTTTAAGGAACACCCATCAAATAATGGCAATTCTTTACTAGCTAATCGCCTTTAATAATGGAAACTATTTACTAACTAATCACCTTCCTTCGAGGAATTCTCATCCAGATTACCTTTTTCAGTTTCCCTTTCTTGTCTCAGGAGAAATATTCCTGACAGTATCCTCTCCATCTTCCAGTAGCGCAAAGTTCTCCAGGATCATTTTGAAAGTCATATGGGAAAGATTTCAGAAACTTCACCCACTTGAATTCCTGAATGATCAGATGGAGCCTAACTCACCTCTTCTCTGAAGAAGACAAGTGAAGCGAAACATGCCCCAGCAATGCTGAAGCATGCATGGAAAGCCTGTTTTATATATTGGGTTTCATGGTCTGCGTTGATGAGAATGACTGACCAGGTCCCTTCCTCAAGGAACAGGTGCCACCGAGACATAAACTCAGATCACTAGATTCAGGGTCCAGAATGTTAACCATTATACAACGAAAGCTGTAAACTCTGAGTAACATGAATAGAGTTTCTGATCATGTATGAGTTCTTTCCTTTTCTGATGTGAAGATGATATATAAAGTCTTCGAAACCTTTACAAAGCCAGAGACATTGCCAAACAATTATGACAAGTTCAATCTTACACCTTAAAGGATGTTAAACTGTAAGCAATCTCAGTGTAATGAGTTGAGGGTGGTCCCAAAGCAATACATCCAAATCTCATTTTCAGTGGTTAGCTGTAAAGCATGACCTTTTTGTAAATAGAGTATCTATAGATGCAACAAGGGATCCAGCAAAGAAGTAATTCTGGATTACAGCTGTGTCCTATGTCCAAAAACTCTGAGGGATGTGCCTATGAACCAAGGAATTCTGAGGTCTGTTGATTAGAGCCACCAGGAGACAGAGGGGAGGCAAGACAAGCTTGTGCCTCAGAGCTTATAGAAAGAGCCTACTTACTTAGCCAACCCCTCATTGTCATACTCCTGGCCTCTACTACAAGAGAACAGTTTTTCAATGACTGTCTTGGCCACCTGGTTTGTGGATCTTTGTTATGAAGCCTTTGTAAACAGACTTGCCAAATGATGGGTAGAAAACCACTCAGATGCAGCGCCACATTAATAAACACATCAAAGCAAGGGCAGAGAAACACTCAAATTCAGTGCAATGCAACTGAATTCAAAATCATATCTTAAAGTACAAAGCAATTCTTGAACAACACACAATTTGACCTGAACATTTTATAGGTTTTGGAAATTAAGAAAACAAGAGAAAGCTGGAGAGATAAGCACTTCTCATTTGGTTTCACAAATGGCAACAGGGAGTTATAAAGAAAGAACGGTGATCTGATTTGTTAGGGCCTTTCTCTTTGGCCTCACTGTGCTCTGTGGGTCTGCATTTGACCTTCCTACCTCACTTAAGCTGAGGACACCGTAGGCATGGAACATGTCGGCCCAGCTCTTGTCTGTCATCACTGAAGTACTCGAGTGAAGTTGGCTAGCCCATCAAGAAACCCAGTGAGACAGAGAGCTCTGCTGGCCACCAGGTTGACCACATGATCATCGAGATCATTGGGACTCCAAGGCCAGGTGCCTTCTTGTTTCCACAGAGCTGTCCACAATGTTACTAGCACAAGGGATGCATCAGAAAATGTCTCAGCAACACCCCCAGGGCCACTGTGCCACTTCTAGTAGGCAGACGCATTTCTAGTTCCTACTCCTTATTCTTCTGTGTGACTCCAAACACAGAATTTGCCAGAACATACCGATTTGATGCAGGTACGGATCCCATAGGATGCCAGTTACACATGTCACCTCAAGTACGTCTGACCTGTGAGAGATATTGAGAATCTCTGGAGCCGCATTTCTATTGATGCAGGAGAGATATGTCTCTATAATCACTTCACTAGAAAAAAACAACACAAATATTTCTTCCTATAATTTTTCATACTCCATTTAATGGTTTTTAAAAGGTATGCATTGTGATTGTTTTTCAAAATAATGCAACCAACATGCATTTTTCTGTATTCTCATCTTAATGCAAATATCTGTGCTTTATAATAAAAGATATATTCATATTAAATTAGCAGCCTTTTATTAAGACAATCCTGAAATATTTTGTAAGGGAAATAACCTCAGCCATAAGTAGAATACAAATATTATCTCTCAATATGTGCTTTTAAAAAAATCTAGACATTTATTAGTTTGGCATTTAGAATTCAGAAAATTCAGTAGGAATTTCAAAAACTTAAACCATTGCTAAGAAATACTTCTCCAGGGAATTCATGAGTCCATTTGAGGAATTTCCTAAGAAGACAAAGGAACTGAAACGATTCATAAAAAGTTAATAATGGCTTTCACTTGTTTGGTTAGAGTTACCCCAAGGTATTTCATATTTTGTGGCTATTGAAAAGGGTGATGTTTCTCTGATTTCTTTCTCAGTCTGTTTATCATAATTGGGAACTAATTTACCTCAAGACCCAGTGATACCACTTTTGTGCACATGCCCAAGGGATGCTCAATCATTCTTCAAGGACACTGGCTCAATAATTTTCATAGCAGCATTATTTATAAAAGCCAGAGCCTGGAAACAAGCTAGATGCCCCTCTACCAAAGAATATGGGATCATACACAATGCCATATTACTCAGCTGTAAAAAAACAATGACAGGAAATTTTCAGGCAAATGGATGAAAGTAGAAAAAATATCCTGGGTAAGGTAACCCAGACTCAGAAAGACAAACACGGCATGTCCTCAGTCATAAGTGGATAGTAGAGGTAAAGCAAAGGATAACCAGACTGCAAGCCACAGCTCCAGAGAGGTTAGGTAACAAGGAGAACCTAAGAGAGATGCATGGATTGCCCTGGGAAGGGGAATTCGATAATATCTCCTGGGTAAACTGGGGGCTGATGGGCAGTAGAGGGGAAGGGATGGGGGATGAGAACATGAAGGAATGGGATGGTCAAGTTGAGGGAGGAACGGAATGGAAAAGCAGTGAAAAAAAATATCTTGATGGAAGGAACCATTATGGGGTCAGGGAGAAACCTGATGCTAGGGAAATTCCCAGGAATCTACAAGGATGACGCCAACTAAGACTCCTAGCAGTAGTAGAGATGGTGCTTGAACTAGCCTTCCCCTGTAATCCAACTGGTGAACAGCCCAACTGTCAATATGGAGCCTTCATCCAGTTGTTGATGGAACCAGGTGCAGAGATTTACAGCCAAGCACCAGGTCAAGCTATGGGAATCCAGTCGAAGAGAGGAAGGAGGGAATATATGAGCAAGGGAGGTCAAGATCATGAAGGGAAAATCTACAGAGACAGCTGAACCAAGCTCATAGGAACTCATAAACTCTAGAGCGACAGCTGTGGAGTCTGCATAGGACCAAACTAGGCTCTCTGACTGTTATGTAGCTTGGTCCATCTGAGTGACCCCAGGCAGCAGGATCAGGATCTATCTCTGGTGCTTGAGCTGGCTTTTTGGCGCCCATTCCCTATGGACTATGCCTTGTTCAGCTTTGATGCAGGGAGTAGGGCCTTGGCCCTGCCTCAACTTAATGTGCCAGGCTTTGTTGACTCCCCATGGGAGACCTTGCCTTTTGGAAGGAGTGGATGGGGGTGGGCCGGGGCAAGGGAAGCAAGGGTGAGTGCGAGGAGGGGTGGGAGGGAGAACTTTGGTTGGAATGTAAAAGGAAATTTTTTAAAAAGTTAATGCAGCCAGTCATATTTAGTATGTATCTGGATAGCTTCATGTCTTTTGGTCCCTGTCACCAAATCACAAAAGAAAGGAAAAGTCATGACTCTGCCTCCCTGATAATCTTCATCACCTGCCTTTGCTCACAGGTACAGTAGAGGTGTGCTGTGGAGAATGGAGGTGGTTTGATTGCAGCCTGAATGCTTGGTTGAACGTTGTGTGAATTTTTATAATTCCTGACAGTAGATAGACAATACTGGTAGTAATAGTAGTAGATAACATTTAGTAAATATCAGGCAACCTATTATAGGTGTTATATACATGATCCCATTTAATCCTCTCTATAGTTTTCCAAGAGAAATAGCTCAATGTTTAATAAATTTATTCTGGTTAAGTAAGTTATCTGAGATCATAAGCTAGTGCTGTGATAATGAAATGTGAACTCAGATCTATTTCCTTGCTTTTTCCAGAAAGTGTGTGTTGTAATAGGGGCGGCGGGCTACATTCCTGGCATCCGGCCACCTGCATGGCTAGCTTATGCCCCGAAATAATTACATAGAAACTGTATTCTTTTAAACACTGCTTGGTCCCTTAGTTCCAGCCTCTTATTGGCTAGTTCTTACATGTTGACCTAACCCATTTCTAATAATCTGTGTAGCCCACGAGGTGGCTTACCAGGGAAGTTCTTAACCTGCGGCTGTGTCGGGAGTGAGAATCATGGTGACTGCCTGACTCAGCTTCTTTCTCCCAGCATTCTGTTCTGTTTACTCCGCCTACCTAATTTTCTGTCCTATCAGGCCAAGCAGTTTTCTTTATTAGTTAACCAATGAAAGCAACAGATAAGATACAAGACCCACCTCCATCAAGTGTGTGATTCCAACTCCTCATAAAATTTCTCCTCACCTACTCTTTGAAACACACCTGTCACTACTTTCAGGAATGACCTCATGCTCTTCCATGCTCGCTCAATCCTGTCTTCTCCCTATACTCACTTCTGAAACTACTCTTTCCTCTGCTATCCAATAATAATAAACAGTAGTAAGTTTGCTGCAATTTCTGGCGCCCATTGATATACATCTTCAACCGTTAGTTCCCTGAAGCCCATTTAGCAGGGATCTTAAGACATCGACTAGGCTGGCTCTCACCTTGAGTTTGCATCATTAGTCCTTGGAGGGTGTGTGAGAGTAAAAGCATGATCCCAGTCTTTAAGGCTTGTGACTTAGCAGTCTTAGAGCAAGGCGGGACAGTTGTGAGGCCATTGTTGCTGACCTGGTGACCACATTTTAAGCGACTCGCCCAAATTTACTCAACTAGCAAATGGCTAGTTCAGCTGGGACTTGTACTAAAGCAAAGAATAAGATCCCAGGCAGTAATGTGGCATAAATAGATTCTTTCAGGATTAGGCATTTAGTGATTGGAAAGTAATTGACAATTAATGTACTTTGTGTTGTTTATTACTCTGTGTCTCACCAGTGAAAACACATATGTAAGAAAACATTGTTGGCAGGTGCACAGCACAACACTCTGGCTAATCATGAGGCTTAGCAAAGCTTGGCTTGTCGATGGACCCTCATCTTTTCTAGATTGAGACTATTTTGACTAAAAAGACCTAGGACTCCCTTAGGCTAGTTCTTGGAATGGAGGTTAATTGTAAAACAACAACAAATGTGTGATGGTAAAAGAGAGAGAATACAGCAGGAATCTTTTTCTGGTCTCATTGATGTGGGATGCAGAAAGTTCTCTGGACCCAGACAGCTTTCATTACTGTCATCATCATCCCACAGGTATTCTCTTTGCTTTCTCTCTACCCGTCTACCCATCCTTATTGTTGTCTACTTTATTCTTTACATATTTTAGGTAAAATTCATTTTTAAAAAAGTAGGTCTGGGGGGTGGGGTGAGATGGGGGTAAGGGGAGATGGGGAGAGAAAAGGAAGAAGGGGAGGATGGGGGGAACTTGGGGAAAAAGGATGATTGGGATAAAGGAAGGTTGGATAGGGGAGTACGGAAGCACAATTCTTAGTTAAGGGAGCCACCTTAGGGTTGGCAAGAGACTTGACCCTAGAGTGGCTCCCAGGAGCCCAAGGCAATGTCCCCAGTTAGTTCCTTGAGCAGCTGAGGATAGGGAACCTGAAAAGACCCTATCCTATAGCAATACTGATGAATATCTTGTTTATCACCATAGAACCTTCATCTGGCGATGGATGGAGATAGAGACAGAGACCCACACTGGAGCACTGGACTGAGCTCCCAAGGTCCCAATGAGGAGCAGAAGGAGGGAGAACATGAGCAAGGAAGTCAGGACCACGAGGGGTGCACCCGCCCACTGAGACAGTGGGGCTGATCTATTGGGAGCTCACCAAGGCCAGCTGGACTGTGACTGAAAAAGCATGGGATAAAACCGGACTCTCTGAACATGGTGAACAATGAGGGCTGATGAGAAGCCAAGGACAATGGCAAGGGGTTTTGATCCTACTTAATGTTCTGGCTTTGTGGGAGCCTAGCCAGTTTGGATGTTCACCTTCCTAGATATGGACGGAGTGGGGAGGACCTTGGACTTTCCACAGGGCAGGGCAGGGAACCCTGACTGCTCTTTGGACTGGAGAGGGAGGGGGAGAAGAGTGGGGGGAGGGGGAGAAGGGTGGGAGGAGGGGTGGGGAAATGGGAGGCTGGAAACCTTTTTTTCTTCCTTTTCTCAATAAAAAAAAAGTAGGTCTGATTAGCAAGGATTATTATTATCTTTACTTGGGCAAAGATTTTCATACCAAATAAAGTAATGAATCTGTTCTATTTGCAGATTGAAGGCACTTGGGTCGTGGACCATCCTGGACCTCATCTGGGAAGGGTCTCATGGTCCAGGATGCAGATGGTCTTGGTTATAATTTTAGCAAGCCTATGAAAAGGATAGTTCTTATGATTGACAGGTCTAGAACAAAAATCACTTTCTACCAAGTCTCCTCCTTGTATAATTTCTGATTATGACAGGTATTTAAAACATGCCTTTGAAATACATCTTTAGCTCTCAAGGTTTTCTTCTCTTACATCTTTTTCTTCATTAATTCTTTGATGCAATTTCCTCTATAGTTTTACATGTAACAGTATATTCTCAATGGAACATTGTAATAGAGCCATAAAAAATGAAGAATAACAGTGGAAGGCTATTAATCTCTTATTCAAGAATGTGAAAATAACATCTTAGTCCCACATCTCAGAGGGTGGGAACAGATACGGGAAGGAAGTTCTGTCTTAGGTGAAATGGCAATGATACTTTCATAAATTCAGATGTCTGCATGTGCTCGCCTACTTGGCTGGACCAGATTGTAGCAATTGAAACCTTTATTCTTCTAACACAACCTATATTTTCAGAAAAGCTTAGACAGAGATTATATTTTACCTTGGATAGTTTATACATTCTTTTGATTTTTGTCTTCTTTTTTTATCTGCAAATGGGATATTATATGTTAAACTTCCAAAGGCAAACATACCAGGCTTGAGCTGATCTTACCAAAAGATTATTTCTATAACATTTCTACCTTCTAAAATACTTTTTACTTTAAAAACTTCCAACATTACTAATTTAATTTTAAAAGCCTGAGTTTCTTTTTTTAAAGCCAAGGTTCCACTTATAATTTTCATTTAGGGCATAGTTGATGCCCTAAAACTTCTGAAGCCCTGTCTCAAATATCAGAATGTTATTCATCCATGAAATGGTTTTCAGAATGACTTGTGTCTTGCATGGATTTTAAATCAATAAATTGTATTGGCCTTCCTCTTCGGAGTCCTCTTACAAATAGGAGTGTTCCACCTTGGGGATTAGTTTTCTATTCTATTTTTCCTATTTCTGGAATTCACTGTTGCACACATATTCTTTTTTATTTATTTATTGGAGTCAATTATTCAAAAGCCCATTATAAGAACTTAATGTCCATTTTGTTTATTTTGTAGAGTCAAGGTGAAATCTACTATTCATGAAAGTACTTCCCAATGACGTGGAGCCATTGGAGATAACAGCTCATGGTTCTAGTGAATTCTATGCAAGCATTTACCAGTGCTATTATTCATTGTCAAAAAAATATAGCTCATAAGTAATTATAAATGATCCAAAGTTGAAAAAAAATGCTAAATTGGTCTATTTTGAGTCTATAATCTTCTAAAACAAACACAAAAATGTCATTTTCTTATATTTAAATTTTCTCAAATGACATGACTATATATTGTTTTATGCTGGCGGCTCTGTCAGTGCCTACCTTCCTCGAAAAGTGCAGCCAGGAAGACTAATATGCCTTTGAAGTTAGCCCAAGGCAACCGTGTTTTAATTTGACCTTTGTTCTGATTAATTTTTGTTGTCAACTTGACATAACCTACAGTCATCTTGGAAGAGGGAACACAGAAAATGACTTGTCTAGATCAGATTGACCTGTGGTCCCATCTGTAATGATCTTGATTGATGATGGATGTTGCGAGGTCCCAGTCCACTACCAGCAACACCATGCTGTGCACAAGAAAGTCAGCTGAGCATGAGCCAGAAAACCAATCGGCAATCTTCCTCGATGGTTTCCGATCCAGGTTCCTGCTTGAGTTTCTGACCTGATTTCCTTCAACGATAGGATGTGAAAATGTGAACTGGAATTGCACACTGCAATTCTTCTGTACGTTGTTTATGACCTTGGTGGTTACCACAGCAAGACAGGAAATAAAGATAGCCTCAGACTGAAATCTTTCTTAAATGATATCATGAGATCATACTTCTATACAATACACAAAATCTTGCTAATAGATGTGAAACTCCAACACTGAGAGGCAGGCTTTTCAAGAGGTATTTGCAACGAAAGGTTAAAATTTAATTCAATATTACCTGTAAAACTGCAGGAAGAAAGTCTCTTTAGGAGATGTAATATGACCTGCAACGAATTCCATGAAAGCCTTTATAGGAGGTGGGGGCAGGGTGAACATCTGGATTCCCTCTAGATCATCAAAAGCCTCTGGTTGCCCTTTAGAAATTTATTTATTCATTTTCCAGTCAACCATGATATTAGAAAGAGGAAGGTAGAAAAAGGGTGAGAAAACAACTTTGATTTGATTAAATTCTTCTTCCAGTAAAAATGAATATATTGTGGTCACATAAGAGTGAAGATGAACATAAGGAAACAACCGTCAACAAACTGTGTTTGTCCTACCAGCCACTGAAATGACTTCTTGCTGGTTTCCTTCCTTCCTTCCTTCCTTCCTTCCTTCCTTCCTTCCTTCCTTCCTTCCTTCCTTCCTTCCTTCCTTTTTTCTTTTTATTTATTTATTGATACATGCCAAGGCACAGCAGAATGAATACAGAGAATTATTTTATTTATGAAGAGCAAGGATCCAACTCCCCCAAGTTGTTGGCCTTAGCCCGTTCCCATCCTTTTCTCATTGAGACTTTAAAATGGTCAAGAATGAATTGGATCATATCACCTTATTTATGACCCAAAAGAACTTCATTGTTCCTATGCTTCTCAAATACAGCATGTAGAATAACATGTTACAGAGCACCAGTGGGCAATGTTTCCCAAGGACCTTCTGTCTGTCTGCACTGTATAATTTAACTTCAATTAACTTCAGGGGGTGAACAGCCTAGAAGAGGCATGCTCTATAATTTCCAACAAAGTTTTAGAATAAAGGTCACACACAGAGCACTGTGGGCCTAATAGTCTTGCTTAGTTCTCAACTTTCCCAAGATTTTTTTGTTTGTTTTAATTTTCTCCTAAACGGTAGCATAAATGAGATCAAAGAGAAGTCCTGTTTGCACCATCTGGTGCAGAGACAAGAAAGCGTTAATAACTTCAATGACGGCAACTCAGAATCGCATGAATTTCAGAGTGGAAGAGAGTTAAATCTTCCATGGATTTGTCCTGTGGAATAGTGTGAATTAGGTTAGGAACCTGTCATTTTATAGGTTCATAACAGCATATTTTTAATTTTTTATCAGAAGTCATCATACAGATATAAGCACCGTTGAATGCAACATTTGCTACTTCCTGTCTCCTCTACACTCTCTGGCATACACTGGGCAGCTTGCAGTACTGTGACTCTATAGTGTGTGCACCATTACCTGTGTGCACAGAGGCAACTGAAGCTGACAACTTACAGAACCTCTCCATGAGCAGCAAGCTCGCAATGGAAGAGGCCAGGTCTGCTTAATTACAAAGCAGAACTTGGATTTTCTCTTTTTGGTTCAAACAGCATTAGTATGTGACATCTATGACCAAGTAAAAGTAATTTACACTGGCAGTTAAGCTGATCTTGGTGGAACTAGGGGTAGAATCTCCATTCGATTTCAAACCATGTGGAATAATACTGCTTTTATTTCCCTAATATAGTCCTTGCAGGTTAGTTAATATCCTTATTAATGCTGCTTAAACCTGCTTTTATGCTAGGCGCTTTACACTCTTAAAAATCACTAAAGCATAGCAGGGATGCTTAATCTTCATTTTTGAAGGTCCATTAAACTATCTGTACACAATTTAAGAAGAAATATTTTTGCTTTCTTCTCTCTCCAACCTATACCCCCAAGCTCTTCTTCCCCTCAGTGCCCCACCTTATCTCACTGTATTTTACAGACCACTTATACTTTTTGACAAATCAAATTTTCTTTCAAATGTGCAAGGCTTCAATTGTTTCTTCAAGACCATTTTCTGCACGTAAGAAGGCCAAAATAGCAGGACCCTACTTCCTGCTCATCTGGCACACACCCAGCTTGCTTCTTCCCACAGTTCATTTTCATTGCTATTGAATGCAATAGGCTCTTCCAGAACCAATCACGAGGAAGTAGCATCACTTCCAAGGTGAACCATCTACCAAAATGTATGACAGTTCTATTTCTAATGATTCAAAATGAACTGATGAAAGAACATTAGATTAACCAACAAACCCAGGGGTTTCTTGGATCCTCAAAATCAACAAAGTTGAAATTCTGTGTCCTGAGCAAAGCATACTGATAAATCATGGTTAATCCATGCTAAATCTTTTTTTAATAATTTACTCATAATTTATAGATTTATAGATGCCAGGACTTCTGTTTTTGTCGCTTAAGAAAGTACCCACAATTACAGAGGAGAATTCCTCATGACTAGAGATGCAACAAGCTTATCTTTCCTTAGAAAGAAGGTACTTGTTTCAAACTTTTATTCTGCTAAAGAATTTTTTTAAAAATTAAATGTTAACTATTGAAGAAAAGAAAAAAGGCTGAGTGCTGTATTCTACTTTTAATTCACCAAAATTTATAGAGAATCTTTTTTTCTAATGTCTCTATTACTTGGCTGCCAATATACCAATAAAGCAGTCAATACTTAGATATACTGTACTGTTTTTTCTGAAAGATAATTAAGACATACCAGGCCTTTTACAATTTCACCTACTAAGATGTTTTTCTGAGCAGAAACTAAGAGCCCATGCCTAAGCATTGATGAGCGAGGAAGGTGGCACTCAGGAAGCTTTGACCTCGTGGTGATGCACAGATTAATAGAAATGGGTTAAATTAAGATGTAAGAGTTAGCCAATAAGAAGCTAGAGCTAATGGGTCAAGCAGTGATTTAGTTAATATAATTTCTGTGTGATTATTTCAATCTGGGTGGCCAGGACAAACAAGCGGCCTTTTCCTACACACACACACACACACACACACACACACGAATGTAACAAACATAAATGAAAATGAGGTCATGTCTTTGAAAGAGCAAGGAGAGGTATATGAGAGGGCCTGGGAGAAGTAAAAGAAAGGGGGGAAAGATGTAATTATATTATCATCTCAAAAATAGAAACTTTTTAAAAGATGAGTTAAGGATAGAAAATGCTTGAGAACGGAAGGATTTTACTGCTTGTGAAGTTACCAGGGGCAGGTAGAGGCAGTGGTACCGATGCTAACGAGAGACTATGAAGCTATGGCACTGAATATTTTCCCTCTGCTTGCTTTCAAGTGCAGCCCCAGAAAGCCCCAACAGTGTGTTCCTTCAGCTGACATTGGCTCCTCATGGAGCAGTGAACTAATTTTAGACTGTCCATGTGTCATATTACTAGAACCCTCCAACAACGTGCTCCTTCAGCCGGATGTTTGTTCCTCATGGAGCAGTGAAATAATTTTAGACTGTCCATGTATCATATTACTAGAACCAACTCCACTGTGTTCTTAGTATTCTCAGCATTGGCTGGGCAAAATCTGCTCTGGGGGCAGGTGGGACCCAGGTGTATGGACCTCTCTTCCTGAACTTCTGTGATGTAATAGTTGTACCCTTTTATTTTCATTTCCAAAGTTGAGGGTAACAGCTTCTACCTCAAGCTATTTTTTACCATAATCCCTCAAGATATCATCTTTGTCTTTCTAGTTCTTTTGTGTCTAGTTAAAAGGTATTTTATTTCTGTTCGAGCAATTGATGTGGTTTGTATCTAGAATAAACCCCAACTACCTACATGTTATTTTATTTATATATGAATAAATCATTGCTGAGAATAAATAAAATTATCACAATAGGTTTTTGTTTTGGTTTATTTTGGTTTGGTTTTGGTTTTTCAAGACAGAACTTCTCTGTAGCTTTGGAGCCTACTCCTGGACTTGCTCTTGTAGACCAGGCTGGCCTTGAACTCAAAGAGATCTGCCTGCCTCTGCCTTCCAAACGCTGGCATTAAAGACATGTGCCACCACTGCCCGGCTACAATAGTTTATTATTAATAGACACTCAGTATTTAGGGAAATGGAATACTTATATGGCCATGATATGAATAAAATTGTGAGAGGTATGCTTGCTGGAAAAAAGTAATGGAGACAAGGGTATTGGCTGGTCTTATGTCAACTTGACACACAAACTAGAATTATCGGAAAAGAAGGAACCTCAACAGGGAAAATGCCCCCAGAAGATTCTGTTCAGGGCATTTTCTTAATTAGTGATTGATGGGAGAGGGCCCAGTCCATGGTGGATGGTTCAATCCCTGGGCTGGTTGTGCTAGGTTCTTTAAAAAAGCAGGCTGAGCAAGTCATTATGAGCAAGCCAATAAGCAGCATCCCTTCATCGCCTCTGCCTTCAGGATCCTGGCCTGATTTAGTTCTTGTCCTGACTTTCTTCAGTGATGAAGATAATTATGGAAATGTAAGCCAAATTAACCCCTTCTTTTCCAAACTTTAATCATGGTCTTCCATCATCACAACAATAGAAACCCTAACCAAGCCAACAAGTAAAAGTGACCATGGCAGCCATCGCAGCCATGGCACAGACAGAGAATGGGAAGTTGAGAAAGAAGAAAGCTTTCAAGGAAAGAAAAGGATAGATCAGAGGAGGAGCAAGACTACGATTTACTCAAGAGATTGGGATATATAAAACATGACTTAAGAGCTGGCAAGAATGGGGAAAAGTACAGGAGCTAAGATTAAGAGGTCCAAAAATTCACTAGGGAGTTTTTAAATATACTGGGAATTGGAATCTAAGTTTAAAAGTCTGGCTGTGAATTTTTTTTTTTTAGACTAGGACATTATAAAAAGAAACAGGTGCTGGTGAAATGGCTCAGGAGTTAAAGAGTGTTTGCTGCTCTCGTGAAGGACCAGAGTTTGATTCCCACTACAAATGTTGGCTGCACACATGTGAACACATGTGCATACAAATAAATAAATAACGAAATAAATATTTAAAATAAACCAACAAGAATCAGTAAGATCCATGCTATCCTGAATAGAATGGGTTTGGCTGCTTTGCTCGAAATAATGTTTAACTTGGCATGAAAATCCTTGATCTTAGTCATCAACTAGAGGTCAATAAGGAAACCACAAGAATAGAAACTACTAGAAAGAGAAGAGGAAGACTGAGGACAAGGTTTGAAAAATACCTTATTTGAAGGATCTTAAAAAGGAGGCTGAACCAAAGTGAAGATAGTGTTGCATGTTTCTTAGGCATGACTAGGACAGAAATAAACATCACTACTGAATGGCTAAAGACAGACAGATGAACCCAGAGAGCATGATGATCTGGAGCAACAAAAGGGACAATAATCTGAAATCTTGATGACATTGGTTTTAACCAAAAAAAAAAAAAAAGTAGAAAAGCGGGAAAGACTTAGAAGTAGATTTTAAAGTCACAAACTAAGTAGAAAGATGTTCCCAAGAATTTCAGATTAGCCAAGAGAAGAACAAGATGCAGAACCATATAGGATTTGGGGGAAATTTGTGTAGTGATAGCCAAAAAAGATAACGGGTTTTATTTTATGTCTTTACCCAAATAGGAATTATCACGCTCTATGTTTATAATGTACTGGTGAGTTAGGAGAAAGACTGGTGTGTTGTGGGATAATCTTTTTGTACACTGTGAAGATGTGTCTCTGCCTAAGGCACCTTCTGATTGGTTTAATAAAGAGCTGAATAGCCCATATCTAGAGAGGAAAGAATATGCTGGACTTCCTGGGAGAGAGAGGAACTTGGGAAGAATCTGATGCATGTAAATTTAAGCCCATAATGCACAGGAAGAGATGGGCATACACTCCAGAGGAGAGATCACAGGCCACATGGCAGAATGTAGATTAATACAAATGTATTGTTAAATTATAAGAGCTAGTTGGGAACAACCCTAAGCTAAAGTCAAGCATTCAGAATAATAAGTCTCCATGTCATTATGTGGGAGCTGGTGGTCCAAAGGAAGTATGACTACACTGGAGTTACAATATCTAAACTTGAAGTCATAATTTGGAAATAGAAAGGATATTTAAGTGAAAAAGGCTGGGATTTTCCTGGGGGTTGTAATATACTTAGTGTGGCAACGCTTCCTTTGGTGCATCATCTAAGTGATATATAACATACAAAATTCATAAGTATTATATTGTATTAGGTATTGTAGAAAGCAGAAATGGATAAAGAAAAAAACTATAAAATAACTAGAGAAAATATTAGTGACAGTAAGAAAAGACAAAGCTTTGTTCAGTTAAATATACATAAACATATATACACACATCCATGTAAATACACATATGCATGTGAAGTGATGACTATTTTTTATTATTAAATAAAACTTGAAAGTCAGATATTGAGGTAAATATATGACAGATTTGCAGAAAAATGGAGGAACAATCAGCTGACCCACCTCTCCATGCTTCCCAGATCGTAAAAGGCCCACAAATCTTTCTTACCCCCTCGCTATTCCATCCTAATCTGGGTCTGCCGAAAATTGTATGGTTAATTCTGGTCAACCAATCACTAACTCCACTCTCTGCTTCAAGATCAACTTTATCAGCAGTCTCGAAGTGTCAGAGTGTGATCACAATATCCCACAAAATGTATGTATGTATGTGTATGTATGAATGGAGACATGAAGGGGTCAAGAGCAAAATACCCCCAAAGGCCCCCTGTCTGGGATTTCCTTCCTCCAGATCAGCCTCATATCATCATTTTCCACTACCCTGGAAAAAGTGCAAGTTACTGGGGATCAATTTAATGTGTGAACCTGCGGAAGGTACTCACATTAAAACCACAACATCCAACAATTCTCTTCTAATGATCTTCCCAATAGAAATGTCTACCCATGTAATCTACAGTACAAGTACACGAATGTTCATCTATTAATCCATTAATAGCTAAGAAAAATAGGAACTAAACCAAATGCACAGTCACAGCTAAATAAAAGAGAAACATATTTCATTATATGTAAGGGCTACTATGCCAATGTCATTCTATCAGCACAGCTATTCCAGAGCATATTGCTGTTTCTATGGTGCCGCTGTGTACTGAAACATCTGGAAATTAATGCTTTAAATTAATATTAACATTTATATTGTTGCTCAGAGTGTTCTCAGTGATCTATTCCTTCTTGGCAATCTAAGAAAAAATCTAGCCATTTCTCTGTGGGGAATTTTGTCATTCCCTGAATATTTGTACTTGGGAAGAATGAAGTACCTTAAAAGAATCACCACAGTTAATTTTCTTTTCTTTTCTTTTGGTTTTTCAAAACACAGGGTTTCTCTGTGGCCTTGGATCCTGTCCTGGAAATAGCTCTTGTAGACCAGGCTGGCCTCAAACTCAAAGAGATCCACCTGCCTCTGCCTCCCAAGTGCTCAGATTAAAGGCACCACACTTGATTTTCACGTGTCTCTACTGTCTCCTAATGATGACAGCAGAATTAGTAATAGGAGATTGGTCTGTATGAGGCTATCATATTGAGTTCCAGGACACCTAATGCCTTGGTGCTTTCTCACACCACCAAGGGCACTGATGGAGATTTTTATCTTCACACATTTCCCACGAATTCTCTGTCCTTGATTGATGGGTTCTTGAATTGCCAGAAGCCAAAACATTCAAATTCAGAAAAGCAAATCTTTGAAGCTTTTTCATATACCTTTGTGTACTTTGGGAATTCTAAGTTAGGCACTGCCTTTTAGTAATGAAAACTGAACATCCCTGAACACATTAATATTGTTATCAGTTTGGACTGAATGTTAGCAATTACCATCCATCATAATCATTGGGTAATTATTATCCTAATGAAAAGCAAAGCAGCCCCCTTTGGGAAGACTCAGTAAGTAACCCCATGAAAACCTTAAAACATAAAAATAGTGGGCATATAAACACCATCCAGACACTACCAGACACTACCATTTTCCCTCTACGCTGTGCCAACTACCTGAGTGGTCTACCAGTTAGCTAAAACAAATATTACTGCTTCGAATGATCAAGTCATTCAAGATATGCTGTTCTTACAAAATAACTTGTTCCTACAAATAATTTACTTCAGTCTCTGGGAAAATCGTGATTTTGTCTGTCCAGAAGGTTGTGGGGGAGCAAAACGCTGGAGTTGTATTTTAAGCTTTATTTACCGCAAGTGCTTAGTAACCTAAGCCACAAAATTGTGAAGACTTTACTCCTTTACTTTCCCTGTTTCTCTTTCTCCTTTTAGTAATGCCAGCAACAAAAGGGCATGCAACAAGATCCCTTCTGGTGGCTAGTGTTTTACCTTGGAGACTCTGGAATGACACATTCTGTAATTGCTGCCATTTTCATTATTCTCTTCCTTCTTGTTCTATGAAGTAGATAGTGTAGCTTTCCAAATTATATTTTTAAATAAAGTTAACAGAGGTTAAAGAAGTAGCCAAGTCAACATGTGGTTAGAATCTCTTTTTCTTAGAAAGGACTTGGATTCGCCCTTCAGGAAACGAGGCTACCTCAAACTTTCCAGGTTCTACTCTTCTATAGTCTTGGTATAAAAAACAAACCATTCTGGCCTTTGAAAAGTATCCGCTTTTTCTTAGTTGGTAGCTATCACAAATGTCAATTACAACTCTTCTTTCACACAGTCTGAGTGTGAGCAGAGGCTTTGGAGAACAAAAAACACCGCCACTGGTATGAGGGAAGGGCAGAGAATACAAACTTGTAGGATTCAGTGAGAGGCCTTAATCCAAACCCATCATCAAAAGTTGGATTTCAGTACTGTTTTTGATAGACAATGAGTCTATTCATTCTGTCTTCTCTGTTTTAGCTTTAAGGAAGCCATTGAAAAGCATTTTCTCCCATTCATCACCACTGACTTTCTTCAGGTCGTGGGAAAGGGGGGAAATGTCACTATGTTATTAGAAGCAATCACCATCCTTAGCAGTGGCTTAAATTGTAAGTGTCCGGTCCCCTTTTCAGAAAATAAGAATATCTAAATTTTATACATAATTTCAAAGGTGCAATTAGCAATGACTTTTTCCATTTGGTCATGTCAAAATTATAACACAGCATTATGGAGCAGACAAAGAGCACTGGAATTTTATGAATGAGTAGAATAGCACAGACCAGACCCATCGCCTTGCTTGCTCTGAGTACAGCACTTCTGCTAATGAAACTGTGGCAAGAACCACAAAGATATGTATATTTAAATATATATCAATGGAGTCATGGAGTTGGGGACTGAGGGAGCTGAGAATTGGCCACACGCTGCTTCATGCCACTCCACAACCCAAGAGAGTGTGCATGGCTTTTCTCTCTCCTTTTAAAAGATCACATCCACAGACAAGAAGCCACATCTTAAGGTTGGTACCCCAAAGCTATTGGCAGAATGAATTCCCACAACACTTCTTTTTTCCCCACAACTTTTTGTCTAAATAAGAAGGTTCTTATCCCTTCATCCAGCAACTGATGGAAACAGTGGCAGAGACCAGCAGTGGAGCCCTGGGCTGAGTTCCCAAAGTCCAGTGAAGAGTGGGAAGAGTGAGAATATGAGCAAAGAGATCAATGCCATGATAGGGACACCCACTAAGACAGTTTACCTGAGCTAATGGGAGCTCACCAACTCCAACTGGACAGGGAAGGAACCGGCATAGGACCAAACTAGACCCTCTAAATATGGATGACAGCTGTATGGCGGGGACAGACTGCGGGGCCACTGGCAGTGGCACCAGGATTTATCCTACTGCTTGTACTGGCTTTTTAAAACCTTTTCTCTTTGATTGGATGTCTTGCCCAGCCTGGATATAATAGGAAGAGTCTTGGACCTTCCTCAAAGCAATGTGCCTTATCCTTTCTGAGGAGTGGGTGAGGGGTGGGATGGGGGGAAGGTGGAAAAAATGGGAGGAGGGGGGAGTGGGAACTGCGATTGGTATGTAAAATGAAAAAAGATAGTTTTCTTTTTAAAAAATAAGATAAAATAAATAAGGTTCTTATCTTAACATAAAATTAGAGGTGCTGAAGAGACAGCTCAGTGGTTAAGAGCACTGACTGTTCCTCCAGAAGACTCAGGTTCAATTCCCAGCTCCTACCTGGTGACTCAGAACCATCTGGAACTCTATTTCCAGGGTATCTACACCTACTCCTGAGCTGAGGACATCAGCATGCATGTGGTGCACAAACACTCATGCAGACCAGAAGACCTGCCTTAAGGCCAGCACCCCAAAGCTAATGAATTTCCACAACATAAAACTTCCTCCTACATTTTTCTTAAGTCACACTTAACTCATTTTCAATTTGTGCCAAGAGGTTTGGGGTCCTAAATTACCCCTATACTATAAACATGGCCAATGAATTTTCTACACTTGTTCCATTGTCTGGCAGATAAGGCTAATGTCTTGTATTAGCTACATCTTTATCAAGTACTTTTTAAAAAAACTTATGGCTAACAAGAACCTAATTTTAATAGGTAATCTTTGCACAAGGTCCCCCACTTAGCCTTAATCCCCCTGCATATACTGTTATGCAGTTCAGAGATTCTTCCACCAATATCTTCAGTTCATCTGGTGTTTCCCTCACTTTTGGAGGGTTTAGCCTGCACTATGATCCAATCAATGATTGTAAGTGGAAATCACCCCAACAGGCTGTGCTCATTCTTCCATTAACCCAAGGGCTCACCCTTAAGCATTTGCGATATTTTACATATGCTCTGGAGTTTTCCCCAAAACTGTAACAAGATTGAAGAACTTAGTTTCCTAGTATATATATATATATATATATATATATATATATATATATATATATATATGGTTCTGCTGTTCTGAAATCTATGCTTCTCCTTAACACAAAAAATTACAAAACACAAGCTCTCTCAACAACATTCCACGTGTTCTCAGTTTTTCCCCAAGCTAAGAGACTGAGGAATACACAGACCATCTAACAACCTAGAATAAAGCTGTTCTGAGCAAAGAAAAGAGAGAAGTGTTCCATTCTTCAAGGGAAAGAAAGCCACTTATCCCTTAAGGCAGCTAAAGCGTGTTTGCTTACAGGTAAAACCAGGGGGACATGCCCTCATTGTGAGCTCCCGTTCTCATGTTTTCTCTGTGAAGTTCTCCTCTTCTCATTTGCCTGGAAGACAAAACATGCTTTGAGTCACAGATTTGATAGAACCAGGTATTTCAGTGTGACTTTAAATCAGCATTTTCAGTGTGCTCTTTCAAGTGCTATGTTTGTGCCTTGATCCCCACCTCTCTTATCATCTAGTGTGGAATTTCAATCTAGGCACTGTATTAGGAGAATTTCAAGTACTAGAGAAGAGGTGCAGGGGAATGTAGATAAACTTGGGAGGAAAGAAACCCCAGTTCCCTTGGAGACACACTGCTAGCCCTCTGACTGTGCCTTGGAGTTGTAAACCAAAAAGCCTCCAAACTAGCAAACGGCCATCAGTTCAAGAAAGATGTTGATTTTTTTGCTAGTTGGCAACCAAGCCCTTAGCCCTATTGTATCTAAAATATGAGGTTGAAAATATTTGGCTGTCTTTATCTCTAAAGACAGGTATCTCATGTTTCTGGCAGTAACTGAGCACCCACTGCTAAAAGGCTGCAGTAGAGAATCACAAAATAGAGGTTGAAGGCATAATTCCAACTCAGAGCACTTCAGAGGTGGGCCCCAGGCTTCAAACCAGCTCCTCCGCACATTCGTGCCTGTGAAAAATTGGCGCTGGATACTCACTAAGAAACCTCAGACTGGATTTTAGCATAAAGCATGTCTAATAAGGACAGTTATCAACAGTGACATTGAACTCCACTCTTTCAGAATTTCTCTGCATTGTCTATATAGCATAGCTCTCGGGTCTTCTGGTCCTCGTAGCCTGCCATATTTCTTCAGTCAATTCCTATGCATAAATTTTAGGTGAAATTATTTCACTCTAATGTTATTTTACAGTAAAATTAGACTACATGACATATTGCATTAATTGGTGGCTCATGCCATTTGTGTTTGGGCCAAATATTGATGTAAAAGAAAAAGATGTATTTACCCAGGAGAATAATTCAATCTTTGAGCAGTGAGACACTCTGAGTAAATCATGATAACAAAAATACAGAGTTGAACAACATTAAGTATATATCTAAAATTCACTCCTCAAATCTGAGTGATGAATGCATTTGTAACTCAAGAAAGCTGTTTTCATATAGTTGTTCCCTCTTTTGTTACATTGAATAATTTTTGAAGTTGGAAAAGCCTCTGAGAAGTGACAGAAAATAAATGATGCCTCGGTACACTCTTGGCAGGCCAGAAAATGGGCTTGGATAATTAGTACCCATCCAAGTTGTGAATTCATTGCAAACATTTGGATACTATCTTAGGTGTGGATGGAGCCATGCAGCAATGAGCAGATGTTACTCTGCTTGTTGTATGATTAAAAACACAACTGAATGGATCAACCAAATGATATTTGGGGAATGTATAACAGGAGACAATATAGGCAGAGTCACAAACGTATAAGTTTGACACTATCTTTGTATTTGGAAATAATAACCAAATAAATTATCTTTATGTCATATTAATTTATAGCATTATATGAACAGGAAATTAGTTTCTGGTTTTCTCTGACGGTATTAAGATAAAGTTTGCACTTTACCTCCAGTATTCTAGATGAGACTACGACAATTATGCAAGATTGATTTTGAACAGAAGAACAACTTTTCTAAGAAATTTAGCCTAAGTTCAACTGAGAATTGGCAATCCAGTTTCCTAGTATGGTATAAAAGCCCCAGTCCAACTTCATTTTAAAATGTAGTCAATGTATCTTTTACTTAAGAAAAAAATGAGAAAATTTGTCATGGGTCTGGGGTAGAAGAGAAACATTTTAAAGTTGTACAGAAAGAATTATTTCAGCAAATACTTTCATTAGAGTTTTTCCTGTTTGTTTCTTTACAAATAAAACAACCCTGAAAGATAACTGAAGTCGAGAGATACACAATTACCTACAGCATTTTACTCAGCTTGTATTCAAATCACTTCTGTCAACTCTAAACCTTGTGCATATCCATGATGCAAGGGAGGGGATATGGTAAACTCTAAGTGACCTACTTGGGAAGTTTTATGAAACAATGCAGAAAACCTTTATGATCATTGTTATGCTAATATGAAGAATTATGAACCTATTGTATAAAATGGGAAATGTTGATTTGATAATGGGGTTGAAGGATTATGAAGAAGTGTGAACATATATCTTACCAGAGTTCTAAAGATACATAGTGAAATACATAGACAGGAATACCTAGTACCAAACTCTTGACTATATATGCATGTGTATGTGTGTGTTTATGTGGTGTATGTATATGTATACATGAGATGTATATGCCATGTTATGCTCCTGTCTATGTGAGTTTATGTCATGTTATACAGGTGCCTTGTGAGGCCAGAAGGTGTGGGAGCCCCAAACCAGAGATTCTAATGGTTGTGAGGTGTGAGCTGCCTGACACAGGTACTGGGAGCCAAACTTGGGTCCCTTGGAAGGGTTGAAGTGTTCTCACCCCCCAATCCATCTCTCAAGACCTCAAGAATGCAATTCCACTCAGTGGATGGAAAGGCATCCTACTGAATTCTCATATATTATTTTTATAGTTTACAATTGAGAAAACTGAAGAAGTAGACCAGATTCCCTGAAGTTAGCCAGTTACCACACTGATAGAGGGATGTGTTAAATCCACAGCTCACAATATAATCAGAACATCCAGAGTTCTACTATTTACAGAAGATAAAATATTTGACCAATGGTCACATTACAGAAATTAAAACTGGAGGATGCCAAGTTATACAACTATGAACAATAACAACTAATATGAAATACAAAGGGAAGAAAAAAAGTCAAATATTAGAGATAATTCCAAAAGGGTCACTAACACTAGTGTGGAGAATCATTCCATGGGTGTATTAGGAGTAGCAAAACAGTTATGAATATCTTAAGATTTTTTAAATATTTTTGTAGAAAGTGCTTACAAATAAATAAAATAGTTGCACACCAAAATTAATCAGACCTCAACTCTGAATAACTCAATAATCTTCTATACAGTTAGAACAAGCATTTAGATTGCAAACTGTGGAGCCTTGGTATCAATTACATTTTACGGACTTATTCACTACCCAGAACAACAAAAATCCAGTACAGAATTAGACATGACAAAACAATTCTCTTCATGGCCTCTTGCATATAGGTTTATTAAAAGAAGCAGTAGCATGGTCACAAAAGCCCAGGAGAATTGTGTGAAGAGAGGATGAATGCAGGAACAATAAAATAGAAAACAAAATAGACAAATAAGACTGAAGAGCAGAAGAAAAAACATGCACTTGAGGCTCATATGTATTTGACAACTGATTATGGAATCATTTGCCACTGGATTGCCTTGTATAGAGTTTTGTCTATGATTTCTACATGCTTTGGTGGTAAAGGTCTTGGTAGAAGTAAGAACTTCTCTTCTGACATGGTTTTAGCGCCATCTGAGTAACCTTAGGTAATAACTCGGCCTTTAAACAGTCCACTCTCATTCCTTAGTTTCCTAATCAGATGAGGAGAAGGCATTTTGAGAGGGTGTTTAATTTGAGACTGTGTGTGTAAGCAGTTGTTAAATTGTATCTTACTACTTTTGTTATTTTAACACAGCTCCAGAAGAAGTGTGGGAAAAAGGTGAATTACAATAACATTTGTGTCAGTGGCCTAAACACAATGACCATATATAGCCAAGTGCAGGTAGTAAAGTCGAGAAGCCTCCAGAGTGTTCACTAACACCTTTTTATTGATGACAAATTGTCCAAATGCACTCAACAACACATATTTGAAGCTCAAGAGTCATGCAGGGAAAGAAAGGCCTTTCAGAGCCAGGGAGACTGGGTTTGCTAAGTGTATGTTTCATTTTGGGGACATCAGTCTCCTCTTTGAATCCGTATAATCTACTTGAAAGATTTAAGGATTATGATGGGTGATAGTTGGACAATTTAAATTGCCCAGAGACCTTGTCAGGGTGTTAACAAATGGCAGGCATTGCCAGGGTACTACATAGCATTGGGGTTGCTAAGAAAGGCTCTATCAACTAGGAAGCATCAATGCAAGAATATTTAAAGACTGAGAAAAGCAGGGCAGACGAGGATCCACTTTGCTGAGTTACAGAGACAGACTACAAAATATGTATGCTAAAACATGTGTGCTGGCATGTGTGTGTGTAAATATGTGTGCGTAAATAAATACATATGTGATGAATATATCTAGGGAGAGGTATGTGGCAAAGAGCACAAAAGTACTCAGCTTAGAAGAATGAAGACAAATGTTGGTAGAAAGAGCTACAGCAAGAGGAAAAGTGTTTTGATCTGGAGTCAAGTATGTAACTGCTAAGCTGTGACCTTTCCCAGGCAGGGCAGAAGGTGGTCGAAGGTTTCAGATGTGATCCCAAGAACATGCTGACCCACATTCTGCTTTTAGTGCATGTCTATGGAAAAAATGACGGTAATTTTCAAGCATGATAAGGCTTGAGCTTTAATGTCAAATCTATTTGCTCATTTTCCATAAGAAATGGGTTACATGGCTCTGTTTGCCTCTAAGTAAAGCAGACTCCAAAGAGGAGGAAAGCACTTGGCTCCTTGGTATCTTCCCACATGGCCCAAAGTGGCTGGCCCATGAGGTCACGGACGTCACCTTAAGATGAAAGATGCAGCTTTGTTCTTCAGGGTCCACACAAGTCCCACGTGGGCGATGTGTGCTGCTGAGCCAGGCTGCCTGTGCAGAACCTGACTGTATTGTGCACTGGCATTCATCCTCTGCTTTCGTTCTGCTCTTCCCAGCCGGTAGCTCTATTTCTTCACTGTGTATGCACTTAACCAACCTTCTGTTTAAGAACAGCATCTTTGTGAAATTTAGTATTTGGGTGTTATGGTTCAAAACCATAAACTAAGTATTTGTTTTCCACCCCTGGAGCCTCCCGTCTTATCACCCACCCCCCTACCTTCTTGTATTTTGTTTTATACCATATTGCTCGCTCTCTCTCTCTCTCTCTCTCTCTCTCTCTCTCTCTCTCTCTCTCCCTCTTTCGGTTACAACCCCCTCTGCCTGTAACAGAGAATTTGATTAATTATTATTCTCATTACCATTACCAAGTAAATATGTCCCTATGTTTTAGATACCAAATATTCATTGAGCCATTATAAGAATATATCAACAGAGCCCCTAAGTTTTAGATGCCAAAAAAGGTAACAAAATCTATAAGCAGCTCTGACTCTGACTGTCTCATTCTAGATCAGACCTAGAGGCAGAAACCGTGCCAGGATCACAGCAGCTAAGGCCAGGAGAAGAGATCTCCCCAGTGTAACCCTAGTTCCACCAGCTTCTTTCAGACTACATAAGCCTGTTCTGATAATTATCATCTTTTCTCTTGAATACTTTTAATAAGCCTGTCACTGTCAGAGTGACAAAGGTCAACACACTGAATGTTCTATTTGCCTTCTCATGGATTCATTTATGCAATAAATATATGCTATGCTCCCCGCAAGTACACTCTAAGGGTAAAAGAAAAGCTTCTATTCAAGGGAGCAGGAGAAACAAGGCCCCATAAGGTCAGCATGAGATCTTGATTCCACTGTGTCAGCACCAGGTCACATGGATTTGACATGCCTAGAGTGCTCAATTTGCTGAATGGAGATTCTATTTAAAGGGGCACTTTTTAGAAAGCTCTGGGCAATGTAGACTGGTACTGCATGAAAGACAAGAATATGCGGGAGAGAAGTGATATGGTAAATTCAAAACAATAGTGTTATTGATAATTTTTGCGTAAATTTTGAGATGGAATAGAGATAAGAGCTCCCTACTGGCTAGACAATGTAAGAAGCAGGAAAATACATGTAGAGCAGGTTATTTGGTATAGTGTATCAGTTTTATCATTCTTTTGTTGGGAGACTGATTCGAAAATCTGATGACTATGTATACAAATAGCTCCAGAAAAAAAAAAGGAGAAAGGAGGAAGAAGGAAGGAAGGTGGAAGAAGGGGGAAGGAAGTAGGAAAAGGGAAGGAGGAAGAAACAAGGAGGAAGGGAGGAAAAGAGGGAATAAGGAGGAGAAGAAAGAAAGGAGGAAGAAGGAGAAGGAAGGATGAAGGAAGGAGGGAGAAAGGGGGAAGGGAGAGGAGGAAGGACAAGGAGGAGGATGAGGACAAGGACGAGGACAAAGAAAACAATGAAGACAATAAAGATGACAAAGACAATGACAATGAAGAAGAAGAAGAAGAAGAAGAAGAAGAAGAAGAAGAAGAAGAAGAAGAAGAAGAAGAAGAAGACAATGAAGAAGACTACAAAGATGAAGATAAAGGCAACAAAAGAGACGAAGATAAAGACAACAAAGAAAATGAACATGACCAAAAAGATGAAGAAGACAACAAAGAAAGAGATGAAGAGAAAGAAAAAGATGAAGAAGAAGATTAAAATGAAGATGATGATGAAGAAGAAAGATCCAATGCAGCCAGGCCAATTTATGCAGTTTTGGCAAAGATCCTAAGGTAAGTTGTACACACCCTCACAGTCCAAATTAAGGTTTATACCACTAACACAGGACTTACAAAAAAGAGATTTTAAATTCTTCACTCATCATACACCTTGAAGTTTTCCAAAAGACCAGGGAGATGGATATTATTGCATTTTAAAAGAATTGTGAGGGCTGAGGTGTTTGCCTTACTATTTCACATGAAGGAGGGAAATAGAGCCAACTGGGAGGACTAGAAGAGATCCATCCAGAAGGAGTTAGGTTCTTTCTCTTCACTGATATATAAGGACACAACAGACTTGAGGCAGCGAGGTAGAAAAGGACAGGGATGAACCTGGAGTCAGCATTTCCACAGAGACAGGTAAGTGAATCCTCCAGCTAAAGCGCATCCACTGGAAAAGGACTCGACCACAAAGCACTTTCTGTCAGAAACAAAATCAGTAGAAATGGATTCAGGTCAGGGTGGACTTGTGAGGACTGGGGGGGTGGGGTGGTTGTAAGGTAAGAGATGGCATCGATATTCCCAATGGTATCAACATGTGCCAAGAAAACCCCAGTGGGTATAACCAAATCTCAGCAGGGTTGATCAAAGCCCCTTTCAATAGTACCCTCTCTGCTCCTCAGTTATGAAAAGAGCAGAGCCTCAGCTGCCAAGGAGTGAAGAGATGCAAAGTCAGTTCAGAAGGAGGAAATGGATTTTCAGCGTTTTAAGCAGGACAAAGGCAAGGCAGACAGATGCTTTAAGTTGGGTGGGGGCGGGGGAGTTTGATTGTTACACTGACCTGAGCTGTTAAACAGGTAATGAATGCAGGTGTTGTAAGGAGAATTATGACGAGGTGAGGGAAAGAGCTACCATGAAAAAGGAGGGAGACTGCTGATGGGGGACGCTCAGACCACAGAGCTACCCACATCTGGAGAATTAGCTAAAGAAAGTTGCTACTGGATGGCAGAGGGAACACAGCTAGGAGGACATGGGTTTGCCAAGTGGGATGAAAGAGTGGCAAGAGGTCACTCATATTTGGTGGTACACTACTGAAGACCCCAGCACTTGGAAGGTACGGACAGGGCATAAAAGAACATCCTGATTAACATGACCAGTACAGGTCCATCCTAGGTTACACGAGGCCTTGTCTCAAAAATATGATTGGTATCACGTGAGACGACATTGAAGCGTGGTTTTCCTAGAAGCTTGCCTACTCTCAGAAAGATTTGCCTGTGGCTCAGGATGAACATGGGTCAAAATTCAAGATAAGAAAGAAAAAAAACAAGATATGTAACCAGAGTTTGATTAATAGGGACTTTTTTTTTCCAATTATTAGAAGTTGAGTTGTTCATTTACAGAGCATAGAGTGAGATTTTTGCTTCTGTACCATAGAACTACAGGGCAACTGTGAATCTTGCTCAGGTTATTGGAAGGCCCATCATTTGCAGGATTTTACATCCAGGAACACAAATGAACGAAGGAAACTTCTTAAGGCTTTTGTTTTCCAGGAGCAGAAGGGTGTGGTAGAAGTTTACCCTCAGGGTGCTGTGATTCCCAAAGTAAGATCGGAGCTGTGTTTGTAAAGCATCAGAAATTCTGCACAAGTTGTCAAAATATTGTCCATCAGCAAGAAAAACTAGCTCCCTGGATATACCTGAAATAACAATGGCTCCTTAAATCCCTTAAAGTCTAACACATTTCATGCCACAGCTATACATATAAGCATCATAAATGTACAATGTGCAAGCTCCTCAGAGCCCAGATTAAATGGAGACTCCATAGGCAAATGTTCTTGGGGACTATGAGAAGGGAAGCAGAAGGAAGCTTCTCCAGGCATCTTTGTTGATTCTCTGAGTCACACAGCTAAGATGGATTCTATCTGAGCTCCCCCCAAAAAAACGTGTGTATGTGTGTGTGTGTGTATGTGTGTGCGCACGTTCTCATGCACACACACACACACACATGCACTAGAAAAAAAATGAGAGGTAATTAATACAATGAGAATGAGGGATTCAGAAGAAAGAGCGATTCTCGACTGCTAAAAAACCTATGAGAAATTTGAGGAAATATATTGATATTTCCACTGAAAACATCTTGGTGGTTTGATGGATGGATAGCATAAAGCTGGCTTGAGTCTATTGAGAAATTAAAAAAATGAAGACAGAAAAGGACTGGGGAATTCCAGCTATGAAGACAAGACAGCAAGCACAAGTGGGCAGAGAAGACTCGAGAAGACCCATGATGCATGCAAGTATCTGCATCAGTGGACACAGGAAGAGAAGCTGAGGAACATAGGAAGGTGCCAAGCCATGAATGCTGGATACTAGAAGGGTTTCTAGCAGAGGGCAAAAGAAAAAGCCTCAGAAAATACTTGACAGGCAAATGACCGCATAAGATTTGGGCTTTAAGAAATAGAACTGACATTAATTTATAAAGAGAATTGAAGTTAGAGGGCTGGGATGACTACATGGGTTTTTCGAGACAGGGTTTCTCTGTGGTTTTGGAGCCTGTCCTGAAACTAGCTCTTGTAGACCAGGCTGGTCTCGAACTCACAGAGATCGGCCTGCCTCTGCCTCCCAAGTGCTGGGATTAAAGGCGTGTGCCACCACCGCCCAGCTTACTCTAGTAAATTTTGCCACTAAAATATGTCACTAGAAATTATAAATGAAGGAAGAAATTGTGTTTACTTCCCTACCCCTGAATGGGGATGACGTAAAATTCCAGCAGTGAGGCTTCCTGCAAAAAATATCACATTCAGATTCACTCCTGTCTTTTGCCAGAATCTACATATGTGATTTTTATTAAAAACTTTCAGATACATTATTCAGTAAGCAAAATAAAATATAATTCAAAGCACTTAAGATGAGACAACTATTTTTGCGTCTGGAACTCTATATATTTTGGGTTGACCTTGAGCTCACCACCACTCTGCTTTCCCCTGCTGAGCGCTCAGAGGACAGGCATGTGCCAACACACAGCAAAACCATGCAAATGTTTCTAATGTCTTTGGAAATGATGCCAATACAAGACTTCTTAGAAGACTATTTTATCACTGACATTGTTCAATACAATAAGTTTGGGGTATAATAATGAGGAAAGGGTCTTTTAGACTTTGTTATTGCTATATCTAAATTCCCTATAATATAAAATGTCCTACCCACAACCTGAATGATGTATTCTCTCTTGCCAGTGAATCTTCCAGAGAGAAAGAACAATAGTAACTGATATGTCATAAGCATAGATATTGTGCCAAAATGAATGTTAGAATTACTCACAAGAAGCTTTTGGAGAAACAATTACTTCACCAATTTTAGAGGAAGGACATTAAGATCAATTATTGTTAACAAAATAACTGCTAAGCTGGAATTCAAACAGCATTCTCTCTAGTCCATGTACTATCTTTATACTAGCGTGCGGCTTCTGGAGGAGGGTGGGAGGAGGTTGGGAAAGTTTAGGTGACACATAATTGGGCTTAGGTTTTGACAGCATCTGAAGAAGAGTGAGAAAAAGCAGGGTTGGAAAGGAATATTTCAAAGCCCAAGTCAACCGAATCTGACAACGCATTGGGCAAGAATAAGGGAGATGATGAAATGCAAGTTTAAAAGCCTAGAAGAACCCAGGCCAGTGATGTTTAAGAAACCAATCATTAGCAGTTGCCAAAACCCACCCAAAATTGCAACACCGAGAAACCTATACCTCCTGAGGCTCCTGTTAGGACAAGATTTGCACAAGCAGAATGAAAGTAATGATCAATTAACTCACAGTAAGATTCTCTAGACACAAGAGATGTCATATACTGCTTTCCAGAATGGAGAGCCTAGCCAAGTAACTTTTACTTTGCTGAGCATAAAATGTAAGTTTGCAGGCATAGGCGACTTGTTCAGGGAGGCAATAAAGAAACATAGGTACCTATGATAGTATGGAAATAGTATAGGAAATCTGTGTATGTAGTCTGCACCCACGTGTGGGTCACACACACGTATATAAATGAAGAGGCCAGAGGAAGGTCATGTGACCCACTCTCCATCTTAATCCCCTGAGACTGGGTCATTCATAGAACCTGGACCTAAGTGGATGGCCAGCAAGTCCCAGAAATCTTCCTGTCTCTGCTCCCTGTCCCTAGCCATGGGGTTGCAGGAGTATCCATGAGAAGCCCTGGCTTATAGCATGGATTCTGGAGATAAGGACTCAGGTCCTAATGGCGGTATATCAAGCACTGTTACCCACTGAGCAACTTCCCCAGCCAAACTATGTACTTTTCTAAATGATGCATCTTGAAATGCCAACTAATTTACTAATCATGACTGCATTGATAGGATAGTATTCTGGAGAAATCAATTAGAAAGATTTATTGACTGATGAATGATAGAAAATAGAGAAATAGATGAATGGATAGATTAACAGATGGATAAATATGGATAGGTGATAGATAAACAGACAAATAGATGATAGAGAGACAGATAGATGATAGATAAAATGAAGGAAGTTGGCCACTCTACGCACTCATGAGACTCACAGGCGGAGATTGGGCCACCAACAGAAAAGGAAATGCAGTGAGGTGAGCAGCCACTATGGGGCAGCAGGAGGCTACACCCATGAGCCTCTGAGTACCAATGGGTTTCACAGTCTCAGGACTGACCTTCATCCAATATTGAGTCATAATTTAATAGAACTCTCTTTCTTATGGTTGATTCTTCAGTAAAAAAGAGTCATTTTGTGACCTCTTAAACTCACATGAAACATTTTTGTTTGTTTGTTTTTGTTTTTGGAGACAAGGTTTCTCTGTGTAACAGCCCTAGCTGTCCTGGAACTCGTTCTGTAGACCAGGCTGACTTCGAACTCACCGAGATCCGCATGCCTCTGCCTCCCGAGTGCTGGGATTAAAGGCGTGAGCCACCCCCTCCCCCCCGTGAAACATGTTTTCTATTTCTACAGATATAGAACGTTTAAATGGCTCATGTCTTAGTCCTAAATATAGTAATAAAAACACAGTAATATAGTTACATAGTTGTATGCCTATAGTAGGTGGATTCTCAGGATAGCATAAATTAGGTTTTCCCCATAGTTTAACAGTCACGGTATCAGTTACTTGTCTGCTGCTGTGACAAAATGCCCAACAAAAGCCACTTAAGGGAAAAAGGTTTGTTTTGGCTCACAGGCAAGGAAGTCATTGACGGCAGGAGCTTGAGGCAGCACATCACACAGCAGCTGCAGCGAGGAAACACAGAGAAACGAAAGCTCGTGCTCTGCCTGCTTTCTCAAGTTTATTTCAGCTGGGTCCACAGCCTGCGGAATGATTACACCCAGTCTAGAAAGTCCTTAGTAGGCATGCCCAGAGGGAGGTTTGGCTTGTGGGTAATTCTAGATCCTGTCAAATTCACAGTCACCAGTAGCCATTCCTGTTACTAATAGCTAACATCTGCTGAGGTAGTGCGCATGCGTGCCATGCGCTGTTTGGGGCATCTTACAGACAGACACTGAATCAGTTTATCTTCATGACTTTCTAAGGCAGCTTTGCTTATCAAGCCCCTTTTCAGATAAGAAAACTAATCAGAGTGGACAGAGTACTTCAAACATTGTACACATCCCACACCCTGGACCATCTCTCTTTTGATCACAAAACCAGAGGCAGGCTCTCACAACCATAGGTCCTACTGCAACCGCTGGAACATAATCAACTCCTCCACTGCTCCGTGAAAGCCCATGGCCATTAGGGGATGTGACTGGCCTACAAAATTCACCAGATCAACGAAGACAGAGGGAACAAGAAAGACAAGGCAGAGTAAACTCTTGGAAAGGGTTAAGGATCACAGAGGCTATAATAGCAGGTTTGCAATCAAGGCCCATTGTAAAGAAACAGCAAAGTGTATGTCTGGGGAGTGGGGGCAGAGAATCTCAGTCACGCTATGAGTGCAGTCTTTAGTTTAGAACTATGTCAAGCCACCCAGAAGGCCGTGTTTAAACTTTATCCCATTTCGGAATGGACATGCTATATTTTATTTTTCTTAAGCCAGAAAGCTGAGCATCTATTGAAGTAATTGATTCAACAGTATCCATATGAAAAGTTGGACTGAGTTTTTGCTAAGTCTATTTTTCCATCATAAAATAAAATAAAAATTAGCCCTACTCTTTAAGCGGCAAAAAGCGTTTGAACTCACCTCCTGGGTAAAAAAAGAAAACCACAACATTCTTCAATTTTACTTTCGGGTAGGTCAATAAATCTAGCCTTTAAAAAGGAAAAAGAAAGAATTAAAAGGAGGAGGAAATATTCTCTGTTTGACTGTGTTGTTCCAAGGATTTCCCCCACCTGATGCCCCTTGCCCATGTGGAAGGGGGATCCTTTTAGGCTCTCTCTTGCCCATGCCTCTGGATATAACTTGGTCTTTAGAGGTGCAGAACCAAGATGCTCGGGAGCACAGTGTCTGCAATATTTTTCCAAGCAGAAACGCCCAAGCTTGAGGTTTGGAAGAACCAAATGAAACGGTGTTGGCAGGAATCTCCACGGGAAGTTGTTGCGATGTGGAAATGGAGATTTTATTTTTGCATGTGATATATCCTTTAACCACTCACTCGGAAACCTAATTGATTAATTAAAATCCATAAAAGGCCAGGCCTTAGGGAACAAAGAACAAGAAATTCTACTCAAGTGTTTAACCTGGAAGGAAAGACACGCTGATTTCTTTCTACATTTTGTTCTAGTGAAGTGTGATTTCCCTTCTATAAGAAAAAAGCTGAAAGGAGGAAAATGTAAAGGTTTCCTTATTCCTCTAATAAATACCAATGCTGGAGGATGGCTCTTTTATGGAGGATGAGCTGATAGCAATGGAGATGCCCACCACAGGAGACAGGAGTCGGTGGTGGGGGCTGCATGAACACCTTCCCAGGGAACCAATATTCTTTGCTTTGAACATGTGTTTCCTTCAAGAACAGCAGATAATAATTACAATATGGTCATTCCCGTTAACTGTGAAGCCATCTGGGAGGCAGTTTTAGAAGGAAACGGCAAAGCAGAATCAAGTTGACTTTTCCTCTTAGCCATGACCAGGAGCCATTTCTATACACTTGGTCCCATCATCTTCGCATCATAGCCATCTTCTGATGGAAGCATTGGTTCTCACTTGATTTTCATAGAAAAAGAAATGGAATTGTTAGTTCCCTGACTTCTCCTAAATCAAACCTGGTTCCACGGTGTCTCGAATGCTCCCTCTCCCTTGTTTTTGCCCCTCACTTCTGCTTTCTTCTTTCCCAGATTGTCCTAACTCTCAATTTAGGCAAAAGACGTTGAGTTTATGACTGGGATCACAAAGAATACAAATCCATTCTTTTCTGCTGCCAATCATTTAAGATCTTGGGGTGATTTCACTAGAAGGAAAAGCTCCTGGAGTTTCTCAAACACCGGCATCATTCAAGTGAGACTCCCAGGTTTGTTTTTATTTAGGCTAAAATAAAACCAAAACCCTGGTACCTTGGGAAAAATAACCACAGCACCACTTTTGTGTGTATGCTAATTGCAAGTACATGATAAAAGTAAAAAATAAATAAATTTATTAAAAAATAAATCAATGACACTTCAACTATGAGAAAAAGCAACAAAAAAATGAGTGGACAGAAAAAGAATTTCTTAATTCCTATAAAAAGTCACATGTAAAAATCCTACCACCCACCATCTTCTTTTTATTACTCATTTTCTTTTTTCTTCGACTAACTAGAGCACAGTTTTTGAAAGAATTTTTGGCACCCCTAGATGATGAATTGTGTAAATTATTGTTGGATCAAAATTCTTTTGGAATAACTGCAGGTGTTCAAGATCCTGTCAGAATGAGTGTGTTTTAAGTACCACGAAGATGCTGACACCCGGCCTTTTCTCAGGCTTCTCTGAGGTAGAGCTCCTGTTGGGAGTGGCTTTGTTTAAAATTGGAGACATATGGAACACTCTCCAGTCAAGAGTGGAACAAGCCTTTCCAGTTGGCAAAGAGTTACGTTCAGACTGCTTCTGATTCAAGTCCATATTAGGGTCTTTTTTCTGGCCTGTATTTTCTCCTTCGTTTCCTCCTCACCCACTGCTAAATGCTGCAAAAGGGTATCTCATTGCCTGGCTGCTAACCGAAGCTTCTTAGAAACATAATATAGTTAAACATAGCGACATTAGTTACAATGTGATCTACACTGGCAAGTCATTTGCATCTATAATTTATTTTCTATATGAATCTACTATAGGAAATCGGTTCAAAGATTCTATTTCTTCATTGGTATGAAAAGTAAAACCTAGCAGGCAACATTGCCTATTAAAAATATAGGTGAAGGAACAAGCAGCATCCTACGTTTTAAGAGAAAGGGAACTAAATACATCGTAAACTATGTGCCACATGCTAAAAATGTATTACATGTATCACTGAATTATATTTTTTGGACAGAATCTTTCTATGTAGCTTGTGCTGTTCTCTCATGGATTTGGGTGGTACAATTACCCTAGCCTTTCATGTATCTAGGACCATGGACACAGGCTACCATGCCCAGCTTTATCAAATTCTTACATAGCAAAAGACAATTATTGCTGTATTAACTTTCATAAATTAATATAAAAGATTAATTTCATATTTATATTTCCTAATGTTTGAAAGTTCCTGTATACTGTTCATGGGTGTCCACAATATCCTGCCTGGAAAACCAGATTGTTTATGAAAAGCACCTTGAAAAAGTAGATAGATACACTTTGGCTTGGAAACAAATGAATATACTTATCTCCCAGTATCTTAAATACCAAACAATAACAATTTGTATTGTATTATAGACAATTTAAAATTTCTAAAACTAGGTCAATTTTCAAGTTACCCTTATTTCCATTCTTTTGATGACAGTTGCCTACAGCTTTCCCCTCAATGGAGAGATTTGTCTGTACCCGCAGAAAGTAAGCATTCTTCCGTTTATTAACAGTGGGCTGCACACTAATGGGGAGTAGACAGAAGCCTGATTGCTAATGATGGAACAAAAACACAATTTAAAATACCACTAGACTCAACCTGCCAGCAGTCACAACACGTAGCATTATTTGAGAACTGAGACATTTAGGAAACCATTTTCATATCCACACTGCCATTTCTTCTCACTAGTGAATCAAAGGCAAAAGAAGCATGGGGCATTTGGAATCGATTCGAATTCCCAGCATAGCCTTTATGGGAGGGTCTCACGCTTCCAGCACCAATTCTGACGTGTGGACTGTTTAAATTACTTTGTAAGTTAAGTTTATAGTAGAGGATACACTCAAGAGAGTTGGCTGTCAGAAGGGATAGAAACTCGATTCCAGGACATTTCTTGAAAGGCATTTAAATTTTTTTATTAATATGTACAAGTTCTCTGGAGAAAATAAAATACTTCTCTCTTTCACACTTACTGATTCCCTGTAGGTAATAGGAGATCTTTTATCTACATTTCAGCAAGATGATATCATTGGGACATTTATTCTACGTTACACTCTGGCAAATGTTTATTTATATATGTCCAGGAATGTCTTCGTACAAATAGGGAATTTCATATTTTATATAAACTGATAGTTTGTGGAAATCCTCTTATATTAAAATTTCCTTTAACATCTATAAAACATGTTGACATTGTGTCAAATCATCAGAATTAAAAAGTACTAACCGTGTTGGTTGATTCTGAGGTGAATACATCAAATAAAGCAAAACTTTTATACCTACTCTCATTTATTTGCATTTTGTCTAAAATTTATGATAACTCCTCTCTCCCCAGCATCCAGCTAGATCAGACAAGGAAAGAGAAGCAGAGTCATAAAGCAGAACCCTGCACATAATTATAGAATTGCTGGATGGGAGGTGTCTTTTTCTGTTTTTGTTTCTTTTGGTTTTGCTTTGAGTTTTGGAAGAGCAGAGAACATGTATTTATTTAACAGTATACCTACATACAGAATGATCTGTATATTATATTCTTTGACGTTGTATGCTAGACCTATAGGGTTACTAGATGGATGTATCTGCCGCTTTGATTCTCACCCCCCCCCCTTTGATGCTGTATGCTAGGTCTATAGGGATACTAGTTGGATGTATCTGCTGCTTTTATCTTCACAAATTCCCACCCATTTCTCCTACCCACTAACATGCTTACTGTTTTTTTTTAATTTCTGTAGAGTTGAATCTTCTTAAGTCTATATGTAAGTGATAATGTGGAAATATGTTCTTCTGGCTAACATCATCTAGTGTAAGACTGTGATGAGCAACTAGATCTCACTTTTCAGGGCTGAGTAATAGTCCCCTGTGCACACGTACCAGGGTTTGGTCACCTGTTCATTCACTCAGGTTGCGAACAATGATGCAATGAACATACAAACACACACACATCATTAGGAGGCACTGACTTCACTTCTTTTGGATCATATCCTGATTATTTCTGCTTTTAATTTCTTTTGAAAACCTCTACACGATTTCCTATAAATGCCTCTTAATTTATTGACTTTTTGAGACAAGAGACAAGATATAGCCCAGGCTGAGCTGAAACTGTTATTTAGCCAAGGATGACTTTAAATTACTAATTCTCATTTCTCTAGCACCTAAATGTTGGGGTTACAGGTATGAGCTACCATACTCACTTCATCCAATCGGGGACTTCATGAATGAAAGGCAGGCATTCTACTCAATACATCTCACCCCCAGTTCACATAAATGCTTTTCATGGAGGCTAAGAAAATTAATAGATTTTTGCTGAAAATTCAAATCTTAAATGGGTGATGAATTTTATCATGTCTCTGGGTGTTGACATGGCCTGACTTTTTCCTTAGTGCTGTTAAGAAGGTGAATTACATTGACTCCTGTGTATCCTGGTGTGACCCGTTGGTGATAACAGCTACCTTTTTTTATTTGTTTGTTTGTTTGTTTGTTTTTTCCAAGACAGGGTTTCTCTGTAGCTTTGAAGCCTATCCTAGAATTTAAGTGGTAGGTCAGGATGGCCTCGAACTCAAAGATATCCTCCTGTCTCATGAGTGCTGTGATTAAAAGCATGCATCACTACTGCCCAGCTTAGCTTTAGCTGTTCCCTTTTTATGATAAGAGGTATGGTTTGTTTCCACCAAGAGTATTTAAATCAACATTCATGATGAATACTTGTTCAAAGTTTTCCATTCTTTAAATATCTGGTTTAATATCATATATACATATATATGATATATAGTGTATATGATAATGTATGTGTGTATGTGTTTGTGTGTGTGTGTGTGTTTGGGGGGGCTGAGCCCATTTAGTGTTACTGGTCTCTATATGTGTTAGGGCTGACCATTTGGGATTGGATAGGCAGCTGGAGAGTCCATTCTTGGGGAAGACCTGTTCTTTCTCTCAAAAGTTATTAGTTGCCTATAGCTTTTCATCAGGTATGTGGCCTTATGAGCATCACTGTAGTAATATGAGCAGCGGCGGGGCTGCGTCCCCAACACCCCAGCCACCTGCTCGGCTAGCTTATGCCCTGAAATAATTACACAGACACTGTATTCTTTTAATCACTGCTTGGCCCTTAGCTCTAGCCCTTACTGGCTAATTCTGATATCCCAATCAACCCATCTCTAATAATCTGTGGTCTTACCGGGAGGATTCTAGGTCGGAGCTTCATTGCGTGTGTCTGCCCGGGAGTGGGGCATGGCGTCTCTCTGAGGCGTCTGCTCCGGAGAGGAGAGCTGTCGAGTCTGACCTCACTTCCTCTTCCTCCCAGCATTCTGTTCTGTTTACTCCACCTACCTATGTCCTAACCAATAAAATGGGCCAGGGCAGTTCCTTTATTAGCCAATGACCTTCCTCCATCACATCACCCTATCCACACTGGCATGTGAACTGTCATAATTCAAGTCTTATTTATGTGACCATATTGTTGAGATTTCATGAGTGCAGCTTCCTTTTTCTATATTCTGTGTATGACACCATCTCAGACAAGATATCTTGGTTCTCTAACTCCTGTGATCTTTCTGTCTCCTCTTCTACAATCTTTGCTGAGCCTTAGATAAATATAAAGTTCTCAAAATACAGACGATAACTGACATTGAGGCACCTGATCTAAGCACGTTGCCATCTCCGTTCCGGGTCAGTCTAGCAGTTATATTGATTATTATATCAAAGAGCTAGCGTTGATTTCCACTCTTTTTTTTCTTGTTTCTTCATTTCGATTTCACTGACTCTCATCATTTTCTCTCTTTATCATATTTAGGCACAGTTTTCTCCTCTTTTGTGCTTAAGGAAAAATGCTTATATCAATGATTTTAGGTGCTTTTCTTTACTAAAAGGAACATTTGAAGTGATTTTTCTGCCAATCTTTGGAAGAAATTCGTATATATTTATTTTTTATTAAGTTCAAAATAGTCTTTACCTTTATGATTTCCTTTGCTCAGTAGACAAAAGGAGTGTTCTTATTTTCCAAGTACTTAGTGATTATTTTTCAAAACTTTTTTTTTGTTATGGACATCTAACTTAGTCCTACTCAGGCAAATTCTATATATTATTGAAATCCTTTTCAGCTTACCTAGGATTGTTTTAAAATGCAATGTGTTGGCAATCAGCAAGTGTTCAAGGAGCTCTCGAGCATGTGAGCTGCTGTCATGAGTTTGAGTACTTTATAAATATGTGCCATTCTATCATGAGGTGGAATACTTTATTAAAATGCTATCAATGTTAGTAACATGGTCTGATGTTCTGTGTGCTATTTTTCTCCAATCAATTCTTGAGAAGAATTACATTTTACAAGTAAAACTATTATTCTTGCAACTATAAGCTCTCTTGTTTGCCTCCTGCCTACTGAAGCTCTGTTATGAGGCACATAAACATTGAGGCTTTCTCTCTCCTCTTTGCCTTGTGAAAAAAAAATGACTTAATAAAAAAAGTCTTCATAATTTAATAATCACAGATGAAGGCATAGAATATGTGAAGTTTAAAAAGCTGGTCACAGAATGAGAAAAACAATTGCCAGCCACAGAGCATCGAGGACAGAGTATCTAAAGGGATGATGAGCTCAAAGGTGACTGTGGCGGACCTAAATGGAGCCAAGATCAAATGTAAAGTAGATGCAAAACTAGAATGAAAGAGTATATTTTGTCAGAGGCCCCCCCCCTTAAAAGAAGGTAGGGAAACTGGCAATAAAAATATAGCACCTGGGGAGATTTATTGATAAGTCTAATGTGATGGTTAGCTTTAATCGACAACTTGACACAAGCTTGAGTCACCTGGGAAGAGAGCCTCAAAGAGGGACTGGCTACACTAGATTGGCCTGCTAACATGTTTATGTGATTGTTCTAAGTTAATTGACTCAATCCACCAAGGGCGGCATAATTCCCCAAGCCTATGGTCCTGGGTTGTCTAAGAGTGAAAAAAAAATGAGCTGAGCATAAACAGTCAAACCAGCCTGTGTCCATTAACTCCTCTCTGCTCTTGACTGGGGATGTGATGTTTTAAGTACCTGGCGCCATGAATGCCTTGCAAGGCAAACCATAGCCTGGAATTTTGACCTGAAGTAAATGTTTTCTCCCCTAAGTCACCTTCTGTCTCAGGGTATTTTATCAGAATGGAAATGAAGCCAGAAGAGCTAAAAGAGAAATCTGCAAATTTAAAAGAAAGGAGTTGCCAAAATGTCAGGGAGAAAATGCCGTCTTTTATATCGATAGAAGAAGCAATGTGGTATATAATGGCAACTATTAATAGCCATGGCTTATAAATCATCATTTTAGATTTCAAATGTGATCATTTCTACATATCCTGAAAGACTATTCCTTAATCTTCTCTCTAGTTTTACATATGTAATGGAGGAAGGCTATTGGTTAATTATAATAAAGAAACTGCTTGGCTCTCATAGGTTAAAACATAGGTGGGTGGAGTAAACAGAACAGAATGCTGGGAGGAAGAGGAAGTGAGCTCAGACTCGACAGCTCTGCTCTCCGGAGCAGATGCCGTGCTCCCCTCTCCCAGGCACACGCAATGAAGCTCTGACCCAGGAAGGACGTAGGCTAGAATCTCCCTGGTAAGCCACCTCGTGGGATACACAAATTATTAGAAATGGGCTAGTCCAGGTGCGAGAGTTAGCCAAGAAGAGGCTAGATATAATGGGCCAAGAAGTGTTTAAAAGAATACAATTTGTGTGTTGTTATTTCGGGGCATAAGCTAGCCAAGCGGCCGGGGTGCCAGGGACGCAGCCCCGCCGCTCCTACAACTACACATATGGAAGAAACACTTACTACCTTTGACATCTCTGGCTTGTCACAGAAATACTCCCGATTTACCAATTACTTTCCTCTTGCTTTATCACTCCCTCCTTGGGAAGCTTCCTGCCTCACCACTCAAGAATGCTGTCTTCTCGTTATGTTAGTATATATAAGATGAGGAATGTATGCTTTCTAAGTAGCGTTCTGAATATAAATATGACATAATAGTTTCTTTGTGTATCTAAGGCAATATGGCTTAAATATAAAAATCCAAAAAAACATGTCAGTAGATAATAAAACATTGCTAGTATAAATAATATCAAGTCATGCATTTTTCCTATATGCATATCAGTGTGTTGTCTTCTGTATATTACAGGCTTTTCCCCAAAAGTCTTAGTGACGTATCTGACTATGTAGGGTTGTGTGTGCACCCTTTGCCACACACAAAAATACAGTTCCAACAGGTTCTTCTTCATATTAAATTACAGATAACTTTAAGCACCTGGTGGAAATCCAGCACCATTGTTCCAAGAAACTTTATACGCTTATATCTGTGGAGGTATGCATCTCATCTGACTTAAACAAATATAACCTTTTGCAATTTGAAGTGAAAACAGAAAGAATAATAAAGAATAATATCTAGGCAGTGTTGTCCCATGCTTTAAAATATGCATTATGTATGAGATTAGGAACCAAGTATTGACTCCAGCATGTAGTAGATGGATGCTCATAGCCAAGTTAATCAATTCTTACTTTAAATATATTTATATGTAAACAAAGGAGGAAGAGAAAGGAAGAAGGAGGAGGAAGAGAGGAAGTAAACAGAAACTAAAGCACATAGCCAATGTATGTCATGTCCATAATAATTACTGTGACTATCACTGGGGAAACCTCAACTGTATGGATTTCAAAGACAAGCCAATTTTTCACTTGCAACTTTTGTCTTTTTTATCAGACCTGTAATGTCCCTATCAAAATTATCACAGAAAATCAATGTCCAAAGCTAGTATCACTGAGTTTAATGGAAAAAAAGAGGGACATTACTGTTCAGGATATATAGTTCTCAGAGTTCAGCTCTGATGGGCATGAATTCCAAGGTGTCCTTCAAATGGTCACCAAGTGTCAAAGTACCATGTGTAGGCAGACACAAGTCTTTTTAGGTGTTTGATAATCTTATAAAAGCACACACTTTGGAGGCTGACCCAGTGTTAGTGACTCAGTGATGCATAAATGAAAATGTAATCAACATTGCTTAGGGCCGGAGGAGTGTACATGCATTCTCCAAGCAAGAAGAATAATTGTGATAATTTTGTTTGCACATGTTCACACACATGTGCATGTGTGTGCCTCTCTCGCTCGCTGTGTGTATATTTGCCTTTACATGTGTATGTTCATGCATGTGGGGGACAGGGGTTGATGTGAGGAATCTTCCTTGATTACTATCTACTTTATTTATTGTAGTTTCTCTTGCTGAACAGTCTACCCACATATCTAGGTCTTCTAGCTAGACAGGTTAACCCCAGGGATTCTCTGTCTACAGAGATTAGGGATTAGGACTATCTGTTAACTGGCTTTTATTCTGGTTCTGGAGATACACTCTCTTGTTCTCAGCTTGCCTAACAAGTGTTTTGTCTGCTGAGCCATCTCCACAGTCCTAACTCTGATAATTTTATACATTATCTAAGCAACCTCTATTTTAATTATCAAAATTAATGTTTCTGTTATATATAATATGTGGATTAACTATAAATCTTAAGTTATACTATAAGGTGACAAATTTTGCCCTGATATTAAGGGCGTTTATTTGACTGATACTGACACATTTGCCCTCTTGAAATAGTTCTTTTCCTCCAAACTCGTGGGATCCCAGGCACAGCCTCACTAAACAGGGTGAGGTTTTAATTTGAATTTCTGTGTCTTTCTCTTATTTCAACCAAAGAGAAGTATCCTTGGACTGTGTGCTGACCTCAGGACACAAGTCTAGACAACACACTAAAAATTCCCTTTAAAAGGTGCCACATGAATAGAATCCAAAATCTCATCCCTTGAAAGGATGGGATCATTTATTTTGCCAAAATCTTTCTATGAGTGGTTGCACCCAAAGCAGGTGCTTCTATGGAAAATATATCCAGGACCATTTCTGCCTCATTTCACTTTGAGCAAAGGCAACTTTTAAACTAAAAAGTACAAGCTAGATGCCTGTAAGATGCTTTACTGACATAGTAACTCAAACAATTTCCTACTGAAGTTATAAGAGGGTGTCTTTCTCTGAGGATCTTTGTCATGGAATCAAAGCTTTGAACATGTGTGTGGAGGGGGGGTTGTTAGGCCCCTCCAAAACTGAATTTCACTCAGGATGTGGAGGTTTTTTTTTAAAAAAAAAAAACATTTTATTCCACTGCCAATTTTATTGTACCATTAGCTTTTATTTAAATTACAGATTCCATTTTGTCCCTTTCTAGCAGAAGGCTGGCACCGGCTCACCTCCTGAGTAGAGAGCAGACATTCCAAAGAGGGATGCTTTGCCAACAATAATGGAAAGCTGGATACGCCCAAGTGCATAAAAAGGCAGCTGAGATGTTGAGCAAATGGCACTGCTTGATGCTGTACCTCCAGGGCTGAGACCAACGACTGCACCTGTCAGTGCTATATGGAGAGTGTGTTTATGTCCGTGGTGGGGCATCTATGGGCACAACTTTTTAATGCATGCCTTTAGTTTAGAATCCATATATGAATCTCCAGACATCTGTCTTCTAAAATATATCATTTCTATGGTCGACAATTTCTTTCTAATGAGATGGACTGAAAAGATATTTAATCATTCCCAGACTGGGAGGAAAATAGTGTGTTCCAAATAAGAGATTTAGCAGAAATTATTTCTAAATGTTCTCCAAACACATTTGCCAAACATAATTTTCAATACTGACCGAAGCTTTCTTTCCCTTAGGAGCTCTATACTCACTTGAAATAAATCGAGTGTTGTTGATGCCTTTTTGAAATCTGAAAATGTTGACTTAACCTTCAAAATCTTAAAACATATACATAGAAAAATCAATTAATGCCTAATTCTTTTGGTTTAAAGACTCGGGGTACAGGCAGCAAACACTCGATCACCACAGATGCCACCAGGAACGCCGAGGGCACATGATTCAAGAGGAGATGATGTACAATCCTACTGCTTCGAATAATCTGTCACACAAGGGAAGACAAGTAACGAGCCTGAGATTTTATACCTTTTAAAAATTAGACTTCTATATACTTGATAAAAATCACAAGACTACAGTGAAGCCTGCCTTTGAAAATTAAGAACATTTTTAAATTCTTAAAATAAATATTACCCAAGATGAATATATGTCATGTCACTTCATCAGAAAACAATAATGTGTATGGACAGTCTACAAAAATAAGATTTTGTAAAGAAACAATGCCATGAATTGATCCCACTGTAGAAGGCAACCCTTCTTCAATGAGACCTTCATTTAGGAACAAAGCCCTCAGTGCTGCAGGACCCGCTATGGTGCGGCTGATTTAAAGCTCCGAGAGTTTAGACAGTCACAATCTATTATTTTCGGTAAGTACACTTCTGGAATGTTTCAGTTTGGATTATGCATCCTGGAAACATGGATTTAATTAAAGGAGTTCTTCTGATAATTATGGGACTGATTTTTCAAAGCATGCTAGACGGTTCAGATTCCCGCTCACATTCCGGGTCGCATCGCTGGAAGCCTACACTGGAAGGGGCTATCCTTTGAGACTTTACCGTTTTCCAGGAACTAAAGAAGTTTCCTGGCAGGACATCCAGAAGTCAAAAAATGAGATCTGGAGTGTCTTTATCTAAAATACTATCATCTGTGAATAACTTGCAGAGGGCTCTGAGGGACTTGAAGGACCTGCCTGGAGTTTATCAGGGCAAGTCAACATATGACACCTACAAACTGGAAGGTTCCCCCTCAAACTGCTGGCCAGTAAAAAGACTTCTGTGAACACATCACAACCCATCTCCCAGGGACACACCTGACCTCAGACTAGGAGTCTCCCTCCAGTCCAGGAGTTTGAAAAGCAAACCATTGAAGTGTGGGAAGAAAATATTACTATAATTTCTTTTTATTTTGTAACTAATCAACAATCATGTGCATGTCTAAATACACCTGGTCCCAAAGAACAGAAGCACATACTAATTCATATAGAATGGGCAAACACATACAAATGCACAATTAACAATATTCATCTCAAGAAATTTCCCAGATGCCAAGGGAGGTTGAGTTATTCTGGGATCCCCTTCCTTCTCTGAGCAGAATGTAGGCTCAAGGAGACAGCTACCTAGAGCAACCAGATGGGAAACTGTACAGGCAACTATTCTATTTTATTCCAGACAATTCTGGCTGCCTATAGATTCATTCACCAACTTGAAAGCTATTTACCAAAATCTGTGAAGCCTGCGACTAAGTGAACAAAGAAGTCAGACCTTCCTGGCAAGTTTGATTCTGACACAGAAAGAAGACAAGCAAGAAAATGAGGGAGAGGGAAGACAGACACCATCACAGTGTCTCATGTGAAGAGAATATGTTGTGTGTACCTATGGAAAAAAATCTTGCCAAAAATGTTCAACTGAACTCTAATCATGAGAGAATAAACATAATAAACACTAAGAATATTCAAAATAGTTACTGACACGAAAGACAAAAACAAGCTGGAAACTACTGCAGAATAAAGGGAGCTGGAAAGAATAACAGTGTGCCCTGAGTGATTGTGGACACGAGTCTGGATAGGGAAACACAGCTATGAAACAGCTTAGAATAAGCAAATCACTCAAATCTGAACTAAAGATTAGATAATAGCATGGAATCAATATAACTTGTCCCAAAGTGAGCATTTGGTTGTGATTATTTCCTTTAGCGAATGGCCATATTCTTGGCATTCAGACATAGGTAACGGTAGGCGAATGGTAGACAGTTCCCATTGGCTATTCTTGCTTCTTCTCATGGAATATTTTCAGAATGAAAAGTGCATGTAGAGTGTGTGCATAAACAGTGTAAGTTCATTGATGGAGGAAGGTCATTGGTTGAATAAAAAGAAACTGCGTGGCTCTCATTGGTTAGAGGATAGGTGGGAGGAGTAGACAGAACAGAACGCTGAGAGGAAGAGGAAGTGAGGTCAGACTCGACAGCTCTCCGCTGGGGAGCAGACGCTTCAGAGAAAGACGCCATGCCCCGCTCCCAGGCAGACACATGCGATGAAGCTCCGACCCAGGATGGACTTAGGCTAGAATCTTCCTGGTAAGACCGGTGCTATACAGATGATAAGAAATGGGCTAGTCCAGGTGCGAGAGTTAGCCTAGAAGAGGCTAGGTAGAAATGAGCCAAGCGGTGTTTAAATGAATACAGTGTCTGTGTAATTATTTCGGGGCAAAAGCTAGCCGGGCAGGCGGCTGGGGTGTTGGGGACGCAGCCCCGCCGCCGCTCCTTATTACTACAGTTCATGTGTGTGCCTTTGTGTGAATGTAAAGAGAAAAAAGTAACACAAGGGTGGAAGGATGTTGCTGCATTTTTGATGAGAATGGACCGTTTTTAAAGCATACAAAGACAGTTGAGCAGAGAAGCAGTAAATAGTGGAGCATGAGGGGCGGACCATGCAGGCCTCTGGGAAGAGAGTTTCAAGAGTATACCTGCCAAAGCTGAGGAACAGAAGATGCCAGTTCAGTCTGAAGCAAGGAAATCAGGAGGGGTGGTGGATGGCGGAGGGGCCAGATAGATATCTTGGTGGCATGAGCTCACTGGAATGTCTCGTTGAGCAAGGAGGCTCACTGGAGGCTTTGTACACTGAAAATTTCATGGTCTAGGCAGCATCTACTCTAATGGTAAAGTTTTCTTAACTTCATTTTAGGATTATTTGCTTCTAGTATCTAGAAATACAATTGTTTTTTGATCATTGGTGTTGTACCTTGAATTGTCTTCGTGAGTAATATGGCATTGTGTATATGCGCCATTGTTCATTTATCAGCTCTCCTTGGTTGTTTTCAAGGTACAACATTATCAATAAAGCTTGTGTTATCACTTTTGTGGAGTTTTGGGTGTGTTAGTAATAGATCACTTGAGTCAATACCTTCAGAATACATTGCTACCTTCCTCAAGTCATGGCAATAAAGTAACCACAGCAAAGCAATGCTCTAGGGGTCTTTAGTGATGGTAAGGAGGAGGTAAGGATGCAATAAGCACTAAACTCTCCCCCTGAGAGTCTAGCCACTGCTGTCTCCTGCCCTCCACTCCCCAGCTACACCTGCTGTTGTGTGTGCTACAGCACATCAGAACTGGGTGTCTGACTGCAAGCTAAGATTCCAGTGCTTCAGCTCGCACGAACCATCATCTATCCTGAACTGGGACTTCTTGGTGGTACAACTGCCTCTGAGTCACCGGCGCTCATCTGTAACTCCTCCCCCGGGCTCATTTTTCAGGTCCCAGTGAACTTACTGGTTCTGCAAGCTGAAGTCAGATGAAAACCTTTATTTGGCCTATGGATTTCCTATCTGGGATAAATAAACATTTTTTATCAGTATACTCATAAAACCTAAAAATAGTTAAAAACCACTTTCCTTACATTTTCAAATACATAAAATGACTATAAATGACTTAAAACATCCTTTCAGATGACAGCCATGAGAACACTCCTCCTCCTTTCATTTCAGCATGTGGCAGAGGCCCCTGGAGCCAATTTTGGGAAAATGTCTTGCCCACTATCAATTCTACATGTTTATCTCAGGTAAGCTATTATGACTGACCTATTATCTCCTATTCTGCTCCCTTAACAGCCCTGTTTTGTTTTTTAATGACAGATCTACTTCTAATGTGAAAATTGATGACAACGGTGGTATTTCTGATATTACAATTACTCACAAATATTTTCACAAATTTTTGTTAGTTTTCTTTAACTTTTGAAATCTGTGTTCTGTACAGGTATTTGTTAAAGATGCCCTGTAGTTCTTCCCTCATCATCTTTTCTTAAAAGCTGTACTTTTTCTGCCCTGACCAGAACCTCCATTTTCTTTCCTTGTCTTCCCTGTAGATAGGAGGCCCTTACATTTTTAGAAGACTCTTATTTTGATGAACTATCATTCTTGGGAATCTATCGAATGTCTACCACTGTTGTTGCTTTTCTTTGGGAAACATATACTTCACTTCCTCCATGCAAATGCTGAGATTCTAATCTTTTTGGAGAAGACAATGCACAGAAGATGTTCTCTCAAGGCAACTAGAAAATAAGAAACCACATCTGCAAGAAGAACTTAATCAGTTGTTTCCTGATTATTTTGAATTAAGCAAAAATATTATCTGAATAAACAACAGATATGGACTATGATAAGAAGTCCATTCCTCAAACATGCAATTAATGTCCAAAACTAAGAGGCTGCTGGACTATTAGGTTTTATCATTAGAAAAACAGAGGAAACTGCCCTGGTATCCTCTGGGAAAATTCAAAATGATAACTAACTAGTCAAGAAGCCAGCAAGTAACTATAAATGAGAGAATGCAGCTGCTTCCCAGGAATAAAGCTTTGCGTGGATGTTGCAATCACGGTTTAAATAGAACAAGTACAAAAGACAGACAGGCTGGACACCAATGGAAATGAGGTTACCACCTTGAGATAGTCCCGCTGGCTAAGGTCCTCCCATCGTCTAATTGAAAGCTTTAGCCCTCGCCTGTCAGCTTTATTTGAGGAGTATGGATGCCTTCTAGACGCTGTAACACAATGTCTGGAACAAAGAGCTTTGGTGGAGGAGAGTCTTACTTGGCACCCTGTCTTAGACGCTGCACCCTGTCATAGGGAAAGTATGAGAGAGCCAGACTCCTGTGACAGACAGGAACAGGAAAAAGAAAAAGGGACTCCGGACTACAACTGTCAAAAAGACAACCTCAGTGGCCCATGTCGCAGAGCCAGGTTCCTCTCTCCGAAGCTCCCAGTGAGGACCAAGCACTGAGCATTGAGCCCGGGTTCACTCCTAGGCACCTCCACAGGAGCACTGCGCTTGCCCCATCTTTTAAGAGCCTAATGTAGAATAAAACACCCAGAACCATGTAATTAATGCCAAACTTCTTTTAGGGCGGAGATAATGTCATCCCCACCGTGAAGTGCCGCTACCGGTTTCTCAACTCACAGAAACACAATAATGGTGTGGCTTCTCCCCCAAAAGCCCCTTCAGGCCTCAGTCCAGGTTCCCCTCTTAGGCAGGTGTAGATGTAAGTTACAAAACAATCCCACACCAGTTTGGAATTAATAAAAGGGTTATTTATTTAAGGGGAAAACTTACAGATCATTGTTCTAGACAACAGCCCTCTGTGTGACCAGGAACAGAGTCTAGTAGCCAGAAGAGGGGGGGGGGGGGCTAATGCTGCTTTTTTAAAGCAAAAGAGACCACACCCAAGTGGGCTGGTATCTTAAAGGCTATTGGCTGAGGGAGCAGAAGGAGCTCCCATAACAGGCAGGAATCCCCCAGGTTGATTCACAGACAAAACATCTATGCCTCACCCAACCGCAATAAAATCTGAATACTTTCATCCCGGACACTTCACAGTGGAACATCCCATTCCTCAAGTGATCTCATTTAGAAATTCACTTCTACCCACAAGTATAAGAAGGAATCGAGCCTAATCCTATGCCTTTGAAGGGAGATATAGCTGTTCACAGCCACATTTTTCTCCTAAGAATTCTCTTGAGTTCCCTTCTTTAGTATTAGGAAAAATCACTTTCTCATCAACAGACACCTCCAGGAAACCCTCTCAGAATCCCCAGCCCCCAAAAGCCTATACACACTAAACTTCCTGTGCCGTGGAGTTAAAAGGAGCATTGGAAAACACTGTCTCAAGTTCTGTTCTTTTCTCTCAGTTATCTACGTTTGGTGAGACACTTCCCCATGGCATAGCTTATCATCCCTCAGTGCCGCCAAGTAAACTTCTAACTGATAGCAGTATTAACTATCAGTTTTATTAACTAAGAATAAACAGTTAAAATAAAATAAAATTATGGTATGATAATGATGATGGTATAAGTGCTTCAAGAAGCACCTGTGAAATGACTTTAAAAATCACTCAAGGCAGGACTCTGCAGCAGGGATGGTGAAGGAATGCTGACTACTGGCTTGAACTCGGGCTCGCTTTAGCTATTTTCCTTTATGCACAGTTTTTTATTAAAATGTTTTAAAGTAAATGTAATTATCTCACGTCTTCCTTCCTGTTCTACCTCCCAACCCTTCCCATATGACTCCTGAACCCTTTCTCAAATTGGTAGTTTCTTTTTAGTTTATTATTGTTAGAGAGGTGTTTGTGTGTGTGTGTGTGTGTGTGTGTGTGTGTGTGTGTGTGTGTATGTTGTGTGTGTATGATTTCAGGGCTGACCAGTTTGCTTTAGTTAAACTCAGCTACCTTTCCTATCCTTTCCTATTCAGCCCACATCCATCTGCCCAGGGATGGTGCTGCCCACCATGATCTGGGCCCTCCTACATTAACAAGAAACAAAGAAAATATCCCATGGGTATTTCCACAGGCCAACATGATTAAAAAAAAACTGTGACTGCTTCAGATAACACTGGACTGTGTCAAGTTGAAAGCTGAAGCCAACTAGAAGACTGATTCATCCTAAGAATCTTTCATCGAGTCTCATTGGCCAGGCTGAAGTCTCACTCACCTCTCCAAAGTCAGACAGTGCCAAGGATGCTTATATAAGCAGGCAGACTAGAAAATGTTTACCCAAGCTGTAATGGGAAGAGTTTGATAATTTTAAAGATTGGTTTTTAGTGAAAATACTTTGGGGAAGGCAATCAAGAATGGGTGGGTATGGACGCTTATCTATTGTTCAATTGTAAGTGAATTGATTTAACGTCTTTTTGTAATTTCCTGATAAATAATATCACACTAAGTGACAATTTAACAATAGAATAGCTGGCTTTATAAAAACAAATATCAGTTATGTAGACATATTCTCCATGGAAGAGAAGAACATGATTCACTTTCTAAAGAGACTCAACTATCATAAAGATGTAAGTATCATTTGGAGGTGGTCCAATGATGGGATAGAAAGAGAACATCAATTTTACTTTATTTACATTTTCTTTGGGATGATAATACAAACCCTGATAATCTTTACTGAACAGACACCAAATGACAGCTGGAAGAATTTGACTGAATTCTGGCTAACAATTCTGGCCAGCCTGTGCCAAGACATGCATGGATCAGCAGCGTTGACGTTATCAGAAATGGAGAGGCAATAATCAGAACTTAAATAACCATAAAAAATTACCTTGTGACTACAAAAAAGGGGATGCTCAATAATCAAGTATGATGACATGTTCTGTGAATAATCACTATCATTTTTGCCTGTGGATAATCCTTATCCTTGTCATAGCCCAGTGAGCCCACAATCAAAGCAGGCATGGTGACAGAGATGGAGGTCATCTAGAGATACAACAGCTTGGACTTCCACTCACCAAGGAAGGCTAACCTGGCTACAACTGCTGCCGAGTGACAGATCTGGTTACAACAGACACTAACACAGAGTCGCAGTTATGGCACAATTCCCTGGACAAATTCCATCATAGAAAGGGTAGAGGTTTGTTCTTATTGCAACAGTTGCTTATTCTAGCTATGGACTTGCCTTTCCTGCCTCACTACCAGCTGTGGCCTTCAGACCGCTATCATCACCGTATTTCACAGGGCCCTGCTTCTGACCAAGGAGCGTACTCCACACTCAAAGCACAGCTGTGAGCTCCTTCTCAGCAAATTCTCCCAATTTACCCCATCACCCTGAAACAGATAGCCTGGCAGAACAGAAAACCCATTGAGCTGTCTTTCAAAGAAGACAGTCACCCTAAAAACTGTTATCCAAATGACTAAGTGATGACAGGCTGGAGTGGTGATGTAGAAAGGGACCACACTCGGTCCTTCACAAGTACCTTAAAGTTCCTGCTGATATTTTTAAGAAACCACATGTGGCATGTATTTTGCAGGGGGAAATGCCGCTGGTGTGTTTAGGGCATTGACACGCAAGAAAAGCTTCCTTTTCCCGACTTTGTTCTGGGAGCCCTTGAAGTCAAGTGTTGTTGACTCTGTCAGATAGGCTTTGATTCTGGTCAACAAGAAACAAGCCTACTTAGGCAGAAACCTTATCTCCCTATGATAACGGTACTGAGAAAATAAGATTCATGATTTCAAAGTTGTCCACTTCCCTTTTAATCCTGGGTTTCCACTGTGTTTGCTGGGCTATATCACCCACTATCCCACAAGTGAGATTTAAGTATAAGGGCACACAACACGGCCTTACCTCTCGCTCATATGAAGTTGAAATCTGAGTCCTGTTAAGGAGCATTTACAAACCAAGCTCCCTCCATCACGTGACTCTGAATCTTGTTTGAATTTCACCATGAACTCAGGAAAATAATGTGGAGAATGACTTCAGGACACGGAGCTGGAGGTTTTAAACCCTGGGCCTAACAGAGTAACTCACAGATTTTTGTCCATAATATGTGAGGCGAACTGAAGCGCAAAGAACACTGGGAAACGTACTCTCACTGGCTCCTGGAAGAAGAAAGAGGGAACGAGCACCCAGATACCTCATCCACATTAGGCCTTCAGTGAAGGTCTTCTTTTAGACACACAGTAATGAATTTATCTTTGGTCCTAAAAGATAAACATGGAAAGGATTAGTAAAAGGAATCTGGACTGGGTTAAACTTATGTGAATCACTATAAGCAATAAACAAGATACATTACAGAAGTGTGTAACTGAATTCACCCTACCTAGCACTGGAAAATTGAGAATGCAGTATTAACTCTACAGTAATGATAGCAAGATTCATGAAGTGCGTGCAACTTTTTAATGATTAAAGTTACAGTGATTGAAAAGTATGTTATTTTTAAGTATTGATGCTTAATTGAAGATATGTAGTTGTTTGACTTTTGCACTTTTAAAAGTTTGTTATGTTTGTAAAGTGTGTGTGTGTGTGAGAGAGAGAGAGAGAGAGAGAGAGAGAGAGAGAGGGAGGGAGGGAGGGAGGGAGGGAGGGAGAGGGAGAGAGAGAACACTTGTGCTATTCTACAGTAGGGTGGTGGAGGTCAGAGGACAAACTATAAAACTATAAGCACCAATTTTGCCTTCTTCCATGTCCTAGAGACCAAACTCGGCATGTCAGGCTCGGCATCTATTACACTTATCCACTGAACCATCTTGTCTGACATTTTAAAAATGATGGCCAGAAGTAATGCCAAGGTAGGCACAGATTACAGAAACTTAGTCATGTTCACTGTGCACTTCAGAGTACTGTATGAAAAACAAATGTGATTTGAAAGTAATATAACGATAACTAATTAAAAATCTGAATAATTTATTCTGTGGAAGCTTATCCTAAGGAAAACCAAGCTTGAAATGCATAGATTGGCGTTCTAAAAACATTCTTCTTAATTTAAAAGTCAAAGTGACCAAATCCAATTTATATAACATATTCAGAAGAGTTAATTTAAAATGTTGAACTAAAAAATTCTTTAGCAGTTCCAAGGGAACATAATGTTCTTCAACTATAATCCCGAAAATGTTGAACTGTGACAGAAATATCTTGGTTAGTTTTTCTGGTGTTTTAGATTAATATCCAGAATTAAGGGATTATATGTCATAGCTTTAATGGATTAGTTTATAAAACACTCCTTCTGTGGTCACTTTAGGGGAAACATAATCTGCTTGTCTTTCTGTTTTCTTTGAATGATCTCGTGGGATAAAAAGAAAATGATGTCCTCTTAGCCACATGTAAAAACTCATTTTCCAGCCCTCAGTACCTAATGCTCCTTTCTATTTATTCATCTGATCATGGGCCAAGAACATCCAGGCATGTTTCAGAGCTGAGGAGCTCGATGGGTGGTTCTGAGAGTCAGCTCTTTGGAACAGTTACCATTGCTGGTGGGATAATAATTTATTTAACCAGAGTGTCTGAGGAGCACATCGGAAAGACCTGGGAAGCAGAACTGAGTGCAAGCAAGACCATGGAGGAGGTGAAGTTTACGTTTAGCATTCCTGAGCACTTTTCTCTCACCAGTTTCTTGCTCTAAGTTTCTGGTGCAAGGTTCTCCTTGTATGTAACCCTAGACAACACACTGTACACTGTTCCTTTCCTTACTCCATATTTTGTATCTTGGATTTCATTTTCATCATCCTCTTATCATCTCAAATGACATATATTGATATAGGTATTGATATTCAGTGATATTTTACATCAGTTGAAGCCTCAACACATTACTCCTACAGATCTGGGTATTTTAGCAGACCTATGAGACATGAAAAGCTTATGTTTCTCTCTTTGTTAGAGAGACTTCTTAATGAAAAGGATTGTTCTACAGTTTTCAAGTATGAAGTTTATCCATACGAGAGTTTTAGGTTTCATTTCATCCTTAATGTTAGGTGAGATGTTTGTCTAAGTAGAACAAGCCTTTGTTAGATATTTATACTATCTATGTTATAAGAAGACCCTAATCATTATGTTATTCTAGACTGCTGTCTTAAATGTTATGCTGGACACATCAAATGTGTCTACAGTTATGGACTTTACATAGAAAGAGACACATCTCTGTGGTAAGTGACAGAGTCTTAAAAGAAGAAAGAAAGAAAGAAAGAAAGAAAGAAAGAAAGAAAGAAAGAAAGAAAGAAAGAAAGAAAGAAAGAAAGAAAGAGGAAGGGAAGGGAAGGAAGGAAGGAAGGAAGGAAGGAAGGAAGGAAGGAAGGAAGGAAGTTAAGCTTGAGTTTTTCATTTTGAATGTATGATTTAACATCCTAATGGAGGCTGAGGAGTTCTTACCCACCCTGTTGTTGATGTGGAAAAGAGGATAAACTCGTCCACGATTAAGATAGTGGAGCTTATTAGAAAACAGTAATATGCTATAGTTAAAATACAGGACTGGAGAGCTGACTCATCAATTAAGAGCACTTGTTACTCTTCCAATGGACCTAGTCTGGGTTCCAGCACCCAAGAGAAGTGGTTCACAACCACCTGTAACTTCAGTTCTAGAAGATTCAACACCCTCTTCTGGCCTCTATAAGCAGTGACATATACATGCCACACAGGCAGACACACACACTCACACACCATTGAAAATAAATATTTAAAGCAATGCAGTTATGTATGAAGTAAATAGATCATGAAATCATAGAATTTGAATTGTCTTCCTTACAGTTTAATCATTTTAGTGTTGCCATTATATAATGTTACCAACTTTCAGAAAGTATTTTCCTTCAGCATAATTATACTATTTCTAAGACAACATATTCAGCAATATGTTAACAAGACCATTTCCAAATGTCAGGTATTAATATTAACAACCACGGATATTATTAAGAAGGTTCACTAGAATGGCTTACAAGCTATGGTCCAGGTAGTCCAACTGTCTCATAGTGGGAAGGCTGAGAATCTAGTGGTTTTTCAGTACATGAGGCTGGATGTCTCAGCAGACCAAATATGGTCTAGAGTTCCAGGAAGTCCAAGAGAAATGCTCATCTTCAGGCTACATTGAAACTCAAATATCAGTGAGGGAATGCCTCAGCAGCAGGATAAACAAACTTGCCAACGAGATTAAAGATAAGGAGGCAAAAAGCAAAAGTTGCTTCCACCGAAATTGTGGTGTATATGTAGGGTGGGTCTTCTTGCATCAATTGACTCAATCAAAAAATCCTTCCCAGGAGTGTCTAGTTGTGTGGGTTTTAGCCGATTACAGATGTAGTCAAGTCCCTGTCTAACATGAGGAACTCTAAAAGATGCTAGGCTGTGACATGAGGCAGAGGTCTGAGGTCCTGCGTTGGGAAACTGAGAACTCTTTTAACTTAACTACAAATTGGGATAAGCCACAAGGTTGGACATAGTCCTTTAACCTAATTGAACGTTATTATCTGTTTGCTCAATAAATATTTATTGCAAGACTACAATTTGCAAAGCAGTCTTCTTAGGTAAAGCCATCAATGAGACCCCTGGCCTCATGGTAATTACAGTCTCCTTGGCAGTATTCATTCTACACCAGGTTGGGGAAATGTGCACTTGCTGCTGTGCATCCCCTTCTGTGTCCTCCTATTTCACAGCCTCTTCCAACCTCACCCCTGGGTCTCGCTCTGTCTTCTGTGCTGTGATAAAATACTCTGATGGAAGTAACTTAAGGGGAGTGGGATTACTTTAGCTCACAGGTCAAGAATAGCTAGTCCTTTGTAGTAGAGTTGTTAAGACTACAGGAACTTTGAAGCAGCCTGCCACACGATATCCACAATCAGAAACAGAGAGCACTAAAAGCTTGTGAATGCCTCCTGCAAATTTAGTTCCTTTTCTCCCCTTAGACAGCTTGAACTCCAGCTGAGAAAACAATGTCACTCGATCACTGTAGGTAGATTTTTTTCACCCCTCTTCACACAGTCAAGATAACCCCTCACAGGCATGGCCAGAGGCCCATCTTTCAAGTGATTCACAATGCTGACAGATTGACAATTCACACAAACCATCATTCCAATCAACCTGCTTATCTAAAATACCATGTTTCCTGCATAAAGCCATAGGGCATGCCAAGACCGAAACAGGAACACCCTAAGGTGACAAATCAGGAACACAGAGAAAAGACTGTCCCTGTCTAATATGAGGAACTCTAAAAGATGCTAGGCTGTGACATGAGGCAGAGGTCTGAGGTCCTGCATTGGGAAACTGAGAACTCTAAGTTAATAAGTATGGGAATGGACACCTTAGCTACTGCATGTCTACAGGCTAAGTGATATCTTGGTTTACATTTAATGTCCCATTCCCTCACTGTAAAGATCCACCATTTCAACTAATAGATAAAATTAATAATTAGATCTAATGCTGCGATTTTAAACTTCCTCTTCTATCCATCAGTTAGCGTAAGTGAAGTCCTAGGTCTGGAGGAAAGCCATTCCAAAGCTATGGGATGTCCAGCCATATTGGCACATGTGTTTAACCCCAGCACTTGGGAGGTAAAGAAAGGCAGACTTCTATGAGTTCAAAGTTAGCTTGGTCTACATAGTGAGTTGCAGACGAGCCAAGGCTACATGGTGAGAGTCTGTCTTAAAAAAGAAAACAAAATTATGGGATAAGGATGGGATAAGGTTTATTCAAAGCAAAAGCATCTATAAGTGACAGTCATATTCCTTTATTCTCAGGTAAAGAATTACAGAGGAATAATCTTATTTTTGGTTAATACAAAATGAAACATTTCCAGGAATGTCATTGAACAATAGCCCTATTTGGATTTTTAAAAGAGTTATAATTATGAGGACATAAAGTGTCTGACTAGTTTCCAGCTAAGATGATCAGTTCTGTCTGAGTCTACTAATGTCTGCTCACAGCCTAGGTTCTTTTCATTGTGAAGAGCCTGGGAAGAACCATGTGCTCAGAATTTAGACCCCAGTTCACGTGTTTGCTAATTTTTCACAGACTGCAAATGTGCTCTTCAGCATTTTTTCTTTCGGATAAGTCCTCACTAAGCATATTTACTCCATCTGGAATTATGTATGACAAAGATTCTTTACAAGTTTATACAGTCATGGATTAAGCTATAGTTGGAGAAACACAAGCAGAGAATCTCGGGAGGGTAGCTCATTCATATGTACGTAAGTCCCCCTCCTCTGCCCATGCACGCTGTTAAAGATAAGACGGAGATCAAATGATACAGAGGTGATGATCTCTAATACAAGCTATGATGAATTCTTCCCATGGCTTTAAAATTCCCCTAATTTCATCCTTTTACAACACTCCTCCATTTTCATGTACTGTTCGCTATCATACACAAGCAATCCTGAAAGGGCAAAGAAAAACAGAGTCAATCCTTGGCTTATTTTTCTACACCTCCAAAAGTAATGACTTCTCTAAAGTCGTGAGGCTAACACACACTGCCATTCTCAGTCCCCACAGTTTCCCACAGAATTACTAGCTGAGTTATATAATGAGTGCCAAGAACTTTGTCTTCATCATTGAATCACTTGCTATTAATTGAATTTGCATATACTAAATACTTCGTTCACTTAAAAGAAACATTAATTTTGTTTTCCTTCGGGGGACTTGGATCTTCATGTAGAGCCCTCATGAATTCCTTGGTGAGGGCTTCTGAGATGTACACTGTGTTAGTGGTTCACACGGAAGTGAGGAGACTTCTGTATGTAGCTACCTAGAAAAGTGTTGAACACACACAAGATAGGGCTGGGCGTTAGGCATCTATTCACTCATTTAGCATGTCTGCTAGGGGACTCCTAGTCCTTGTCTACTCATAACAAGATCCCAGTGATGGGTAGTTTATAAATAACAGATCTTAGTGCTCACCAAACAGGAGGCTGGATGGCCAATACCAAGCCCAAGGCACCGTTAGGATCTGGGGCTGACAAAGGACAGGATTCCTGATTAGTAGATGGAGCTTTCCCGTGATGTCTTCGTGTGACAGAAAGGGCAAGACAGGACTCGGCTATAGCTCAGCTGGAGAATTTACTTTATATTTGTAATTCCATTGTCTTGAATAGAGAGACAGAGATATAAACACACAGAGAGAGGAGGTGGGGATGCAGACAAGAATGAACAAGACTGAGATGAGGAGGTGGTCTAGGTCTGGGAAAGGAGGACAGGGAGCAGTAGTGGAGGATGGAGTGGAAGGGCCGGGCAGAAGACAGTTCTTTGCAGACTGTTGTAAACATGCTCAGATCTCATGTATTAGGGCTCTGCTTTCATGACCCAAGCACTCTCCTAAGACTCTACTTCCATGCAGCCTCAAATGACTCTCACATTGAGTCTCAAGGTTCAGTGCACGAGTTTGGTGCAGGGGTATTTGACAAACATTCAGATCATAACTCTCTTAGTGCCCTAAGCCACATATCTAGACATATAATAGTAAAAAAAAAAAAGATGGTGTCTATGGAATATGCCATCTGATAGAGAAGATGGACATTAGAAGGAACGTAACATACATAACATTTGAATGTGAAGGGGAAGGGAAGCTGCTATAAAGGGAACAAACAGCCATGCTATATCAGGGCACAGTACGGAAGGGAAAGCCAAGTGGCGGCTTGTTTCAATGGACATTCCTTCTGAAACCTGAAAAGACAGGCGGTTTTCAGAAATAGACACAGATAAGAACAATCCAGGCAGAAGTGCTGTAAGAAGGTGATGATGGGAATTGAGGCTAGAAGAAGAGAAGGGGTCACTCAGGCCTTACTGGGACACATAAAAGATACTGAATTTCCCCAACTATAATTACCAATACTGAAGGATTTTCAGGGAAGAGCAGCATAGCACAGCCACAACTATGTTTTATAAAGCACACAGGACTTAGTGACTCCCACTGAGCAAAAAGAATGTGTCAGACATTTGCTTTACTTTGGTTATGAAGACTGTAGATGCCCTCAAATGATACTTGGGGGAATTCAAATACAGATTCACGTGCTCTGCCTTCTGCGCCTCCGAATATGTGCATGACTCAAGTACTGTATCTAAAATGTTTATCTTACCAATTTGGACAAAATGATAAGAAAAATTCTTCTTTGTCTCATTCCTATATGAGTTTCTTCATAATAACATATGGCATTATATTAATGCCGTTTATTTAAGTTACCATTTTTTTCTTTAAAAACCAAAATTGTTCAGTATTCAAGTGTTAAAAGTTGATAACTGCCCTGTCACATGAGTTTTCTCACGTGACACCTTTTCCTATTGTCCATTTGTACACATGGGTGTACACAACAATGGAAGCTGTCAAGTAACCATGACCAACACGATTCTTCAAAAGTAGAAATCCCTCCTAGAGCACATTCTTAGGAACTGGCCTCATACCCCGCTGTGCTCACCGCAGAGTCCGTGAGACAAAGTGATAAATGAGTTAGCATGACCCAACCAATAAAACTCTGTCCACATGGGTGTTGTCCAAGGCAGTTAGGAAATCTGAGGAGGAAAAAAATAGACCAATGGCAGAGTTCCTAGAAAACTAGAACATTTTGGAAAAGTTTTGGAAGACCTATAATTACATTTAAAAAGAATAAAGTCGGTTAAATTGGAGAGAGGGAAATAAAATGTGTGAAGAAAGTCAGTGTGATTGGCATACCAGGAAAAAAATCCTTAAAAAAATAAAACTTGAGAAATTAGCCTGGTGACTGAACAGATTAGGGTTGGTTCACAAAGTGATGCAATAGTTAGTAACTAGTCTTGACTTACAGGTCTGTGCTCAAGTGCTAGGGATTCTTTGCTTAACTTTCTCCCCACATCTCCTCCCTTTTTCCTTTGCTCACTGCCTAGGGCTGCTGGCTTGCCCAGACAACATCAATGGGATTCTGTCTACACTGGCGCCCAGTGTGTTTGGCCAGCAGGAAGTGAGTGGGTAGACAACAAACACAGATGAGCATCCTGTGTCCCTTACCAGATGGTCTGCTTTACACACCAGGGATGCTTCTGGAGACAAACCTTCCCTCTCGGCTCCGGGACTGGCTTCTTCGCATTGTTCATTCAGTTTATAGATGGTTGAAAGCTTGCTTTGCTAGCTCAGCTTTTGCTAATAATTTCTGCATTTCGCCACCAATGCCCTCATTCACACACTTCTGAAATTAGTTCCTTTAACAGATAAGATCTTTGTAAAGTAGTCTGAATGTCATACCTGCTCCTTTCGAGATTTGCCTGCTAGCTATACATAATCTTTCAGAAACATTGTTTGGGTCAGACCCCAGTTTCCAGACTTCCACTTGTTTGTATGTGGATCTTTTAGCCAAATCCATCCGAGTAACTTGTATTTGTTCTTAAGCTACAGCACTGTGTTCAGATGCCTTTGGACCATATTTGGCCAGTCTGGTGTAGGATATGGTGATAAATGGGTGCAGTGTCCCTGGCTTGAATGTCCTATTGTAAACCATGCTCTTTGGGCATATTGTCAAATTCTATGGCAGATATGGTGCATTTGGCTAAGACAAAGGCTTCGCCAATACACAGACAAACTGATGTATCTACAAATGGCTTCAGCCTGTGGGTTTAACATGAAGTTGGACTTCCAGAAGCTCCACTGTGAAGTTCAGTGGCATCTTTTATCACTTTCATCATCTGTAACTAAATGACCCTCCGTGAATGTTCTGAAGTCTAAGAATTTGTGTTTTTGTCTGTTCTGAAAAATGTTGTTGCTTTTACAAAGGTTAGATGTGGGTAATCAGGTCTCATTCTACAATGTTTCTCTCTCTGTCTTTGTCCCTCGCTTCTCTCTCTCTCTCTCTCTCTCTCTCTCTCTCTCTCTCTCTCTCTCTCTCTCTGTGTGTGTGTGTGTGTGTATGTGTGTGTGAGAGAGAGAGCATGTATGTTAGTATGGCACATGCACATGATAGCACACATGTGGAAGTCAGAAGCCACTCTGGTATTGGTCCTGACCTTCCACTCTGTTTGAGACAGGGTCTGTTTTCTACTGAACAACCGTGTATGTCAGGCAGATACACAAGCTCCTAGGGATTCTCCTTCCTCCATTTTCTACCTACTCTGAGAAGTGGTCAAATGACACATACCCATGTTACATAGATTCTGGAGATCTGAAGTTAGACACTTGTGACTTCAGGACAAATGTTTTCCCTACTGAGGCATTTCCCCAGTCCTCGTTCAATGTGTATTTTAATGAAACACATTACTTCAATTAATTCATGGAAAATTTCATACATGAATACAAGGCATTCTGACCACCTTTGCTACCCCTACAGCTCCTCTAATTCTTCCCAGAATTTCCCACGACCCTTCCCAAGTTCATGATCTCTTTAAAAATTTTTGTTATATTACCCAGAGAGTCCAATGTATGCTGCCTATTAGGCATGGGGTCATTCACTGAAGTAGGGTTGGCCTAGTAGGGACCACACCTTAAAGAAAACTGAAACAGACTCTACCTTCAAGAAGCCATGGCCTCTCAATAGCTCCTCAACAAGGGGTGGGGATACTTGGGAAGCCCTCTCCACTCTATGCTGGAATGTTAACTGCCTGCAGTTTGGGCAGGAATTGTGTAGGCAACTATAGATGCTGAGAGTTCATGAGGGCAGAAGTCCAAAAGACACAGTTCTGCTCATATTCATGCTGACTCTTTCTGTATTGATTGTGGCACCTTGGGGAATATAGATGTTTCATTTGTGGCTAAATTAATTCTTTGAAAAAAATTACAAATAGGACAAATATTTAGCAAGATCAACCAAGAAGGAGACAGAGTCCAAATTAGTATAACCAGAGATTTAAAAAAAATTGCAAAGATACTGAGGAAATACAGAAAACCATAAGGACATAGGATAAAAAAAATCTATATTCCACTAAAACTGAAAAATCTAAAAGAAATGCATCTCTCTCTCTGTCTCTCTCTGTCTCTGTCTCTGTCTCTCTCTCTCTCTCTCTCTCTCTCTCTGTGTGTGTGTGTGTGTGTGTGTGTGTGTGTGTGTATTATCTACCAAAATTAACTTGAGATGAAGTAAATAATTCAAACAAACCTACGGCAACCAATGAGATAAAAGCAGTAACTTAAAATCTTCCAAATAAAGTTTCAGGATCAGATGGGCACAATTCAGAATTCTACCAGAACTTCAAAGAAGAATTTACACTAATACTTCTTAAATTATTTCACAAAGTAGAAAAGGAAGGAATACTTCTATACTCTTTTGATCAAGTCAGATAAAGATCAATTGAAAAAAGAAAATTATAGCCTGATTTCTCTGATGAACATAGACACAAAAATTTTCAATAAAATTACTTGCAAACGAACTTCAAGAATGCATAAAAAAGATTCCATATTGTGATCAAGACAGCTTCATCCCAGGGATGCAGGGATAGTTTAGTGTATATAAATCAACAAATGTAATCCACCACATAAACAGAGTCAGGATCAGAAACTACCTGATATCATAAGATGTGAAAAATGCCTTTGACAAAATTCAACATGCTTTTATGATAAAAGTCCTGAAGAATCTAGGAATATAGAGGACACAGCTCAACACAATAAAGGCAATTTAAAATAATCCCACAGCCAACATCATCTCAGCAGAAAGAAACTTGAAGCACTCCCATAAAAATCAGGAACACTAATACGGTGATATAAGCAGTCTCTGTATCTGCTCAATATAGCATTTGAATAGAGTAACATAGTAATAGAATTACTCACTAAAGGAATAAGACAAGGGAGAAAGATCCGTGGAACACACACAATCCAGTTGGACTTGATAGGTTTTAAGAGGGATGTAAAAAAAAGTGAGGATGGTAAGCTGCTTGGAGAAAGGGTGGGGGAGAAGGCTGAAAAGAGTTAGGGGAAGGAGGTGAATGTGACCAAAGTACACTGTATAAAAATCTCAAAGAAAAAAAACATCATTTCTAAAACTCTAACATATAACAAACACACAAATAGATCTTTTTATCTAGACTCATCACAACGAAGCTTCAAACGTCAAAAGGGAGATTTATTGATTTGTTTGCTTATTTTCTACACAGGTTCTCATATGTATCTATATGTCCTAGATCCACCTACATCTGCCTCTGAAGTTCTCAGATCAACGGTGTTCACCAATATACATGGCTGGAATTTTTGCTTTTTGGTTTTGTTTTGTTTTTATTCTTTTTCAAAGGGAGATTCTTAAGAACAACAAAAATTGAAAAGAAATAAAACAAAATAAAAAGTGATATTGTTTTCAAGAGAATAAATTAATGGCATGTAGGGAGAGAGGAAAGAAGTATCAACCTAGAATCACTAATACAGCCAAATGTCTTTAAAGAACAGAAGGAAACAAAAGACGTTTTCATACAAGTCAACGAATGAAAGCAGAAGGTCTAAAGCCAAGCAGAGTGGTATAATATCAAACTCAGGAGCGGGGCAGTGGTGGCGCACGCCTTTAATCCCAGCACTTGGGAGGCAGAGGCAGGCGGATCTCTGAGAGTTCGAGGCCAGCCTGGACTACAAGAGCTAGTTCCAGGACAGGAACGAAAAAGCTACAGAGAAACCCTGTCGCGAAAAATCAAAAAAAAAAAAACCAACAAAAAACTTAGGGACATGGGCAAAAGGACCAGGGGTTCTGAACCAGTCCTTAATACAGAGTGAGTTCGAGATCCAACAATACATGGGAGCCTATTCTCACTTATGAAGTAGATAAAAAGCAACAGAAAACAATGCATCTAAAAGGGAAAAATGCCATTTATTTTAATATTTAAATTATTAAATAAGCACTGATGATTGACAAGAATAAAAAATCCAAACAATGGTTAGAAAGAATAGAGACTAAGAAAAGAGACTAAAATTCAGAGATGGAGTGATAGCTCAGCAGTTAAGAGCACCTGCTGCTCTTGCATGGGCCTCTGGAGTAGTTCCCGGAGCCCAGGTGTTAACACCAGTTCCAGGGGGATCTGGTGCCCTCTTCTGACCTCTGCCGGCACCAGGCACACACAGAATGCTTATACACCTGCAGGCAAAACTCTCATAGACATACAACAAACAAAGATAAAATCTGTAAAAATAAATAAATAAACTATAAGTGCAAACAATGAGACACTATAATGGTTCATGTGGAAAAAATTAAATTAACTAATTAATTAGATAATGGAATAGCTGTCATTGCCTGAGTTGGTCTTTAACTATTAAATAAATGAAATTTATAGTCTAAAATCTTTCATATATATATTTTTTATTTTCGAGACAGGGTTTCTCTGTAGCTTTTGGTTCCAGTCCTGGAACTAGCTCTTGTAGACCAGGCTGGCCTCAAATTCACAAAGATCCACCTACCTCTGCCTCCCGAGTGCTGGGATTAAAGGCGTGCCCCAACACCGCCCGGCTCAGTCTAAAATCTTTCAAAAATTAAAAAGGACCAGGTGTAGAAGCGCATTCTAACTCATATTCAGGAAAGGGAAAGTCTTTTCTTATAGTTAATGCTTCAGAGAACTAAAAACCAGGAAAGTGCCCCTGAATTATTTTTAAGATGAATACAAGTTCACATATCAAACCTGACAAAGACAGAAAAAGAAAAAAAGTGTAACAAGTATATGCACACATAATATGTCCCATACACCTCATACTTAATTCAGCATACAGATACACAAAGCCTTAACAAAATATTAGAAAATTAAATCCAACAAAATATACCAAGTCATATATTGTAACCAAGCAAGGTTCATGAACTGTAATGTAAACCTGACTTAATACTATAAAAGTTACTATTATAGTTCACTGCTACAATAAAGAAGTTATATGATCATCCTAATATATACAGAAATAATATTTGCTAAAAAGATATAATCTATTTTCAAAGTATCACCCATGCCCACCTAGAAGCAAAAGAGAAATTCTTCAGCTCATTAGTGCTCTGAGGCTGGAAAGCAAAGAACCAAACAGTGGTGTCTTCTAGTCTATTCACCCACAAAGCATCTCTAAGCTGTAGGTAGTGCCTCTGACCTTAATAGATCAACCAGAGGCATAACACACTGTGTGTAAAGTCATATGGGTAATAATGACAGAGATGTGGTCTGAAGCCATGAGGTAATTTAAAGTTCACTTCAGAACCACTGTGATAAGTTTCAAGAAATAACATAGGTCCTTTGTTTTCTTTAAATAAATTCAAAATTTTCCTTAAGCCTGCAGATGGAAAGAAATTCTATCTCACCGGTTATTGGGGTACCAAGTCAAATGGCTGCTGTTCTTTGGGTTGGGAATCAACTAAGACAGCAATCTTAGGCGAGTGCTCTGAGTTTTACCCTAAAATACCATGTTAGCATGTATCTCTTAAACATCCTATTTCTCCAGAGACCACCTACTTGAACACAGAAATTTCATTCCAGTCAAGTTTGTAGAGCTTTTTTCTTTAGAAATATATAGGGAAAGCCTAGAGGTACTAATGTAACATGGGGAACTTTTCCTGGGGAGCTTCAACATCTATAGAGACACACACCACCCCTAAATGATTCATGCACACCATCCCACAGACAGACAGACACTAATATACCCCACATACTGCAATAAACAATACAACACACACACACACACACACACACACACACACACACACACAAACACACGTACTCACTCCAGAAACAGAACACAAAACAGACTAAAGCAATGGTTCTGTCAAAAACCAATGTGGTGGTGAACTATGTGTTTTTATTGGAGTCAGTAACAGGAGTGTGAGGAACAGTTATTTACAAAATCAGAGATGACTCAAAAGCTGAATCTCCTCAACCTGGGAGAGAACTCATGGGAGCTGCAACCCTGGTGCTCTCTGTTCAATTCAATGCAGTTCAATAGGTCTAAGAAATCTCTTTTTTGCAGCTTGGCTCTCAGAGTCTTTTCCTCCAGCTGTTTTTCCCCCTTTAATAAAATTGGGGAAGACTTTGGTAATTGTCAAAGTTTTTCCTTCCCCAGGAACTGGTAAGTGAGGAAATTTGGAGACACCCCTGTAGGAGTCCCTGCAAATCTTGAGGCTGCCGCAGGTATTATGCACCTGAGGCAAGAAGGAAATCAGGTTCAACACGACTTAGGAGAGCTGGTTCAAACTTCTAGAGGCTGACCCTACTCTGTATTTTTGACATTTGTAAGTCCAGCACAACCTTGAGAAAGTCTCCTCAGGACAGTCATCACAGAAAAGCTTAAGGCATAACTACATTGAAATTCCCTTACAAGGAACATGTCTTTTGGAAAGTACCTGTGACCTGTTCCACAAGAACAGGTTCTACTGACTGAGAGACAGTGTTTAGGGGTCTTGGGGATTTGGGTGAAGCCTGACTCTACAGAATAGCAAAGATCACCAGGCTATCAATAACATCTACTCCCAGGTTTCTGGGTTGAAAATAGATATAAACCCTTCCATTGAAGAGAAAGCCAACATGTATAACATTCCTGTGGAAGTAGAGAGGCCACTTGTTGGTTCCTAGCTGCTTAGCCCCAAAATGATCATTACAGAAACCATATTATTTAAATCATTGTTTGGTCCATTATTTTTAGCTTCTTATTGACTAACTCTTATATTAATTTAACCCATTTCTATTAATCTGTATTTCACTATGTGGCTGTGGCTTACCCAGTAAAGTTCCCAACATCTACCACCGGTGGCTCCATGGTTTCTCTCTGACTCTGCCCTTCTTTCTCCCAGCATTCAGTTTAGTTTTCCCTGCCTAGTTCTGTTCCCTGAACAAGCCCAAGACAGTCTCTTTATTAACCAATGGTAATCACAGCATACAGAGGGAAATCCCACATTGCATTCCTGGTTTCTCTACCTATGAACTTGAGGAATTAGGGCCCTCTACACACCCCTGTTGGCCTCTCAGTTATCTTTATCTTTATTCAGGCTGGTCACTGTGGATGTGAGCATTACCAGTCCTGCCTGGTCCTTGTAGATTGGAGATAACATTGTAAGAACATCAAGTTCAAGTGCAAGAGCTAGAACAAGGGGGGAGCGTCACAGTACCAGGTACCCAGTCCCAGGGGACTGAAGTGCTGGCAGCATTGGCACACAGAGACAGCAGTGTGCAAAACTTCTACAGCCCCTCCCCAAAGCTACAGCCAGACTTCTCCAAAGCCTCCTCCTCAAAACGCTCAGCAGCTTCCTCAAAGCCTGTCTGTCTGTTGGCCACCTGAAGCTGTGACTGCTTCAGGAAATGGCTCTTCCCAAAAACTCACAGTGGACATCGTCATTTCTTTGGCAACTTTTTCTTCAGGCTTTGTCACATCTGAGTCATTAAATTTCTTCAGAAAAGAAAAGTGATTCATGTGGCCATGATCTTAGACTATGAAAGGGGATATTAACTACAATAAGAAAGCAAAAGACAAAATGGTATCTCAGTAAGCTTCCCACCCTCATAGCAGAATATATGTGTGTTTTATATATATACATATGTACATGTATAATTATATATATATATAAATAATTGTTTAAAAACAATGCTATGTTTATGTAAAAATATTAATCAAGTGTGCCAAAACTTCTTAAGATTAGATTTGGGGAAATTATTTAATTGATATTTTAGTTAAGTGTTCATTTTGTGAATTTTTTTTTTTTGGTTTTTCGAGACAGGGTTTCTCTGTGGCTTTGGAGCCTGTCCTGGAACTAGCTCTGTAGACCAGGCTGGTCTCGAACTCACAGAGATCCGCCTGCCTCTGCCTCCCGAGTGCTGGGATTAAAGGCGTGCGCCACCACCGCCCGGCCCATTTTGTGAATTTTTTAAACTAATCTCAAAATTATTTTCCCTCTTTTATGAGCACCAAGAGGACCTTGCCGTTTGAGTTCAGATGCACAAATCCCTGTGCTGTGAGTGGAATGTGATTTCCCACTGGTAGCTGCATATAACAGCTCTTTTTTAACATTAAAAGATATCCTTTAGGAGACAGACAGCTAAAGTTATGGAGGCTTAGTTAGGGATTCTGTTGCTGCAACAAAGCCCCATGACCAAAAAGCAAGTTGGGGAGGAAAGAGTTTATTAGACTTACACTTCCACACTGCTGTTCATCATCAAAGGAAGTCAGGACAGAAACTCAGACCAGGCAGGAATCTGGAGGCGGAAGCTGATGCAGAGGCTATGGAGGGGTGCTGCTTATGGACTTGCTTTTGTGACTTTGCTCAGCCTGCTTTCTTACAGAACCCAGGACCACCAGCCTAGTGATGGTCCCACCCACCATGGGCTGGGCCCTTCTCCACGGATCACTAACTAAGAAAATGCCCTACAGCTGGATCTCATGGAGGCATGTTCTCAATTGTTGTTCCCTCCCTTCAGATAACTCTAGCTTGAATCAAGTTGACATAAGACTAGCCAGTACATACAGTTTGGATCCCAGGTGCAAAAATAAAAAGAAATGACCAGATGTTCTTGGAGAAGACAAGACTGAAGTCTCAACTGTCAGGATACCATACAAATAGTCATAACCTACTTACTGCTCCTTCTCCCTCGCCAGCCCCCTCAACCAGTTGGAAGGTGAAGGGTTTTCCTTTTATCGGAATCCAAAGTTAGTGGAATTCAGAATAAATCAACATGGTTCTGTGGTAGACCCAATACACTTTATATCATTGACAAGCCATGGCTTGACTCATAACATTAAAATTTCTCTGAAGCTATTACATGCTCACACTTGGGGTTTTATATGCAGTTTGCCGACAGTGAAGGATATGTAGTTTTGAGAGTGTTCGTATTTTTTCCAGGAAAGGAAAACCGACCACCCTATGAGTTAGGATATTTCTAATATATCTTTTGGGCCCAGGTAGTTTCTCCAGAAGTTGGAGAATAAAAATTATAACAGAAAGGCTAAAATTTTCCATATTCTAATGATTTTCCAAAAATAACAGAAAAACAAAGTTTTTAAAGATTCTGTTGCATTCCTCAGACAGTATTGAATCAGCTGCCTTCCATATGCCACTGTGCAGTGAAACACTAATTAAAGTGCTCGCACACAGAGGAGAATGATGGATTGTTAGCAGTACATCCTTGATATTGGCTTAGCTTGGCCAGAGTAAACGATTGCCTAGCATTAGCCTAGATTTCCAAGTATAACTTACTGATAATTCCCATGCTGGCTAACTAGTTTTTTAAAGACTGTAATGATTCATGTTTGAGTCCATTTTCTTTTGAGGCTGAACCATGGAGCTAGCCATGATGTTATGCTTTGACCGTACATGCTCTAGATCTTTACAGTATGCATGGGTGGTGTTTTGTGCCAAAGTTTCCAGAGAAATAATTTAACTAATACCAACATGGTTATGAAATAAATATTTTGTTCTCACCCATAGTTTGCATGTAAATATCTAACTCCCAGCATGATGTCACTAGGTCGTAGAAGCTTGGGAAAGAAATCAGGTCATAAGGGTGGTGCCTTGTGAACAGGATTAGCACCTTTTCATGGAAGGAAGATCCCAGAGAGATCTCTGGCTTCATTTCGTCTATGCAATTAGAAGTTAATTGTTTTAATCTTGGAGAAAGATCTTCACCAGAACATAATACCAGCACTCTGCCTCATCCTTACAGTGTTCAGAACCACAGAATTAAACTCCCCTTATTTGTGTAACCTGGTGGGTATTTTTTAAATAGCAGTTCAAACAACTGACACAATGGTAAAATTTTAAGCATGGGGAAATCTCGTTTAATTGAAGAGACTAAAATGGCATTATTTGCCCAAAATAACACCTTCCAGGTATTTTATGTATTTTAGAAGTAAAAATGTTAAAAATATTAAGAGAAAAATCAAAATATTAGTTTTTATCTGAAGTAATTTAAATATTTATGTAAGTCAAAAGAGAATCAAGGTAAGACCTCTTACCCTTACATCCACATCATTTTTCTTGTTTTTAAGCTTGTGTTTGTTTAAAATACACGCAAATGTCCTTGTTCATTTTTTAGACCTTTCTTTCAAGATTGAAGACCCAACATTAAGAAGTAAGACTTTTAAAATATGGAAATTAGCATTACAGATGTGTTTTTTTTGTTGCTTATGAAAGCAAAAATAAACAAGAGTTTGCTTTCTGTTGCTGTGATAAATATCATGAGCAAAAGCAAGTTGGAGGGGAAATGATTTATTTGACTTTCATGTCTCCCATCATAGTCCATCACTGAGAACTCAGTGAAAGAGCTCAATCAAGCACAGAGGCAGGAACCATATGGAAAAGTTGCTTACTGGCTGGCTCCCCGTGGCTTGCTCATCTTGCTTTCTGTTCTATGACCTTGGACGGTGGCACCACCCACATGGACTTGCCCTTCCCACATCAATCATTAATCAAAAAATGTCTCACAGACTTGCCCACAGTACAATCTGATGTAAGCAACTGAGGTTTTGTCTCCCCAGGTGACTCTAGTTTGTGTCAGCTGACAAGATTGAACCAGTAAAGAAGGACCCAGTGGCTGCTGAATACAGAAACACTGTTTCAGCATATTGAAATGAAAGAGTATTGAAGGAAACCTCTGGTGGACTTTAAAGTATGTCCCTAGTCTAATCTTCCCAAGTGCCCCAGGATTCATATTCATTATTACTAGAAATAACCATTTAACAAGCCTTAGCCAATGGGACACTGATATTTATTCCCTAAATAGAAGCTTGAGGACTTTCCCTTTGGATTTACCCTTTTCAATTGTTTCTTCTTGAAATTCAGGTCTGGGGGTACCTGATAAGCCATGGAGGAAAGATGATGTGGGGAAGCCCTGGAGAAGTCCATTAAGACTCTTCCAGGACACCACCAGTCAGATAGATGTTGCCATTCCTCCCTTTGTCAGGGTTCTCAGTTGACTGTATAAGAAATAAAGATACCTCCCCATTGTTACAAAATTATGAGATATAAGAACATGTGATTGTTCTAGAGATTTTGAAGGAGAATTTGGGGGGAGAGCACTCATATAAATTGTTTGGCCTATGGAAAGTGTGTTTTATAGTAGTAGGGCTAAGAAATAAATGATCTTCAGACAGAAAAAAACACATAAAAATATTAAGCATCAGAGAGGTGAAAATTATAATGATATTTACACTAAAAAACATTGATGAAGTTAGAATTAAGAACAATGGATGTTAATCAATATACAGAGTGACTGGAGTTTTCTCTCATCACTGATAGAAGAAAAATATCATACAACCACAGTGGGATATGAGCTGTAAACTTCTTACAAAAACAAAGAGTTCCAGTACCACCCTTCTTGATCCACTATGTATTCTGTTGCCTTCTCTTCATGGGTAGCTCAAAACAGCGACTCTGGCTGAGAACTCCTTGCTGGACTGCCTAAGACATTGTGTGAAATCCTGGACTCATCAGACTCAGTCCTCCTTTACGTCATTAGTTTTAGGCAAACATGACAGTTTAAAGGCTCTCCCTATGGAGTATGTTAATGTCCAGAATGATGTCATTAAATGGTACAACCTTTGAAAATAAAATGAGTTATAAAGTTGGAGCCTCGTGAGAACAGGATTGGTGCCCTGACAAGGAAACGGAGTGCCAGGTAATTCTCAGAGTCCTTCCTTTTTTCTGAACGAACATCTCCCTTCACAAATCCTTTCCACATCCTATACTGCCTGTACATTTACTTTCACAAAAGACCTAGGCTAAGACAATTGTTCAATGGTAAAGATGAGGAACATTATGAGTGAATCTTAAAAGCATTGTGTCGTTTGAAAAACACAGACTCAAGGGAATAAATATTATATGATTCTATTTACATAAGGTGTAGGAGGAGAAAACAATCAGAATGACACCGGAATCCAGAGCTGAGGGATCGTTTGCCATGACTGGAAAGAAAGAGACAACAGAACTGTCTATGAGAGTGATAGGTTCCTATGTTTCTCTAGAGCTTACTGGGACAAAACTCACTGGTAGACTGATACTTAGCTAAAATCCAAGGGCTATAAGCAAATATCCCATTCCAGGTATGTGCATGCTAAATATGTAGACATTGCATGAGTTAATTTGTCATGCTGTGACCAAATACCTGACAAGAATATAGTCACGCCTTTTTAATAAAGTTTTCTGTTCCCCTACTCACCATAAAACTGGCTAAAACCAACTACAACACCCACCACACAGCAGACTGGATGTTGGGCTGCCTTGAAATTTCCTCTACCAGAAAAATTAACCCAGAGTTTGTAAGCAAAGGAAATAAGTATTATGTGCATAAGCTCTTTCTCAGAATGTAACACGAATAGCCTGGAGTTCAATGCCTAGGAGAAACTTTGGCTCCCACATGAATCCTCATGAGTATATTGAGTCTGTGCTCCTCCAGGCATTTTAGACTCATGCTCCAGAAAGAGGAGGTCATTAAACTCTTCTTATACTATTCAAGGGCTTTCTAGTTGCTGTCTCCAAACTCCTCAAATTCCTCCTAGAAGCCAATTCCAAAACCTTCTGAATCACTTAACATGGGATAGTCACAACCCCTCCTGATACCAACATGTTATTCGATGTTATTTATCCCTGATCACAATGGATAATTCCCTGAAAAATACAATTTGAGGATTTACCTCCAATTGTGGATCCCACATTTTCAGTCTACCATCATCTAGCTCCATTGCTGTGGGGCCAGGGAGTGGGGATAGAACCCTAAAACATGTGAAGATATCATGATATCCAGAAGCACAGAACAGAGAAAGGAAGTGTCCAGAGACCAATTACCCTGGAAAGGCAAACCCTCAGTGAGCTGCTAGTAGGCCCTTCCTTTTAACATGTCTATCACCTCCTAAAATAGTACCACAAGTTGTACAGCAAGCAGTCAGCACATGAGGTCACGAGGGGAACATTTCAAATTCAAACCATAGCAGAACGCTAATAAGAGAAATTCTCAGTGGATTGGCTTCTGGGTTGCAGTAATATGTCTATGATGTGGCATTTAATTCGCATTAGGGAAGGAGGCTTAGTAGCTTTAGTGATTAGAATGTTCCATGTATTTTTTATATTTTCATTTATTGTTATTACTACTGTGTATGTGTTCATGATGGGGGTATGGTGTGTGCCCTAAAGCACTTGGAGGTCTGAGGACAACTTTCAGGAGTCGATTCTCTCCTTCCACATTTATGTGGGCTCCAGGAATTGAACACAGGTCATGGACTTGGACTTGTGCAACAAGTGCCTTTACTTGTTGAGATATCTGTTGTAGGAGGCCGCTTGTTTGTTCCCAGCTTCCCAGACACAAAATAATCACACAGAAACTATTTAAATCACTGCTTGGCCAATCACTTAAGCATATTGCTGGCTTACTTACATCTTAAATTAACCCATTTCTATTATTTTATAGATTACAGCAAGGCTTGTGGCCTTCTGGCGAGGTTCCTGCTGGCAGCTTGCGTCTTTCTCCTCTGGTGGCTCCATGGCATCTTGTGACTCTGTCTTTTTTCTTCCAGCATTCAGTTTAGTTTTCCCCAGCTAGCTCTACTCTTATCCTCTCACAGGCCAAGGCAGATTTTTTATTCATTAACCAAGAAAAGCAATAAATATACAGAAGGACTTCCCACACCAGACATCTCAGGAGCCTCCAACTAGATACTTTTAAAAGTGGTTTGTCAACTATGGTTTGTGCAACTGAAATAGATGAACAACCCTCTGAAGTTGCTCTTGCAAAAGTGAAAATCAAAAAATAAAAAGAGGACCTAATGGAGAATGACAGAAATATAGAAATTATATTTCTGGTATTTCATCCAATTTCCAGAACAAGGTCATTTAAAACGACACAAGAAATTCCTCCAGCAATGAAGACGATAATGGCCAAGAAAAGAAAAGGACAATAATATCACAATTGGCAAACAGAGGCAGTGGTGCATTGCAGAGGGACAAGAGCTATGAGAAAACATCATTAGCAAAAGCAACTTGGGAAGGAAAGGGTTTGTTTTAGCTTTTAGCTTGTAGCCCATCATCCACCGTGTCATCAAGGCAGGATCCTCGAGACAGGAACTGATGCTCAAGAGTCAATACAAATTCTTGAGATTATAGGATGCTAGTACTAACTATAAAATAACATCTGAGTATATTAACACATTGCCTACTCCAAAGTGAACACAGTCATAAGATCCTGCACACTGTTGCCCCTACCAAAATATTTACACTAGAAATTTCCCGTGACTACAATGATTTTATCATGTACTCATGGTCTAGCATCCTCTGGGCCTATAAAGAGATAGGAATGGCAAATGAATGTAGATAAAGTCATCATATTCAACGAACAACTTTGTTGGGAGGAGGCCATTTGTTCTTCCCAGGTGCCTGGCTAGCTTAAACTCAAAATAACCCAGAGAAACTGTATTAATTAAATCACTGCTTGGCCTGTTAGCTGTAACTTCTTATTGGCTAACACTTAAATACTAACTTAACCCATTTCTATGAATATGTATATCGCCACATGGCAGTGGCTTACCGGCAAAGATTTGGCATGTCTGACTCTGGCAGCGGCTCCACTGTGTCTCTCTCTACCCTCCTTTTTCCGGGCATTCAGTTCCATCTTCCCTGCCTAAGTTCTGCCCTATCAACAGGACAAGGCAGTTTCTTTATTCATTAATGGTAATCACAGCACACAGAGGGGACTCCCACATCACAACTTTGAACATTAATGGTAAGCTCTGTGATACACTAACAGTTCCGGACAAGCAAACAGTAAATGATTATAGTTTTCCCCAACTAAACTGTATCAATATAGAAATGAAGGGATTGAAAGATAATACCATCCATCTGGTTACACATCCTGTGTTGATGATAGAAAAAAAAATCAGTGTTTTCCAGGGTCTAATGGAAATGAAACCCGAGGCAGGCTGCCTCATTTTTCTGGAGCTATGAAGATGCAGGCTGAATGGAGTGTTTTAGGCTGGCTTGACTGATCTTTATTCTCAAGGAAAAACTAAATTGCTACTATATAGTGCGGAGAACAAAATAAACAAAACACTTTCTCACATTTCTGATGCCCACTGGCAAAAGTTAGGCAAAGGTTCTGGCAACCCATTCAGGCAAAACTTGTAAAAATCTTAGCTCCCTGGGGAAGGAAGGATTGAGTGACCCCATTGGGCAGAGGATCCCAGCCAGCTGAGGTGCTGGCAGAGGGCAACATGAATAGAAACACACCGAGAAGGAAGAAAGCCTCCGATACCAGTGCAAACCCACTGGGCAGTTACAGGCTAAACAAAGGATTCTACCTGGTTCTGAAGCCTCAGTAAGTCATAGTGATATTTCCACATTTCTAATCATGTTTCCCTTCCTGGAGGAGAATATTGATAATATTTAATGATGCAACATGTACTGAGGGGAGAAGTTCTGAAGTGGCATTGTGCAGAAGTAAAGTAATAAACAAAACCTGAGACATTGGACCAGGCTCCACTTTGGGTTAAAACTCTGAGAAAGGAAAATTCAAAAGGCTTCTCTCTCCACCTGTGCAAGGAATGGAGCCAAGGACAAGGCAATGTGCCAGTCCTGGAATGGATGGAGGTCACAAAGCCCAATTCTTTTCTCTTTAAGACTCCATCTTGTTGAATAATAATAATAATAATAATGATAATAATAATAACCTTGCCTCCATAACAGAATGGAGGCAGCCTAGAGCCCAGGTGCCCTACATCAAAGAATCAGGTATCCTGTTTCATAGCTAATCATATGTGTCCCACTCTGTCTTGTGAATTTTTGTAAACTCTAAGATGCCTCGGGTATGATGTAGAAGAAATTAAGATTTTATTCCCCATCAGTTTGGCCACACTAAATAAATTTGTTTTCCATGATTAATTTATCTTTCCTAGTTTCTTTTAAGATGCAGGGAAACTGAGACGGCAGGTCATTTAAAAACGACACAAGAAATTCCTCTAGCAATGAAAACAATAATGGCCAAGAAAAGAAAAGGACAATAATATCACAATTGGCAAACAGAGGCAGTGGTGCATTGCAGAGGGACAAGAGCTGTGAGAAAACATCATTAGCAAAAGCAACTTGGGAAGGAAAGGGTTTGTTTTAGCTTTTAGCTTGTAGCCCGTCATCCACCGTGTCATCAAGGCAGGATCCTCGAGACAGGAACTGATGCTCGAGAGTCAATACATTTGTGTGATTTAATGTCAACTTGTCATAAATTAGCATCACCTGAGGGGTAGTGGCACCTAAAGAAGTGTTCTGATTGCTTTGGTTGATATGGAAGGACCCATCCCATTGTGGTAGGTATGGCCTGGTGGCAGTCCAGACAAAGGTTCTGGCAGAAGGCTAGCCTGGCCCTCTCTTCACCACCAAGTTAATATGCCCAGTTGTTGCTGCTGACTCCTTCCCTCATATTGGAAACAGTGTTACCAAGCTTTCATCGTGGACTAGGGACAAGCTGCTATTTAGGAAACTTCAGGGCTTCCAGCATCCGATTTGGACGCTAAGGCACCAGCCTCAGAGACTGAGCAACTAACTCCCTGTTGTTGGCCTCGTCCCCAGTGACAGTTGGGACTATTCAGAGTGATGAGGCACACAGCCTCAAGGACCAAATAACAATTCTCAGATCTGATTCTGCTGTTGTTACTATTTTAAATCTGCCTTAATAAATTCAATGTATTGTATTTATAAACATATATAAATACATATATTCATCTCATTAGCTCTGTTCCCCTAGCAGACTGTGACTAATACGGATGTCAAAGTTTCCCCCTACAAGCTGCCATTAAGTGAGAGAGAAGAGAGGAGAATATCACAGGATGTATGACTGAGCCCCCAACCCTACCAAGTACCGTAGCTCAGGAATCTTTGTTTGACAAAGGCACCAGCTTTGCATGTTATTTTAGGGGCCTATGGAACTCCAAAATCTTGCTGTCGATGTCTGAATAGCCATTCAAAACCAGGGCAACACCCCCCCCCCCAAACACACACAAATCTCATGGAAACCTGACCCCCTTTCTCCCTCAGCAGATTCCACGGGGCCTCCAATAGAATTCTCAAGTTACCTGCTTCAGAGGAAACTTCATTAAATTTTGCAAAGAACACAAAAACAAGCCTTCCATTTAACAAGACAATAGAGAAAAATATCCACAGAGCGCACTTTGTAGAGCGGGACCCAAAGTTGATAGCTGTATAAACTTGTCACGCGAATATCCTTTCCTTAGTATTCAGGAACTCTACAGAAAGGGATTTTGTCCTTGCTCCGGAGTGCTAACGCCTTTTTGATTTAGCCAGGTTTAAAATCTCCCCCCCCCCCCTTTCCTTTTACAATAGCCAAGTGAAGTTTTTGTCTTTTCTTTCTCCAGCCTTTTTTCGGTTCCAAATGGACTCGTGCCCAGCATTGCTAAAGAGAACATTTCTCCTCAACAGCCAGTGCCTTCCACAGAGCAGATAATGCAAGCTCCCTCTGGGTAGCTAAATCTAACACCGGAAATAGAGCTTTGTTCCCGGCCAGCCATCCCCTCCGAGTCAGATTCAACGGAATTTGTCTGCACTTAGATTATTAAAGCAAGGGAGCACCATACCTGAAAGTCGTCACCGTCTTGGGCATTCCTCCAGAGCCCCGCCTTCCTTCTCCCATGCTCCACCTCTCTGTAATGTATAGTGTAACCTATCCAGGTCCCTAAGCTAAGTATAGGAACCAATCCGAAGTCTGAGTCTACCCTTGTCAGTTATTCTCCGTGCGTCCAGACAGAGCCTTATCCCAGAAGTTGTAGCGGTAGTTTTCAGTCCTCTTGCTAATTGGCCTTCCGTTCACTCCTCTAGTGGATTTTCAGTCACCAAAGGGGGTGCTCAAACACAAGTCGTTCTGTTCAAAATGATTCAGCGCCTACCCACTGGCCAAACACTGCACACCTGCAAGACCATGGAGATTCTAATCGCCTCCCATCAAGAGACTTTACTTTGGGGCTTTTTTTGCCATTCATTTCCCCCTTGTGTTTCTTCAAATATATGGTGTTCTCTTTGCCTTAGGCTCTGCGAGTGGAAAGGGGGGCCCTGCCTTGAAGGCTGCTTTCTTCGCCCATCCATCCGCCAGTGAAATCTGCTTCTTCTCACTGCAGCTCAGACATTCCTTCCTCCAGAACTTCTCTGATGACTCAGATCTCAGCCCTATTGTGCCAGTCGGTAAAGGCCATGATGAGGTATTTTCCTTTCTGCCCATCTCTCCAACACCCGTAACTGTGTGCTTCTCCACGGTCAAGACCAGCACCCTGAAAGTAATCAAGAGCCACTGAATAAATGATCCATGAATGTGTGCGTGTCCTCCATGCACACACCCCCGCATCTGGAGAAGGCAGATGCCCTTCAGTCTTGTGTCTGGAGGGTCTCATTCACAGAGCTGCAGCTTATCTCTTTTGAATGTCCTATTTCTGTGCAGAAGCAACGCTTAAAACACTTTTAAAAGCAAGACAGAAATAACCAAGAAAACAGACAAGAACAAAATACTGTAGGAAACAGAGAAGATTATTATATTTTGAATTTGTACTTTGTCATCTAATACTAAGAAGCGATAATCTACTGTCTACAGAAGCATGAAGCTTGTTTCCCACATGAGATTTATGGCATCTTGCCATATTAGGGAGTCACATAGAGGAGACTTTATTTTTAATATAATTTTAAAGGAGACTTTAATTCTAATAGAGTATGTTTTAAAGTTATTAATAGAGTATCTCTAAACTATATATAAGATGACATCATATATATGTATATATACAATATTACAGTGTGAATGCCTTGAATTTTCTTCTCTTGAATGAATAGTTTCTGGGACTTAGATCTGGACATCTGCATTGAAAAAGAGGGGTAACCATAGTTTTCTTGTCATGTTTTAGAGTTTAACCAAGAAAGCTTTAAGCAGTGAGAGCAAACTGGAGGTAGGGTGAGGCTATACACAATGAAAATGCTCCCTTAATGATATTCTCCCTCCAGCAAGGCCCTATCTCCTAAACCAGTTATTCTCAACGTTCCTAACACTGCAACCCTTTAATACAATTCCTCATGCTGTGGTGACCCCAAAACATAAGATTATTTCATTGCTACTCATAACCGTAATTTCACTTCTGTTATGAATTATAATGTAAATATCTGATGCGCAGAATATCTGACATGCAACCGCCGAAGGAGTTGCAAACTACTGTTCTAAACCAGTATTTTACATATGGGAGCCCATGGGGGCCACTTCTCATTCACACCCCCACAGTGGTTTATACAGCCTCCCCTTCTTGTCTTTGTTTCACCATATGCTCCTACCATGATGCTTCATGTCATCAAAGGCCTAGAAACAAACATCAAGCGACTGGTGGCCTAAAAGGTCATCCCACAGCTTTGGCCTGCTTATGGGGTTTCAGTTTCCATCGGTACTAAGTCTCTCAAAAAGCTTCAAGACAAAGTATTGCACCAGCTAACACACCCATTGCCCTCCAAGTGGTATTTTGATCCTTGCTCTGCCAACCTGCAGTGGAGGGAAGCTGGTGATCACAGTCAACCCTCTGGCCCAACACAGATTGAGTGATTCATGGATAGTTGTGTCCACCTGGCTAGAGGGTTATAGGACTTTATCAAACTGAACCTGCTTTTGGATTTCAGATCTAAAACCTAGATTTAATTATTTTTCCTTCTCCCCAGGAAAAAGCTGCTCTCCATACTTGGCTTACTTAGAGTTTAGAAAGGCGATCCTGAAAAGTCATTTGGCCATGCCTTCTTTAACACCAACTGTTACTTAAAAGGCGGGGAATGAGGGATGGTAGACACTTACTTCCTTACTTACTTCCATATTTATTTTTTATTATTTATTGAGCCCTACATTTTTCTCTGCTCCCCTCCCTGCCTCTCTCCCCCTCCAACCCTCCCCCAAAATGCCCATGTTCCCAATTTACTCAAGAGAGTTTGTCTTTCTCTACTCCCCGTGTAGATTAGATCTATGTAAGTCTCTCTTAGTGTCCTCATTGTTGTCTAAGTTCTCTGGGATTGTGGTTTGTAGGCTGGTTTTCTTGCTTTATGTTTGAAAATCACATATGAGTGAGTACATGTGATAATTGTCTTTCTGTGTCTGGATTACCTCACTCAAAATAACATTTTCTAGCTCCATCCATTTTCCTGCAAAATTCAAGATATCGTTATTTTTTTCTGCTGTGTAGTACTCCATTGTGTAAATGTACAACATTTTCCTTATCCATTCTTTGGTCGAGGGGCATTTAGGTTTTTTCCAGGTTCTGGCTATGACAAACAAAGTGCTATGAACATAGTTGAGCACATGTCTTTTGGCACGATTGAGAATCCTTTGGATATATACCCAAAAGTGGTATTACTGGGTCTTGAGGAAGGTTGTTTCCTAATTTTCTGAGGAATCTCCACACTGATATCCAAAGGGGCTATACAACCTTGCGTTCCCACAACCTCTCCAGCATAAGTTGTCATCAGTGTTTCTGATCTTGGCCATTCTTACAGGAATCTCAGAGTTGTTTTGATTTGCATTTCTCTGATGATTAAGGATGTTGAACATTTTTTTAAGTGTCTTTCAGCCATTTTAGATTCCTCTGTTGAGAGTTCTCTGTTTAGGTCTGTACTCCATTTTATATTGAATTATTTGTTCTTTTGATAGGTCTTATAAAGTTAGTTTGGGTTGTCTGTTTGTCCAGGAAACAGTTTCTTGGCTCTCTTAGTCCATGTCTTGTGGGAGACAGAATGTGTATTCAGCATACATTGTTCTTCGAAAAAAAATTCCTTGTTTTGTCTTCTTTTTCTTCTTTTGTCATCTGGATCTTGAAAGCTTATATTGGTTTGCTCCTAAGTGACCAGACACTCAACTTTGTTTTCTAATCTGGTGTTTTCTGTCTAAAACAGAGACGACGTGCAAGCACACCTTGTCCTAAAGAAAAAAGTACACTTGAATTTTAAATGAGAAGCCTCCGATTCTATATTCTCTATATTCTGAAAAACAGGTAGAAATGAAAAGTTGTAGTGAGTCTGTGTATGTTCCCTGAGTTCTAGGTAGAAAAGCCCGCAACTGAAGATCATGAGATATTCGCAACTGGGTCACCAGGTTCCATTTTGTAAGATGGCACTTTTACTAGCATCTTTGATAGTTTTCTATAATTAAGTGTGTTTACCTGTATATTTATTTATATATATATATATACACACACACATATATATATAGATAAATATATGTATAAATATATAGATAAATATATAGATAAATATATAGAGAGACATAAAGAACTGACATATGTGCGTATATATGTACATATGTGTATCTATAGGAATATATGCATATATAAGTGTCAGCTCTTTCATGTCTTTAAAAGATTGATATGAAAGAATTAACATTATTAGTATTATTTATTAGCATTATAAAAGCTCATGCTTAAAACATACATGGTAAAAGTTATAAGGTACCATGAGACTGTTGGAATTTTGGACTGATTTTGTTTAGAACACAAGATGGGAACAATGCCCTCTTAGAATGGTTACAAAGGCATTGGAACAGGAGAAACCTAACCAATGTGTAGGTTTTATAACAATATATGTTTCTATCCTCAAATTCTGTGGATTATGAAGATGTGTGTGAGAACTCTTGGTGTCCCAGAAGGTTCTATATGGCAGACAATGACTGAATCTTGAATTTCACTTCTACAAACGTATTACTAATGCAGAATATGCTTTTAGGAAAATCACATAACATTTCTTTTCAAATTTAATATAAAATATTGGTACAAGTTAGGAAATTATGAATAGAAGTATTTCAATCTTGATATTATGATGTTCTTTTTATGGCCTAATCTTATGATTGGAATTTCTATTTTAAAAAATCATAAAAGGTGTTTAAAAGCTCTATGTGTCCTTCAAAGTCTGGTGGTTACATAATTTTTTGTGAATGTTAAGATGAGTTAAGAGCAGATGCTGGAGAGAAGTTTCCTAAATTATTCTTATTATTTATATTTCATGTGATACTAGAAGGAAAGTAATATTCCCCATGAGCCACTGAGCAATAGTTAAAATGCTTGGTGGGAAATGGGAAATCCATTAGTTGTTGGTATTTTAGGGCTCTAAATTCTAATTTTGGCTTTATCTCTCTGTTAGGATCTTATTATTTAATCCTGAGAAGGAAACCTTGATTGAAAAACCCTTTCTGAGGTCACAGAGCAGTGGGGAGCAGGATGGAGGATGGACCATCATTTTTTTTTCATGCCTCTTGGTATGATTTCTTTATTGCGAAGCTAGATGATCATTCAAAGTAAGAGAGAAGTTTTCTGTAATGTTTATGCATTTTGACGCCTTCAATGCGTTAAGAGATACCATGGTTTACCCCAGGTGGCTGACATTAGCAATCTACCCACAAGTTTCTTGTTAAGCATCTTAGGCTGGCCTCTCTTATGTGACTTGGTGAGTGCTAAACTTTTTTTTAAAAAAAAAAAAATTCCTAGGATTCCTGAAATTAAGTGTAAAAAGACTATTCAAAGACCCTTCCCATATTTGACCTCTTGGATAAATTTTAAAAGAAAATAACAAAGGTAGCCGTAGTCATTTAAATTTCACTGTTCTGACCAAATCAAAGTATCCAGTGCAGAATCTGTGGTATTGCGCACTGCATAGATACAGGCTATTCAATATTACATTTGTGTAAATCTTTCAAATTTTTACCTCCAATATTTCAACCCACTTCTGCTGTCAGAACCTCTTTCCATGATTCTACATACAAGGATGTTTATTTAAAATACACTATTGCATACCCATCTAATACCTAGTGGAAAAATCTTTTTATTTACTACATATCTCCTGAGTGATCTTAATTTACCCACGGCAGGCACTGTGATCCTGCCTGAAGTCACATAGACCTCATCTTACTTTGGCTTCAATTGTAATCAAGTTCATTCTAGCCTTTTATTTTTTTTATTTTTAATTATGTGTATATCTGCATATAGGGTGTGTGTGTGAGTACAGGGCCTAAAGAGGTCCAAAGAGAGTGTCATATTTCCTGAAAATGGGGTAATATTCAGTTGGGTTGTGAGTCACCCCACGTGGCTCTTCTAGAAGAGCGGTGTGTGCTCTTAACAACGGAGCTATCTCTTCAGCCCCAGTTTATGGCCTCCGCCAAGTGAGAAGGAAAGGTCACTGCCACCCTCTAGTCACTTTACCCATCCAACACGTTTCCAATTCCCAAAGCAACTGTTTTAATCATTTACCCATGTCACCAAGGCCATCATTCTTTCCCTAACCTTTGACTCTCAACATATGGCAATGTCCTTACTCGGTTTAAAGGAAGATATGGGCATTCAGACTTATCTCAGTCTTTCCTGAGGCTTCCGCAATGCCCCCACTTTTCCTTGTGCTTGCCATAGTAGGGTGTACATGTGCACAGAGCTAAATAGCAGAATGTTCTGTTCATGACCTGTTGAAATATTAGATTTTACTCAAATACTTAGAAAATATAGACTCTGAATTATTTAACTTTTAAAAGCTGTGCAAACCAGACAAATGAGACTTTCTCTTATTTGTGGACATCTGAGTTGTAGAATACTTCATTTTACTAGGAAATTGGATAATTTAGTTGCAGATCATTAATGGATTTTAAATATAAATTTCTCATGTATCTAATTATGTTAGTTACTAATGCAACTATTTGTCTAAAATGTCCACTTCTGAGATAGCTGCCCACTATTCATAATAGCACTTTCTGATATCAAAATCTATAAAAGGAACTCTAGGACAGCCAGGTCCAGATGATAGGAAAAAGTGCAAAATTTACCTTTATTATATATGATATAATGTGATATATATTATAATGATGAACTCAAAATAATTACTGACCAGCACAGCAAGACTCCATGGTGTCAAATGACAATAGCTGCTACAAACAGCCAGCATGTATTAACAAAGCAACGTGCATGGTTGCCACGCCTATCAATAGCAATGAGCAAAGCCAAAGAGGTTTCAGTGAGGCCCTGGATGTCTCGCGTCTGAGGAACAGAGACTTTTAGCCAAAGCTTTTTGCTTGTGCAGTTACCAAAGTCTAACTAATAGTGGTAACAATTTAGTAGATCCATGTAGCCTTCAATGCTCTGGACACCTAACTTCAGGCAGTCACAAATTACAGTTATGGCCTCTGAATCAGTTCACCGCATTTAGAAGTCTGGGAATGAAGTCAGGGGAAAGCTCCACCCTAACCAGTTTCTCTAATGCTTCCTTCCATCCTTCCCCAGAAGAACACAAGGTACAGAACGCTGTGATAAAAGGGGGGAAAGAAATGCCAAAAAATTTTTAGGTAGCTTGGGATACTGAGTTCTTGGTAATTTTAATTCCAGTTTCCCACAAAATTAATGCGCCCTGAGGGAATGAGATTCCTGGCATCATGTCGTAAAATGAAGACCATGCCCAAGGCCAATGGAACAAGTGGCCCAATTGTTATTTTTACAAAGTATCACTGTATTCTTAAATGGCCACCAGCAGAATCCTTATAATGGCTCTCTGACCCATGATGTCAATGCCACTATGGAAGGGAAGGCCAAAGTGAAGGTCTCAGTGCTGTGTGTTCTGAAGCTTACCCACACAGCACACACCTGCCAAAGTTCTGTGCCTTTAACACAATAGACGTTGATTTCTTGCTCACATGACCGTCCAAAATGAGTTTTCCTTAATGAAGGCATTCATTCCCATAGAACCCACAGATCTATGCCTCTCCTCTGTGTGTCTTCTCCATCCCTGGGGCATCGTCATTCTTTGCATTCATAGAAAGCATTGAGGGAAAGAGGTTGAAAATGAAACACAAATCTTATTGAAATGCCCTGGCCTCTGCTGCTCTTTCTGTTCAGTTTGTTAAGACATGGATGCAAAAGAATTTGATAAACACTGAAGGTAATTTCAGATGATCAAAAGGATAATTCTTGGAGTGTGACAGTCTGCTACAAGGGGGAACTTCACTGGTTTGGCATTCAGGTGGTTTTTCCTAGGAGTTAAAGCTAATACAGGCTCCCACTGAGTTATATTCCCACTGAAATGTGATCTTAAAAGACAATTCTTTCTGGGGGAAGAGTTTTGAGTCACAACTTAAAAGATAGCTCTTGACAGAATAAATACCCGAAGAAAAGTTTCTGTAATTCTGCCTCTTCGTTGTCTAATAGTTTGCTCAAACAGATTCTTCAGAACTGATAAAGGGTAGCAACAGTTATGTCCCGGGTAAATGCTCTCTGATAAACACTGCCTAAGAGATGTTTAGAAAAACAGCAGCAGCATCTCATAAACGGCCATGAGGGAGATGCATAAAAGAGCTGCTAAGACGTTTGTGGTCAGCTGCAGGAACAAGGTTGATGTATCATAGAGATTCTGATTCTGGGCTGGAAACTTAACACACTAAAGCATCATCGTTAAGTTGGTCTACTCTTGTGTCCCTGAGATTTTATATTAGATGCCGAGATGGACAAGAGCAGGGAGATAGGAAAGTGGCAGACTACAAACTCAAGTAACAGAAATCTGCAGCCTTTTTGTATACCAATGACAAGCAGGCTGAGAAAGAGATCATGAGAATACTTCCAGTCCCACTCACCTCAAAAAGTATCTAGGAATAAACACAAACAAGGAACTGAAAGATATTGTCTTCGTTATGTTTTATATTGTGGCAATGGAACGCCTTGACCAAGAAGCAAGTTGGGGAGAAAGGGGTTTATTAGGCTTAAACTTCAGCATTGCTGTTCCATCTCTGAAGGAAGTTAGTGTGGTGCTATTTTGTTTGTATTTTAACAAATAAAGCTTGCCTGAAGATCAGAGTGCAGAGCTAAGCCACTAGAGGCCAGGCAGTGGTGGCACACACCTTTAATCCCAGGACTCGGGAGACAGAGGCAGGTGGATCTCTGTTGGTTTAAGGCCACCCAGGGCTACATGAAATTGATCCAGTCTAAAGATGAAACAGAACTCACACAAAGGCTATCCTAGTACTTGGGATCACATGGCTTCAATTCCAGAACTAGAGAGGTGGAGACAGGAGTGATAACAGGGTGGAGAGAGGAATATAAGGAGGGAGGAGACGGGAGCTCATTGCAATCTGAGGCAGCAGTCTGAAGCAGTCAGCTGAAGAGGAGTTGGAGCGAGCAGTCTTAGTATGGTCTGAGCAGCTGTTAAATCTGAGGTTGCAGTCTGAGGAGACAGTGTGAGGACAGGATCGCCCTTTTGCTCTGAGCGTTGGTAGAGGTAAGAACGCTAGTGGATAGCCGCTCTGCCTCTCTAATTCTCCAGCTTTCACCCCGATAGCTGACTCCAAGCTTTTCTTATTAAGAACAATTAGAGACAGTGGAGCTGATCTACTGGGAGCTCACCAAGGCCAGCTGGACTGTGACTGAAAAAGCATGGGTTAAAACTGGACTCTCTGAACATGGCGAACAATGAGGGCTGATGAGAAGCCAAGGACAATGGCATGGGGTTTTGATCCTACGCAATGTGCTGGCTTTGTGGGAGCCTAGCCAGTTTGGATGTTCACCTTCCTAGATATGGACGGAGCGGGGAGGACCTAGGACTTACCACAGGGCAGGGAACCCTGACTGCTCTTTGGACTGGAGAGGGAGGGGGAGAGGAGTGGGAGGAGGGGGAGAAGGGTGGGAGGAAGGGGGAGAAGGGTGGGAGGAGGGGGAGGGAAATGGGAGGCTGGGAGGAGGTGGAAACTTGTTTTTTTTTCTTCCTTTTCTCAATAAAATAAATAAATAAATAAAAGAACAATTAGAATTCATACTATACAAGTTAGGACAGAAACTCAAAGAGAGCAGAATCCCAGAGGCAGGAGCTGATACAGAGGCCATGGAGGATGCTGCTGACTAGCTTGCTTATAACTTCAGAGGTTCAGTTTTTTATCATCATGATGGGGATAACAAGGCAGTGTGCAGGCAGATGTGGTGCTGGAACCGAGAGTGCTACATCTTGCGGGCAACAGGAACTCAACTGACAACCACACTGAGGGAAGCGTGGGCAAAAGAGGCTTCAAAGTCAGCCCCCATAGTGACACACTTCCTCCAACAAGGTCACAGCTCCAAATAGTACCACTCCCTTTGGGGACCATTTTCTTTCAAACCACCACAGATAAATTACAGTGAAGAAAGGGATTGAGAGAGACACTAGAAGATGGAAAAAGCCCCTCACCCCATGCTTATGGATTAGTAAAATTTATATTGTGAAATGGCTCTTTTATCAAAAGTCATCCACAAAATTAATAGAACCCCAATAAAAAATTCCCCATGGCATTTTTCTCAGACATAGTAAAAGTATCCTAGAATCCTTATGAAAACACAAAATACCCAGGAGACCAAATCAATAGTAAATAAATATCAAGCTATATTACACGGCTATAGTGATGAAAGTAATATGGCCCTGGCACAAAGAAAGTTGTGTAGATCAGTGGAGCTGTCTCCCCCGTCTTATATTTATCTCTAATGCTGGGATTAAAGGCGTGCACCACTACCACCCAGTTTCTGTAGCAAACTAGCGTGACTACTGGGATTAAAGGTGTGTGTCACCACTGACTGGTCTGTAAGACTAATAAGTGTGACTGTTTTACTCTCTGAACTCCAGGCAAGTTTTATTTATTAAAATACAAATGAAATATCAGTCTGTTGAGGGTACAGGAAGAGTCTAAGAAAAGCCTTGACATTTCATGTAAAGTCCATGAACTTCAGTCCAAATCAGAAGTCAAAGAACTGTTCAGAAATATGTCTTAGTTGGCCCTAGATCTGAACAAGTAGACAATCAATATTGCCTATAAAAAGTACCCTTTGACTATAGCAGTCTTTTTTTTTTTTTTGGAGGTAACCAACAGGTTCTTTGAAAAAAATAGAACAGGGGCTTTGTATTAACCCCACTCAGCAGTTCCTGTGGGCATTGCTGGTAAGTCAAACATAATTTTAAAAATACCAGGAAACATCAATATTTCAGTGGACATTTAATATCACTTCTAATGAATCTCATTGTCCAGTGTGGCAGGCATATCAGTCATAACATTGCTAATATGGTCAATAACGATTGACCATAAATCTGTGGCAATCTTCATGACTGATAGTTTTAAGACAAATTGAACAGTTGTGCCATAGGATGTCTTTAAAGGAACCTAGTGATTTTATTATTAAAACTGGATAAGTTGACGTTAATGCAGAGACAAAGTCACAGAGATCAAGTGTCATGCTTGTCATATTTTATTAATATTATGTAATTTCAAGGTGAGTTGTGACTATTGATGCTGATCTTTGTCATCTGACTTAAAGGGGTTGTCAAGTTTCCTAACTGTAAAGTAAATCCTTTTGCTCTTCAGTTTTTCCCACTTCGCTCTTTGCAAGGATATCACTGTGTATGGCCAACTCCCAGTGGGGAGGAATTTCTCTTTTCCTTTTTTTCAGTTGGAACAATTATGCAATTTGCTAAAACTTATGCTCATGGAAGAGTTACATTCTCTCCCCTATTAATTTATTCATGGACTCATGGAATCATAAATGTTTGTTTTATAATTTGGGCTACAATCCAAAAGGTATTTTGTTTATTTTGATGCTTAAAATTTTTAGTGTCAGATATTGGAAGCTCTTTTAATAGGCTCTGTCTTAGTTAAGGTTTCTATTGTTGTGATTTAAAAACTAAAAAACATGACGAAAATCAACTCAGGAAAGAAAAGTTTATTTCAATTTACAGCTTATATTTCCTCATCCAGGGAAGTCAAGGCAGGAACTCTAGGCAAGAACCCGAAGAAAGGAACTGATGTTGAGGCCATATAGGAACACTGCTTACTGTCCTGTTCCTTCTTGCTTACTGGATAGCTTCCTTCTACCTTCCAGGACCACCTACTCAGGAATGACACTACCTTCTATGGTGTAGGGCTGAAGACATTTTCTGAGAATGCCTCTTTAAATGACTCTAGCCTGTGTCAAATTGACATAAAAACTACCTAACATAGGCTCCGAAGTCTTTTAGAAAATGCCATCAAGGGATATGGGTTTATTCAAAAGTTGTTTATCTCTTTTGAGCCTGTCATTAATTTTGAGACTACAGCATATTTCAGACCCATTTTGTATACCAAGCCATATTGACTGCTTATCAAAGATAATGAATAGTATATTAGAAAACGGGGTCTATTAACTATACCCTTAAATGCTCTTGACTCTCTAGTTCCATGAATAAAATCATAAATTAATGATTTTATTTCTTCCCTTTTTGGTCAATTTGCATTCAATATGATCAGCTTCCCTCAATAATAGATTATCTTCACAGTGTTCCTCAAAATTAAGTTCTGCTTTTTCTTTTTTACTTAATTCAAAATATTTATTGTCTGTTGAGACTGCTACACATGTGTTATTTAGACTTATTAAGCCATATAATTTCCTGGTAGCTTAACATTTTCTAACTTTTATTATAGATTTCTATTTAACTCCATTGTAATGTTAATTAACTTCCTATGATCTCTATTGTCTAAATTTGTGAAGTAATGGTTTCTGACCCAGAATATTGTTTGTATGGCTGACTATTCCAAATTGAATGTTCCAAGTTAAGGAAAAAAAGGAAATTTGTGTTCCTGAGTGATGTATTCTATAATTTCCCTTTAGATGCTGTTGATTAATGGTGCTATTATGTTCAACTACATCCTAACCAATGTTCAGCTCACTGGAAAGAAGTGTTGACATATCCAACTACATCTCAGATTTGTCTGTTTTTCTTTATAGCGCTATCAGTTTTTGAATCATACATTTTGACTGTCTGGAGCCCTGTGACTGCAAGGTGTGGAAGGGGAGGTATTTTATAATCCCATGATTGATTCTCACATTTTGAATAAGCCTAAACTCCGAGCTGTGAACTTGGCTGACTGTCCTACACAGGCCAGATAAATCCCGACTGAAGTCAAATCCCCTGGACATGACCCCACAGAACACTGTTTTCCATATGGTTATGCTTCAGCCACAAACATGAAAAGACTGCTTGACTCTTCATCATGAGAGCCAGAGCTGCCAGAGAAGGTTTTGCAACAACATTGGGATGCCTAAGGATTGAATCCCAGGAAGCCTTTTGTTCTTAAGCTAGTCCTCACTTAGCCCCCATGTATTCAAGATAACCTCTGCAGTGCTGTAATCAGTTTATTGCCACAGTGGCTTCTGCTCTGGATAGCCTCATCTTGACTGTGACTCTTTGTATTCGAGTGCCCTGATTTCACAATGACAATTTTCTCTGTAGCCTCAACTCTCTAATGGATCCGAGGAAACTCTGACTTTCAATTTACCCAATGTTTTTCTTCATGTGAGAATGGGAATGACAGCTTCCAAGGTTTTATAGGTCAGAGACAAAAGGTCCTATATCAGTTTACCCTTTTTCTTTATGTTTTAGTTAACATACAAAGCAACAAGTTTCTTTACAGCATTTTCACAAATTTTCTAGACCCCTCCACATTCCTTTATCCCTGATCTCTGTTTGTTCTCTCACACTTCCGTTGTTCCCTTGCGATTCCCATATCTTATACATTCGATTACTATCCCCTTCCTTCCTTTAAGCCTCTTTTTCCCTCTCTTGTCATGCTTCCCTTTCTAATTTTCTGGCCTCTATCCAGCTAAGTCCCACAGAAATAGATACATATAAAAATGAGGAGCCATGAGTCACATGAGAGAGCATGTAGTATCTATCTTTCTAATCTTGCGTTGCCTCATTCAATACAAAATCTTCCAGCTATGTCCATTTATTGCACATTTTATAATATCAGTTTTCTTCACAACTGGATACAATTCCATTGTGTGTATTTGCTATAAATTTCATTATCCAGTCATCTGTTGATAGACATGTAGGTATGTTTCATGTGATTGGGAATAGACTAAGAGTAAACATGAATATCTCTGATAGGATCTGAGTCCTTTAGTTACATACTCCAGAATTATATAAATAGCTGGGCCATACAGTAGCTCTGTCTGTATAGTGGTATAGCTGGGTCACATGGTAGTTCTGTCTGTATATGTTTTTGAGAAACCTCCAGACTGACATCCACATGAGCTGGACCAGTTTGTATTCAGCACAGCATGAATAAAGGTTCACCTTTCTTTCCCCACACCCACTCCAACACTCTGACTGGGGTGAGCTGGGATTGCAAAGTATTTTTGATTGGGATTTTCCTGATGGTTAATGCTTTTAAACAAGTTTAAAGATATTTATTGGTTATTTGTATTTCTTCTTTAAGGAGCTGACAGTTCAGATCATTGGCCCATTTAGTTGAGGTTTCGTTCATGTTACTATTTCATTTTTGTAGTTCTTTACATAGCTTAATATTAAATATAGTCATATAGTCTAATATTAAGCCCTTATCTGCGGTAGATGGCAAAGATTTTTCTCTTATTGTGAGCTCTCTGTTTACTAGGCTCATATAATGATTTATTCTGCTGTGCAGAATCTTTTTAATTTCATGAATGTCTTGGGATTATGCGACTGTTGGGCTTCTATTCACCAAATTCTTGTCCACATCTATGTGCTTGAAGGCTTGCGTGACATTACGGTACAGCAATGCCAGAATTTCAGGTTTTTAAACCAGTTTTTAATGGGTTTTGAATTTTATTTTGAGCGAGGTGACAAACAGGACCTAATTTTATTTTTGTGCAGGTGAATCTCCAGTCTTCACAGCACCATTCATTGAATAGGCTACTTTAACCAGTTGACTCTTGCGCTGGTTCCTTTTAAACGGCAACTTGACAGGACCTAAAATCACTTAGAAAGAGAGAGTCTCGTGAGGAATCATGTTGATTAGATTGGCCTGCGGTCGTGGCTGGGGAGAGAGTACTTTAGCTGTCTGATGTAAGAAGACCCACCCCATTGTGGGTAAAACTACTCCCTAAGCAATGTAATATAAGAGAGGATAAAGAATGCTTATTCTCTCATTGTTCTTGGCTGTGGAAGTGATGGACTACATCTCAAGCTCCTCCCTTGACTTTCCTGACACAATTAACTGTAACCTAAAACTGTGAGCCAAAGAAATACCTTTTTCTCTAAGTTGCCTTTCACCACGGGATTTTATCACAGCAACAGAAACGAAACTAGAATTTTACCTTTGTTTCATACCGCGTTGACTTTTCCACAATGGCTCTGGTGTCTCGTTTGAGGCCAAATAGTGTGACGCCTCCAGCTGTGTCCTTTTTGATTAAAATTCCTTTGAGTCCCTATGACCTTTCCTGAAAGTTTGCTTTGAATTTTCAGGTCCCGTGTGCTTTAAAAATTAAATCGGTCACTTTGTGATTCAGTCACTTTTGACTTGGATCAGGAGAATAGTTTTATAATTTCTGTGAATAATGGAATTATACAAAATATGAGAGAAACCCAACATTGAGTTTCACTGTCAGAAGGAGCTAGGGAGACTGCTACTTTCAAAAAAGATATTATTTCTAATGAATATTTAGCACAATTTGGGCAGGGAAATAAGATCACCTGCAGGTAAGACCAAGAAAGTTTGTCAAAAGAGACACGTTAATGAAATCAAAAGATAGTTATGCAAACAAAAACTTGGCTTAGCACTTGATCTAACATGAATAATGTACTTGCCTCTAGAGGGGATTAAGCTGAACACCAACCGTCAATAAAGCAATCACAAAGAATGAATAAGTTCACAAAAATACAGTTACTAACATCATCTGGTAAGTCGGTCCTAAGAAGAATGTACTCTAAGCATACTTGAAAAATTAGGCCTTAGGCAGTGATATATGAAATCTTTGTGATTAACAGGAAAACGAGTTAAGATGTTTGTAGATTGTATGATGTGTTCACATAGGTTGATTTATTGCTTCATAAAGCACTTGACACAAAGACAACAGGAGAATGGATTCATAAGTATGTAGGTCAGTTTCAAACACAGCATTAAACAATTTGGCAGAAATACAGAGACAAATGTGGATGATGAAAAAGAGATGGTGGGGAAAAAACACACACACAGGAGAAGTGGGAAGCTCTTGCCAAAATATATTCAAAGCCTTGCTACAGTTCACAGACCAGACTATTAATAAAACATAACTTCAAAGCTAAGCATGGTGCTTCTTGCCTGTAATCCCAGCACTCAGGAATGGAGGCAGGAGGATCAGAAGTGCGAGGACTCATGCTTTGGCTGCATGAGATCGTATCTTGCAAAGAAAAACAAAACAAACAAACAATAATAATGATATGGAAACCAATAAAAAACAGCTGGCACCCTAGTGAGGTACAGTCTGAATTATTGAATTTATTATATTTTTTTACATGATAGTAACAAAGTCATCATGAAGGCTTCCCTTTGTAACCCATCTTCATGTTCAATGTACCTTGTTTATCAATGGGAGAATGGATAGTAAATGACTTAGATTTCTGTTCGTCTGAGAGGAGTGAAATAGCCAGAGTTCCAAGTAGTTAGACACATTTTGTTGGACTTCTGTAGGTCTGAAAAGGAGGATCTCTCCTGCCTGCTTCTGGCCAGAGTCTCAGTGACCATGAATGACAGGTGTCAAAGACTGTTCAACTGCCGTGTGGACGAAGAGGACACATGGACTGTGAAAGCTTTTTCCACAGAAGTGAGTGCTCCCCTCAGCTTCTCTCCTAAGAAGCATGAACTGCTTTTAGACCACATAATAACTGATAAGTTTATTTTAGTTTAACTAACCCATTTCTATTCTGTGCAAAGCACGATCTTGGGTGTTGAGTACTAGCTGTGAAACATTCCAGTCATAAGCTTGAAGCTAATGCTTTTTCTTCATTTTCCAAGTCATAGAAAGTGACTTTGAGAGTTTTTTCATTATATTAAACCTCAAGAATAAAACAAAAATGGAGAATAATTTCTAAGTTTCTATTTGTGTATGTGCAAGCACATATGTGTATATATGGCAAATGTGGATGTTGGTGGATTTGGGAATGGAACTGAGGTCATTAGTTTGCATAGTAAGTGCTTTTTTCATTTCTTAAATGAAACAATATTGTCTAACTAATGCCTCCAACATATAGATAGCTAAATTCTATTAGCTAAATATCCTATGGCACATGCCTTAAACTGAAGTTCATAAATATTTCATCAAACAAACACACACACACGGGGGCGGGGGAGAGAGAGAGGAAGAGAGAGGTGTTTAGTTTAATAGACACTGATACTCAATGGAGATGTTCTACTGACATGTTCATGGTGATATGGAATAATAGTGACTTACATTCTTATTAAATAGTCCTAAACATCTTCAAATATCAGTGCTTCAAACATCAGCTTTCTTCTTCTCCTCCCCCTTGCTTATATCCTTCTTTACTCTGCACCCACTCCACCTGAGTCTTGGCAGGTTGCCAGATATTAACCCTCTTTCTGGTTTGTTTGCCACACAGTCAAAAGCAAGTTCTGGAGAGAAAGTACAGCAGGGTCAGAGATTGACTTCTCTCAGCACCTGCTGCTCTCCGTGGTGCCACGAGATTGCTATTACCACAGCACAGAGGTTTTTCCATTCTAAAGGAGCAATCCCTCCATCAAAGTCTTCTTGGCTTTGGATTTTGAAAACCAAGCCTTCCTCAAGATTTAGAGAAGAAGCAATATCTTTTCCGTACTAGAGTAGGAAGTCTACCTGATCCCGTATGATTTCATTATACACTCTCTACATCACATTTATAATTTTCTTTTGTGCATGTGTGCTGCATATGCTGTAGATGAGTATATAAGCTTGTATATGTGCATGTGCCAGAGGTTGATATCAGGTTTCTTACTTAGTCTCTTTCCATCTTGTTATTTGAGATAGGGTCTCTCACTGAGCCTGGAACCCACTGATTCAACCAAATTGGCTATCATGCAAACACCAGGGATCTTACCGTCATCAACTGTCTCACCAGTCCCAGCACTGAAGTTAGAGATGCGTCCTGCCATGCCTGGCTTATATGTAAGTACTGGGGTTCTGAGCACAGTCTGTATGCTTTGCAAAGCTAGTACTGGCTGAGTCATTTTCTCAGATCTGAGTCCTCTGTTCTCAAAGTCTTAAAATTATTGTTGCTGTGCCTGCTGTTTCTCGCCATAACCTCTGACTGATGCAGTGTCTCCCAGAGTTTTGCTGCCCAAGGTATATGACACATTCCCCAGCATTTCTGTTTCCTTCCACGTTTGCCTTTCTCAGAGGATACTCTACATACTGACACTAACCTGACCACCAAAAGCCCACAAGAAGACTTAGCAGAATTAGACCTAGCCACTAACTTAAGAATGACACATTGCCACTCTCTCCCCCCCTCAAATCTTGTTCTGGAGGATTCAATAGTCTGGTCTTGCTTATAGAGACTGTATTGATTTCTCATGACACCTAAGTTCTTCCCTACTGAATCTCTGCTTGCCCACCAATCCTTCTGCTCTCTGACATACTAGCATATATAACTGGGAAACTATTCATCTCATTGTCAGTCTTTAGCTATGAGAAGCCTGGACAAGTGTGCCTGCTGTCAACAGGGAGATGACAGCATCTAGGAGAAGAAAGAGGCAATGTTTGACATCAGAGTCTTTGTTCCAGCCTTCTGCATGAAAGCTTTGCATTTTAGCAAAAAAAAAAAAAAGAAAAAGAAAGAAAAGAAAAACCCTCCCCTCCATGCTTTTAAATTGTATATAGCAATAGTAGCACCTTTCCTTCAAATTCCTAAGTACTGCTAATATAGAATGAATGATAGCGATGTAAACAGACCACCACATCGGGTCATCAAATGCATTGTGTGCTCACTCTAACTTCTTGACCAAACCAAGAGAAATCATAGGAAATTTCAACTTTTCAAAATGCAGAGAAAGCCTCAGTTTGATCCCACTCGAGTTTTATTCACACGGTTTCTTCTATATGTATCTTCTTTAAGAGTGTCAAGCCAAGAATGTGGTAGCTGACAAGGTCCCCAGGCTGGCTGCAAGGTACCAACAAATTCTAAGTTTCCTCTAGCATCTTTCTCTGCAAGGAGTCCCCAGGTAGGATACTGATTCATACACCTAGACCTTCAGAGTCAGCCAGGGGGCTAGAAATAACTTCAACTTCTGTTGCCAGGTCACATCTGGATGGGGTTTACAAGCCACAAATCAACTCCATACTCAATAACTATCTGATCTCAACTTCTGAAGCTATGTTCTCAGCACCTTGTAAGAAAGTTTACTGCCTGTATCTATCTAGTCTAAACACATGTGCTCAACAAATCTCCCCTTCCTGTTGAGAAGCTCCTAAACAAGCTAGCCAGTGGAAATATGCATCTTTCCCAGTTCCTTTAGCATTATTTTATGAGTTAGTGTATAACACAGACCATTGTAACAGTCCTAAAACTGGGCCATGTAAGCTTATGACTTGTCTTCGAATACTTGTAAGCTACACTGGCCTGAAAATGGTTAACACCACTCAGTCATCTGCCTTCACCATCACTAAATTCCTTCAAAGGCATTTCTTGATTCTCTTGGTCCAGATGGACTCAAAGCCTTTCTTTAGAGCAAGAAATGCCAAGTTTCAGTTGCCTTTAGATGCTAACTGATTAATAAGTGAATATTAGGGAAATCCCACATCCTAACCATTGGAACATTACTGGCACAAAAGTCATCAGGAAAAATTCCAGACTCAGAATCTACTGTTGACACTTTCTAGCCGAGTGGCTTCTGGTTAGCTTTTTAGCTTTTCTAAGCCCAGATTTTTTTTTTATCAGAAAATTAAAAAAAAAAAAAACAACCCTACACATATTGAATCAGGGAAGATGAGCATTCTTTGTAGACTGGGCCATATCCATACATCCAATAATGGTTATCCATTAAGAAAGTTTTGAGAATAAAGTTATGTTTTGTGGGAAGAAAGATGTTATAAGAAAAAAAAGCATTCTATGACTATACCATTCTGAATATGTCCAGTCTTGTCTGATCTTAGAAGCTAAGCAGGGTTGGGTCTGGTTGGAGAAAGGAAATGATAATAGTTTTTTCCATATCCAACCAAGAGCTGCTGACCTAGTGGTCCACCCAAAGATGATCTGGAGAATATATGGACACTAAAAGAGATCCAAACCATCTAACACTTGCCATGGTATCGTTCTCTCTAACGATGTCTTTAACCTTGCAGTGTTTATAAAGAATAATTGCAATCATTCTCTATGCTTAAGACTAAGCACAAATATACGACAGCCACACTATTCAGTGTGCTCTAAGTAAATATATATGTAAATTTAAATTTATATAAATATAAATTTTGCTACACATTGTTCCCCCAGTCACTATCTGAAAATACAAACTACATTCTAATGCATTGAAATATGGAAATTAGCATCGAGAAGAGAAGAGCTGATGTTCTCACTGCCTGTTAAATGCACATGTTGGTTTTATTAATGGTAAAATATTAAGCTCAAAATGATGATTACTTCATTTTTGTCCTTTTTGCTGTTAGTAAAGCATAAGTAGAATATGTGAAATATTTTCGCCTGGGATGTTAAAGGGAAGGGTGTAGCTAACTTCCTTCTCAGTCTGAAAACTTACAGGAATGCACCAAGACATCTGTGTGGAATTAGCAGTGCTGATTCTATAGATTCAAGCCACTGCCCACTTCCAGTTTCGGCACTTCTGAGACAGACTTTTGTCTGTTTTCTTTAATAAAAATATGACTTGTCTGCTTTATGGGGGATAAAACTAAACTGGGATAACACAAACTTGTTTAAATATAAACTCCAGACCATCAAGTTGCTTCATATGTTTGCATTCACGTATAAAATACGATCTCCTGAGATATCTTTCATTGGGCCAAACACCAAAACAAGCAAATGAATTCATAAAGCTCAAAATGCAGTATAAGTGTTCTGGGAGCTTGAAGTTGATAAATTAAACTTTCCTATGCAATAAAATGACATCATCTTGGAATCTCGTTGGCTGTTTAATTTATGGACACTACGTGATCCAAGCTTACATTTCATAAATGTGTAAATATATTTAAGACAGATCACACAGCTTCATTACTCATGCTGTTCGACTCTCAGTTCTGAACTCTGCCCCCTTGTTATGGGGCTCCTCTGGGAAATCCCTCACGATGATAGTATTCTTGACTTCCAATGATTTGCATACTTCATTTTTTGTTTCCTTGTTTTGTTTTGTGACCATCCAATTTTATTATACCAGCAAGCCACTAAAAAGATAGAATAGCAGCAACCATATAATATAAAAACCACGAAAAAAGGCAATAGTGAATTATTGTTTTGTTCACATTGAGCCCTAGGTCCAAAATGACAGGTGGCTCTCCTTCTCATCAATAAATTGTATACTATAAACATTCTTGTGAAACTCTATAAACAAGCATACACACATATGCTAGCATTTTATGCCTTAGTGTTTGGAACACTTATAAAGTAGGAAGCAGAAAAAATTAACCTAAAATAGTGTAGAACAGATAATCTAATTTTAAACCTATCTATTTCTATAGAATAAAGGGAAATTTGTCTCTAGATAAATACATTCAGGTGTCTAGGTGAGCTGATAATACTGTAACTATGAAGAGCAAGAGGCTGGGAAATCCAAGATCAAGATTCAGGACAGTGTATTATTTACTGAAGTATAGCTCCCTGCTTTGTAGACAGCAGTTCTTACAGCATCCATCCACAGCAGAAAGGGCAAGAGCCATGTGCAGAAGAACCAGAAGGGCCAGGGGCTCTCTGAAGCCTCTGTTAAGAAAGTAGTAATCCCATTCATGAGGGTGGAACATAGATCACACAGCCATTCCCCAAAGGTCCTTTCTCTCATTATGGCCATACCTGAGGTTGTTTCAACATGGACTATGGAGGGATACAACTATTCAAACTGTAGGAATCAGTATGCCAAAAACAGCAATTTGCCATGGGTCCTGAGTGTCTTACACATGGCAAGAATGTAACCCTATCTATCACTCCTGGGCCATGTTTTGAGGTTACATTTGTGGCAAGCAAGCAAAGGATGAGCTAACATTTCTCCTTTCTCTTCAGAATGAATAAGCTGCTTCTGGATGCTATAAAGACATTTAATCCCTCGGCTGTGTGATAAAGCTGTGATAGCAAGCCACCGTCTGCACAGCATCTGTCCCTGCTGCTTTGGCTTATCCTTGTGGAGCTTCAAAGAGCACATGCAACCCAACAGGAAACAGGCTCTTGGCTTCCCTCCATTAAAAAAAAAATTCCCCAGCCTAGGATTTTTTAAACAAGATCTTGCTCTATGGCCCAGGCTAGCCCAAAACTCACAGTAATACTTCTGCCTCACTTTTCCAAGTGTGGCATTATATACTGGCCCCCAAGTCCATCTCTCAGTGTTATTTTGTCACATATTTTTATTATAAATCCAGTGATGTGATTACCGTTTTAATTTAAATAACAAATCATCTTTTAAAACACAGGACCTGCAGGAAAGGTTATAATCATTCCCACTTTGGCGTGTTATCATTTGTTAAGTGATCCTGCTCTCTACAACTTGTATGATACAAGTCATAGGTAACATTGATGCTTTCCGGGATCTTTCTAGAGATCTGGTATGAGATGGACAGGACACACTTGATAAATGCATTCCAGCTCCTTGCATTGTGAAGTCAGAACTTTTTCACCTCTGCTATACCAAGGGTGAATAACCTTGTGAGGATATGAGTTTGTGATCAAGGATGGCAAGCAAATTGAACTGCATAATTTCTCCCTTTGAACCGAATGCTCACTTCTCCTTTTTGTGAGTCATGTAACTTTTTAAATTCTTACTTCTGTGTATGCATGTATGCTGCAAGTGCGTGTGTGTGTGTGTGTGTGTGTGTGTGTGTGTGTGTGTGTGTGTGCAAGAGCTGCCATGGAGACCAGAAGAGGATGTTATCTCCCCTGGAGCTGGAGTTACAGGTGATTCAGATCTAGATATGGACCTAGGGTCCTCTGGAAGAGAGGCAAGTCTCTTCAACTGCCGAGCCTTCGCTCTAGCCTCATTTCACCTGACTTTGAAAACCTCTGATTAGGTGGTAAATTGAACTGATACTATTTGTCAGCAATTTTCATCATCGAACTGCAAGCTGGCTACTTGCCTTGGGTAGCTCTGTGACTTTAAGAGATAGGATTGAAGTTAAAAAAGTTTACATACTTTACTTACCTTTTATTTGACTCGGATTTAGAACTTGTGGATTTGATAGAGTTATGCTACTTCCCCCAACATATCTAAGACCTTTTGAACCATTTCACTAATTCAAAAACTTTGACCTCCTTGTTTTTCTTGTAATGGTCATGGCCAGAGCCAATGAATCCTACTAGAGCCTTGTCCTCAAATGCATAAAATAACAATAGTTACAAACCAGTAATTGCTTTTATCTCCACTGAGGCCAGGTTTCCCTATGGATTTCTTCAAGTTCATTACCTGAAATATGACTTTATTATAAAATAAAAGAGGATTCTTAGTTACTAGCCAAAGAAATAGTAACTGTCTCAGTCAGAAAGGGACTGTATAAAAGGAAGTTAGACGTTTGTGATGAAAATTTCAGATTAAGACTCACAAAGAAGTGTGTAGAATGGCCACTTTTGAAAGGTAGGATTTGTCACTACTGGATGCTATGTATCTGTCCTCTTGACTTACTCCTGCTCCTTCAACATTTCACCCCAGACGTGCCGTCCCATGACTCAGACAGCAGTGTCTAATGGCAGAACTGAAGCATTAGTGGGGAAGGGGTCACCATTCTCCTACCATGTTTGAGGCCTTGGAACCAAGTCCCACCAGCACTACAGAGTGAGGTGATCCCTGCAATAGAAACCAGATAATGAGCCAATAAATATGAGCATTCGCAAACATATAAATGAATCTATCTTCTCACTCTGGTCTGGGGTTCTGATGTCTGGTCTCACCGGCAATTCTCTGGGCAAATTTTCTGGGCTGGACTGCTATTTCTCTAGCCAGTCTCTCCTCACTTTCTAGTGTTAGGTTTTCTGTTAGTCAGGGTGCTGGTGAGGATGATGCCAGTCTGATCCTCACGAGTGTGTTAGTTCCCTGCCTTTTCATTTTCCTTTCTTTCTGGATTGTGATCATCATTAATTCCCTTGTTGTCTTGTTCTAGATGTTCTGCTATTTCTTATTCCTTTGAAACTTTTCACTGCTACCCCTACTTCCCGTCCCCCACTTAGTTAGCAGCTAAGACTTTTGAAAGTGGTCCATTGAAGTATCTTCAGTGGAATCTCAACTTCCCATCCGGTCCTGGAAGTAGTGATAGAAGTATTCCTTTATTCTTTGAAGGACTGCCCAAGACAGACTCTATTGAAGATTATGATCTGGAAAACACCCAGTAGTTAGAATATTTATCACAAGAAATTTTTCTTATGATTTTTCTTAAATAATGTTACTTAAATTAGTAGGCACTCAGCTCTGACCCTCCAACCCATAACATTCAGGTCCTTTCCCTTGGCATCTCTACTCCTACCACCATGAACCATCTTCGAAGATTTCAATTTTCCTCTGATTAAGCCAGTGCAGTCAATAAGCATCTCTGTTTCCATGGGCTTCTATCTGGAATTTGTAAAAGTTACAGCTGTGTGCAGCTCACTGACCAACTTGCTCTTATTGCACAGTACACAGGAGCCTATGGGATCTTCCTCTACTGAAACTGCAACACCAACAGAGGACCCTATTCAGTTTTTAAAAAACTTTTCTTCTTCTCTCACGTGTTACATCTCAACATGGTTTCCCCTCTCTCCACTCCTCCCAGTCTTTCCTCTTTACCTCTTCTCTCCCCCAAATCAATTCCTCCTTCCTTTCCCTTTTTAAAAAAAAGGAATAGCAGGCTTTGCAGGGACTGAAAATGATGGTCATGTATCTTGTGAAAGACACAATAAGACTGGGTGCAAACAATCATATCAAGGCTGGATGAAGCAAACCAGTAGGCGGAAAAGGGTCTCAAGTCAAAGAACAAGAGACACTCCCCTCTCCCACTGTTGGGAGTCCCCCAAGAACAAGTTACAGAACTATAAAGTATTTATAGGGGAACTAGCTCAGACCCATATAGAGTCTGTTCGTAGCTTCAATCTCTGTGAGCCCCTATGAGCCTACTTAGTTGATTCTGTGTCCTCCACCCCTCTGGTTCCTACAATCCTTCCTCCCCGTCTTCTGCTGCATTCCCCTGGCTCTGCCTACTGTTTGGCTGTGGGTCTCTGCCTCTGTCCCCATCAGTCACTCTGATGACAACTGGTCTAGGCAAGGCTCATATGAGTCTAGCAGAATCATTTCATTTAAGCTCATTTCCAGCGATGGTTTCTCAAGATTAACTCATAAAAAGCACTCATCCCCCCTCCTATTAGTTCATTTACCCATACTCATTTAGTCATTTCCTGTTACTCAACAGAAGCCTTGGGGACAGTGGATCTTTCACTCTTTCTCACACAATACTCTTGATTTTATTCCTGTGTCTGGATTCTCACTTTCCTCCCACCTCATCCCTTAGCAATTGCAGCTTCTTGCCAACTCCTTCTGACTGCTGGAGATCTCCAGATGGACCTGACCACTGGTCATCTCTCCATCTCTCATTATATTTTCTCCCCAACTTGCATTTTCAGATCCTCACAGTGTATTTATTATTTGCCAACACTGATGCTACTTGTCCTTAATCTTCTAGAAAGACTGCAGGCTCACAGCTATGCTTCTTGGAGTTCTTTGAGTGGTTCCAGGGTTCCTGGTTTTCTCACCACTGACTCATTCAGAACACGATGACCTTCAAGTTACTGGCTGAACAGTGACTTCCACTCTGCCCCTCATTTTGTACTTCTGTTTCTTCTGCATCCTATGTGTGTGTTGACCACTGAAGTTCTAGTTCCTTATGTTTGAAACAATGAAACTCAAGAAAAGCAAGCTGGTTTTGTTTCTATGTTGACTAGATTCACAGCAAGGGCATTATCAACACCTACAAACATTCAAGGTACACGAAGAGTCAAAAATATCAATTGGCCAGTGTAGCTGGCTGAAGGTATTGATTGCCTAGGGTTCTTATTTCCCTGTGACTTCCCTTGGCGTTGCTGTCTTTCTCACACTTGGGTTTTCCTTTGAAGAGCTTCATCAGAAGCATAACTGTTATTTACTCAGCTCATCAACAACTTTCCAAAACTTAACTCGGTATCAGGTACTACCCCAGTGTACATGAGTAACAATGATCAACATTCTCTTTCTCTGAAGGACCCAGTAAAATAATGTGTCCTCTTCACTAGGCCACACTGCCTTTCCTGAGACAATCAGTGAGGTAAGCAAAAACGGAAGATCTGTTTGATTCAAGACAATCCTTGGCTACCTCTGGCCCAAGTGAAATGTGATTTTTTTTTTTTTTTTGGTAGAAGAGGCAGAACAAAAAGATAACACAAAACAAATGAACTCTGAGCAATTCAAGAGTAAACATTTCTCTGCATTTATTCTATCATTTATCCTTAATGAAACTGATAATTGCACTAATGTGCTAGTCCAAAGCTTTATTTACATACAGATATAAACCCAGGCATATATTATTTATACACATATATATTCATTTAGTTCACGGTTTTAAAGATTGGCAATGCCGACACAAAGGCATCAGCTTTGACAAGGGTGAGGACTGACAGTTTGAAATGGAAAACCAGGGATGGGGAGGAAGAGACTACTTTTGTGACCTTCCACTGGGCCCTACCTCTGAAGGTCTCAGCACTTCTTGACATTGCCACATTTGGGACCAAGCTTATCACACATGACTTTCTAATATGAAATAATCCTTCTATACAGAATTTAAATGATTACATTAAGTTTGATGATTTTTACTATTTCTTTCTGATTGTTTATCTGTTAGATTTTCATTTCTATAGGATTAGATGAAACAACTGTTTTAGTATTTTCCTACATCTGGCAGAAACAAAAGACCTTTTCTTAAGGATACCTCTTTTCAATGTTTCATGTACTGTAGTTTTAAGTTCATTTTATTAAAACATTGGCCAGGAAACTGCATGTTTTCTACTTCTAAGTCAACTGGTTTTCTTAAAGAAAGCAAAATTTGTAACAAAACTTTAAATGTCTAAAGTGAATCTTATATTATTTTCAATCTTTCTATTCCCTTTCCAGCTCGTTTTTGGCTCTGACATTAACACAATATGTGGACATTTTATTTAATTTTTTCTAAACCATTTAAATATGATCAATAAAAACCTACATGATTCTCATAAATTCTACTTGCTCTGCTTTAAGAATGACCAGCAAGTAAACCAGGTGCTTGGCAGTTTTCCCGAAGGAGCATGGGTTATTCTAGAAGGCTATTTATTAGGAAAGCCTATGGTGTGTGCAAGGGATAGGAAATCTCCAAGATACTTGCCTCTTTAGCTTTTGCTTTAAACTTTTGTACTTACTAGGGCTTGTTTAGGAATCTTTTTGACAAACCCATTTTTTGTCTTCCCTGCTCCCCCTGAAACAGCTAATGGAACTCATGCATGTTCAAACTTCACTTCTTTTAAACTATATTAGGCAATTTATGGGGTTGATTTTTGAAGCCAGCTGCAACAGTACATTTAAGATTCTTGGATATGCCCACCCTTTATACGTGAGACTTGTTTGTTTCAATGGAGAATGGATTCTCCACTCAACTATGTAGGAAAATTTAAACGACCCTGTTAAATACATTTAATCCAAAAGAAATTATTTTTTGAATGTCTACCTTTGATAAATATATGCAGCAGGTAGCATTCTTTTTCTACAAATCATCCTTACATTTTATATAAATATCATTTTAGTGAATTTATCATTAAGTTGGTATTTCTAAAGTTGTAGCTATCCTTGAAAAGAACAATATAGACCTGATTGCTCTCTTTCGTGTCCACCATATTTTTTGTTTGCTTATTTGTTTTTATTTTTTACATTCATTTATTTGTTGGAAGGGGGTCATTGGTTGGGTGTGGGAAGGAAAGCAGGTGCATGTAAAATAGGATGGGTATAAGTTGGGAGGATTATGCAAATAAATTTATAGCAAGGATTAGTCCCATGGTAGTCTAGGCTGGGTAGGTAAGTACTAAATCCTCCAGGTAAGTTGTCAAGAAGGCAAGCTGACTCCTGTAGTTAGGTGGGGTATCTTCTCCCTTGGGAAACTTCAGTTCTACTCTTGAGGCCCTTTCAAGTGATTGGACCAGGCCCACCAAGATTAGCAAAGATAATCTCCCTTCTGAAAGTTACTATTGCAGATGCTAAAATCTACAAAATGCCTCCATTACAATACCTAGACTAATGGCCAATTTAATTATAAAAATACCCAGTGAATATATAAAATTGACTACCACACTGAACAAGAAAAAAAAAGTAGAATTAATAAGAATATTCTCCACAGCACCAAGGGATCTTAAAATATCTATGGTAAACTTAACAAAAGATTAATGATTGTATTACTAAAGGAAATCAACAAAGAACTAATAAGAGCGGTTCTGTGCTTGTGAGTCATTGATTCAAACACTGAGTACTGTTGACATGTCCGCTCTTCTAAACTCTGTACACAAATTAATTGAAATTCCAGTCAAAATCCCGGTAACCCTAAACAGACAAAAATGTTTGCATTCCCGCCATCCAACGAATAGAGAAATCATAATATGGACAGGCACTAGTTGAAATGTTCCCATTGTACAATTACTAAGCAAACAGGTAATGAAATACTGTGCAATAATAAGGAATAAACTGATGATTGTTACATTATGAATGAGATATAACCTCATACCACACACAAAAAAACCCTATGAGAACATACTACATGAATTAATTCATATGACATTTATATGTTCTACTTGAGGCAAAATAGCATAGACTACAATAGTACATACACAATGTATGTGTATGGATAGGGGTGGTGGATTAACTGAGTTACTGCACTAGGAATCTTCCACTAGTGATGGAAATAGTATATATTTTAACAGTGAGAGTTAAAGGACTTTGGGCCATCATTGCAGTTCACCAAACTGTACACTTGTAACATGCATACTTCACAATATGTAATTTCTCCCTCCATTTACAGAGAAAAAGAAAAATGCCTATGGGGAGTGAGGTTGAGTTCAGCCACCCTGGAGCTGGATTCAGTTGTTTCTTAACAAAATATTTTTGCATGATTTGATTTGTGACCATTTGTTTGTATTGCTTTGATTAAAATTTATTTAAAGTACTCGTTCAGACTTCCAAGTTAAGATGGTAGAATGAAAACATCTGAAACTCCCCTATTCCCAACTGTAATGAGAGAATAACACAGAGGAGAAACCCGTCAAAATTCCTCAGACGCAGTCAAAAGAAAGGGCAGAATTTCATGACATACAATTCAAAATGTTCAACTCCAAATGAAAAGGAAAGAGGAGGGGAAGAAATAAGAAGAGAGGGGAGGAGAGGGAAGGGCAGGGGAGAAGAGAGAAGTTTCTTGAACCTACCCATCTCAACTTCGTTGTAAAACATGATCTCTAGTTTGATCCAAGAACGTATGCATGGTTGGCAAAATATGTGACACGAATTTAATTATAATAAGATTTTCAACCATAGCATGACCTGAGCCAACACATAAACGTTGTGCCTGTATGGGGAAAAGTGTGCTGATCCTTTTTTGACTTGACACAAGGTACAGTCATCTAGGAAGATGGAATCTCAATTAAGAAAAATTCCTTCATCAGAGTGTCCAATAGGCAAGTCTGTGAAGGAATTTTCTTAATTAATGATTGATTTGGTGTTGTGGAATATTAGTTTAAGATGTGTTCCATTTGTTTATGCTATAGAACATTTGTTTTAATGATGCAAAGATGTGTTACATTCTTTCCTCTTGCATTTGTTTAACTCTGTGAAACTGAGTTACTTTGTCTAAAACACCTGATGGGTCTAATAAAGAGCTGAACAGTCAGGAGTTTGCCAGGAAAGGATGGGCAGGGCTGGCAAACAGAATAAATGGAAGGGAAATCTGAGAAGATCAAGGAACAGAAAAGGAGGAGAGGAAGACTCCAGAGGCCAGCCACACAGGGTATAATACAAAAAGAAAAGATACACAGAAATAGAGAAAGGTAAAGTCCAGAGACAAAAGGTAGGTGGGATAATTTAAGTTATGAAAAGCTGGCTAGAATTTAGTCAAGCTAAGGCTGGGCATTCATAAGAATGAATAAGTCTCCATATTATTTATTTGAGAGCTGGGTGATGGGTCCCCCAAAGAATAAAAAAAAAGTAAAAAATAACCAACTACAGTACAGGAGAGTCTAGCCTACTGTGGGGAGTGCCACGCCTTGGAAGGTGGTCCTGGGTTGTAGAAGAAAGCAAGCTGAGCAAGCCATGGGGAACAAGCTAGTAGGCAGCCTTCTTCTAAGGCCTCTACTTAATTCCTATCTCCAGGTTCTTGACTGGAGTTCTTGGCCTGATTTTCCAGGATAATGGACTTTAAGCTATGGGATGAAGTCAGCTCTTTTCTTCCCAAGTTGCCTTGGGTTGTAGTGTTTAATACAGCAGTAGAAACCTAACTAAGAGAGGAAGTTCAATATCTTTTTGCTAGTAGGACACTAAAAAGAATAGCATGAGCGACTATTAGTTTCTAAGACTCTCAGAAAGTTGCTTTGTGCTGGGTACATTCCTGTATGGAATAAAATGCTTGCTGAGGAGACTGTCAATGAGGTAGTGAGGGTACCCAGTCAGTGACATGCTGCATGCTACAGATGACAGTTATCTAGAAAAGAGAGAAGGGAAATTCAGATGTACTTTCCCTAGGAAATAATGCAACATGAACCCAATAAGAAAGAATCTTTTAAAAATAAGACTGTTGTAAATTAAAAAAAAACATGGTGCACAAGAGGGAATGGAGCAGAGAAAAAATGTAGAGCTCAATAAAAATCAATTAAAAAAAGAGAAAGACATCATATAACAGAGTCCACGTGGAGTTTTTTTAATTAGGGGAAAGGGAACGTAAAAATGGGGGGTGGGAGAGGGGACACCAGCCTCTGGGGACAGAAGCAACAAAAGAGAAGAGAAGAAAAGAAAAGAGAAGAGAGGAGAGGAGAGGAGAAGAGAAGAGAGAGAAAGGGGAGAGTAGAGAAAGAAGGAGAGATGGAAGGTGGCCAGGGTTCTTTTAAAAGGCCTTGTGCACAGGAGGTGCTCTTAGTGGCTACAGCTGAGGATGGAGCCTGTCAGAACCCTGAGGGCAGACCAGTACAGATGCCTGAATACTAACATTCTTCCGTTTTTATTTATTATAAAAATGTGAGGCATTAAAAGGGTGTAGCAGATGAAGTGGAGATGAGGATACTGTGTTCCAAAGACCACCTCCTGCTGACCTGGAAAAGCTGAGATGCTGGTCACGTCCTGAAGTATCTGACTGTTTCAGGCATTGTGAAACCATCAGGTGCCACCTGAAGCTGGCAAAATACTATTGGGATGGATCCAAGTCAACTCCTTGGGGCTTAAAGCACCTGAACCTTTCCCATCACCACAGCATCACCTGGACATGTTTGATGGTCCTACACCTCCAGTGCTACGGCCAACAGCTGGTAAGCCTACAGCAATAGCTGGTTAGGAATGGTCAGTGGGTCTCCAAAACCATCCCAATGGGAGCAAGGAAGTATAAGCGATGACACAGTTCAAATGAGTGAGGCAGAGAAGTAAAACAGAGGGGTCTGCAATTCCTAGTGTCCCAGGAATTCAGAAAAAGTCCATTTTAAAACAGGCTGCCCAGTGGGTTGTCATGTCAAGGGTGGGGGCCAAGGGTTCTGACCAGAAGAAAGACACAGTCACCTGGTACTAGGACTTTGAGAAAAGCCAGAAGGCAAGAAGAGGATTGTGCTCAAGAAATAAAGCCTCACATCCATGCCAGAGATCCAATTGCTGATACAGAATGGAAGGAAAACTGCCAATGAAGAAGGAAGCAGATTTGTTGCAGGCAGGAAAGAGTGGATCTGTTGAGGGCAGAACATGTGGGTAGGGTCCCAGTGTGAAGTGAATACCTTTTGGTGAGCTCTGCCACTAAGTAAATATGCTGCATGCTACAGATGTGAGAGGTCTATTGGGGGAGGGGGAAGTAGAAGGGTGAAAGGGTGACACCTCCTTTCATCTATCAGGATCACTGGCAGAATGTTGCACAGGTCCCATAAAATATCAGGATACAGAGTGCCGGGGAGTAGATTTTTGGTAGGCTTATTCCCCATGAGTGAGGCAGAATGAGATCCAACGACTTTTTTATCAAGCAAAGATCGAACAAGAAAGGCACAGCTGCTCTGAGTGTCATCACTCAAGGAATGGGGGCGACAGGACAAAACCCGGAGGACCTAAGGGTCCAATAAAGGCACAGGCTGCCCAGTGAGTCATCACAGCAAAGGGTGGTGGCTGAGGGCTCTGAGACCAAGTGAGTCATGGTTGCCTGGTACTAGGACTTAATGAAACCAAAAGATGAAAAACTTTCAAGAGATAAGTCCTCACTTGGGAAATAGTCAGAGGTGGAGGAAAGGGGAGGGACCCAGCTATCCAGAGAAATGAGGTTAGTGTGTGAACTGGGTTCCGGGATTCTGGCGTTCCTCAAACTCAAACTGTCTGTGGGCAAAAGGAAGCACCAGGAGAGCCTTTTCTGATCCAAGCACCAATGCTGTAATTAAAAAAGAAAGAAAGAAAAGATAGTGAAGAAGAGAAAGACACCATGCACCATGCAACAGAGCTCATGTGGACAGGTTTTTTATTAGGGGAAAGGGAACATAAAAAGAGGAGAGAGAAGAGGGGAGACAGGAGCAGCAGAAGAGAAGAAAGGGGGGAGGGAGAAACAGACAGACAGAGAAAGAGAGAGGTGGGAGGTAGGCAGGGCTTTTTTTTAAAGGGAATGTAGTGAGTATGCACACAGGAGGTGCTCTTAGTAGCTACAGCTGAGAACATTTCCCGTCAGAACCCCAAAGACAGGCCACTATAGATGCCTGAATACTAACAAAGACATTTTTTAAATTTTAGAATTTCGTACAGACATGTAGAATACATTTTGATAGATTCCACACCTTTTTATATCCCCTCTAGATCCTCTCCAAACCATCACCACTTTTCCTTCCAACTGTGTGTGTGTGTGTATTTAAACCCAGTGGGTTCATTGAACACTGCCTGTGTGTGCAAGCAGACTCCCAATTATGGTCTAGCTTAATTATAGCAATATAGGTATAATAAGCACTGTTATAATACATTACTAATTTGTAAGTTGAATCCTCATGCTTCAGTCTTCAAATACAAAGTTCAATATGTTTAAAAATAAAAGAGATAATCAATGACCATTAACTGAAAGCTTCAGACTTAAGAACCTAAAATATATATAAAGAAGCAAACCCAAATCTAACGTTAACATGTCTCTGACTAAATTAAACAATCATAGGCTTGGCAGATAATCAGATGGCCAACGAAGAAGGAAGTTTTGAGGTAACCACAGCCAGCATAGAAAGCACCACACCCACTGAAGCCAGTGGACCAGCTAACAGGCCAAGCAAACCCATCATCTGTCATTAAAATAAGGAACTCTATGCAGACAGTCTAAAAGATAAAACAATAAAAAAGTCATTCTTCTGAAAAAGAGCAGCAATTGAATCCATAGAAGCAGTATAATACTGTGTTCTAGAAATAAAATCATAAATTGTAGCTGGAGGTTTCTTTCCCACCCACCAGTTCCCAAATAACCACATTGAGGCATGACATTAATTACAAATCATTTGGCCAATGGCTCAGGCTTATTTTTAACTAGCTCTTATATCGTAAATTAATCCATTTCTAATAATCTGTGTATCACTACGTGGCTGTGGTGTTAACCTCACTTCTTGCTTCTCCAGTGACTGCTGGCGTCTCCCTGACTCTGCCTTCTTTCTCCCTCTCTCTCTGCTTGGATTTCTCACTTTGCTCTATTCTGCTGGCTATTGACCAAATCAGCTTCTTTATTAACCAATGGTAATAAAACATATTCATAGCATCTAGAGAGACATCCCACATCACAATATCTACCAGGACATGTCTTAGATAAATTTTAAAGCATGAAAAATACAAACATTTCTAGGGGAAAAAAGGTTGAATGTGGTTAAGAGATGAAAGCAGATCAGCTACATCCTGACCTACAGCTCCATTTAAAGTCATGAGTAACGGTGTGACCCATGTCCAAACAGCCAAGGAAAGGCACAAGCATCATTCCCCAGTACTATGCATTCAAACTCAGAAGTAATTTGAATATGTAACAAAAGGGCTGGGGTACAGTTCAGTGACAGAGCTTTGGTTTGATTCACTAGTCATGTATGTCTTCTGGAACTACACTGATGATGATGATGTATAAATATATAATAAAGTATGAAGTGAGGTAAGATTTATCATTAAGGAAAGGGAATGTTGTCTTGGTAACTTGTGGAAATAAAATGAAACAAGCCAAAGATTGAGGAAATTCCTTTATTATTCATTTTCTTACTCTATTAATGATTAATCTGTGGTGACATTTTGTATGTGTTTTAACAAATAAAGCTCATCTGAAGATCAGAGTGCAATCTAAACCACTAGAGGCCAGGCAGTGATGGCACCCACCTTTAATTCCAGGACTCAGGAGGCAGAGGCAGACAGATATCTCTGTCATTTCTAGAGTTTTGGAAATTGCTTACAATGTACTTTGTGTTTACTTAGGTTGTATTATGCCTTTCTGGAGTATTTGATGGAGTTGAAGACTAGATAGTTATAGTTATAGTTTTCCTTAGTTATGATAAAATTAGATATAAAACTTTAGACTCACAAAGATAGAATAGATCATATAATATTTTCTTTAATTTTGTCAAATACAAACAGACTAAATATTGTAACTGTAATTCTTGCTTAATAAGCATTTTGTTATATGTAATTTTACTTTGTTAAAATTAAAACCTTCCTTTTTAATTAGAAAAGGGGAGATGATGTCAGATGCCACTCTATATGCTGTGCATATGTTTTATTATCATTGGTTAATAAAGAAACTGCTTTTGGCCTATGGCAGGGTGAAATATAGTTAGACTTGAGAGCCAAACTGAATACTGTAGTAGCATTTCCTTTGTATTTTAATAAAACTTGCCTGAGGATCAGAAAAGTAAAACAGTCACACTAGCCAACCTTTGTTGGGGACTGCGGACTCTCAGACCCTGAATTTTCTATGACCCCTTGCCTGCCAGAATAAACAGCTTGTTTTCCTGTGTTTGCAGCTCTGAGCAGGAGACCCTCAGGAGCTCCTGATGGACAGCGAGTGGTTTCTGGTGGGCTTGCAGCTGAAAAACCCAGAGAGCTAGGGCGTGGCCATTAGTCAAAGCAAGTTTGTAGCATAGTTGTTTATACTGTGGGTTTATCACCCTTTTGATGCCCCTAAATAAGTAGTTACGCTTCTTTTATTTAATATAACAACTTGTGTCGTTTTCTCCCTAGCTTTTCTATAAGATTATCCATTTTACGTCACCCTTTTCAATAACCAAACTTTGATATTGTTGATTTTCTCTATCACTTTTCTGTCATCGACTTCATTCATATTCGCTCGAATTTTTATTTCTCGTATCATATTTTGGGGATTTAATGTACTCTTCTCTCCTAGTCTCCTAATGTGAAAGTTTAGATTATCAATATTGATAATCTAAAGGTGACTACCATGGTGGATAATTTGCACAGTCTTGGATAGATGGTATACTGTTTGACTGTTAGATAAAGTAAGCTATAAAATTCAATTAGATTTCCTTGATTGATGGTGGTGTTCAGTTCAGTCTTTGTTTTTTCAGGATTTCTTCCCACTGGATGCACCAGTTTCTGATTAAAGCCAATTCACAGCTCTAATAATTACTAAGATTTTGCCATTTTATCTCATATATTAAGGTATTTTTAATCTAATTGGAAGAAATGTCTCTGTCTCACATTGACAAAATAGGCAAGTTTGAGTCACTAATTTAAAAAGTGTTTCTATGTATATTATATATTATTTACTTATTTATCACATATGGGATGGTGATGGTGTGGGCACAATGCTACCATGGATACATGCTACAATGTACATGCCTGTAGAGGCCAGAGGATAACCTACGGAAATTGTTTTCCTTCTTCCACAGTATGAGTCCTGGGGGTTCTTCAGACTCTTCAGACTCAGCAGCAAGTTTTAAACCATCTCTCTGATACCATTTTCTTTTAAGTATAAATTGACAGAAAGTTGAAAAGACAGTGAAGAGATCCTATTTGTCCCTCACCCAGATTTTCCCCATACCTACTTCTCAGGTAAAATCTAAAAACTAGGGCATTGGCATGTGAAGATTTGGGTCAGCACCACCAAGAGGTAGAGAGTGATTTCCCTGTCACAAAGGAGGGTCTGTGTCTCCCCTTTGTCTCAGCACAGCGCACTCATAAGATCCTGGTAACCCTGCAGTTACCTTGTTCTTCTGGTTATTCTGTACTCATCCTTAGCCTATCTTAGACCCACATCAAGGAACACATAAACAATGTAACAAAGTTAGAAAAGCAATAAATAAAGCTCACTGCATTCACCCATCTTTCCCCGTGTCTGCACTGTCTACTGCTCTTTCTCCTCGGTGTATCAAGATTCCCTCTTAACATTTTCTTTTGTTTAGGAAATTTCCTTTGGACATTGCTTTACAGTAAATTCTTTCTTGCCCTTCATCTGAAAATGTTGTATTCAAGTATAGGCTTTTAGGGAACAATTTCCTCCATTTCTGTCATTTCTGGATAAAAACCTGCTCCTATCTCTTAATTGTTTTTCTTCAGTGAGTAAAGTCAATTATCTGGCTGAATTCTAGGTAAGTTTATATGGGTTTTAGTTACTTTGTGATGAATCCTAATATCGATTTATTTGCCTTTATTGTGTTTATAATTTACTAGGATTCCTGAATCTGTGTGTATATATTTTTTGCCACATGTTAGAAAATTTTAGCCTCTATTTCTTCTGGTAGTTTAAGATTGTTCTCTCTTCTCTTGACATTCAGATAATGATTTTTTTTATAGTCTTCTGGATCTCTGACACTTTAGTTTTCAACCGATTTTCTCTAAATTTTAGTTTCAGTAATTCCATTCTTCAAACTGCAAGTTCATTGATTGCCAATTCCTGGGACTGACGACCTCAGCAAGGTTATATCTCAATAATAATGTTGATGATAAATAATAGGAAATCGGCTGAAGATAGCTGAGTGGCAGAGTACTTGCCTAGTTTCAGCCTCCGGGATTACAAATAAACAGCCCCATTTGTTACATTTTTAGTGCTATATTTTCCAGTTCTAAATTTTTCATTTCTTTCTTTCTTTCGTGTTCCTTTCTTTTTATCTGTGCTCACAAATACTCACTGAAGCATTTTTATTATACCTGCTTTAAATATACCGTGGGACAAACCTGGTATCCAGGCCATCTAGGGGCTGGTGTATATGGATTTTCATTTCTCATTTACATTTATGAGTTCCTGGATTTTGCAGGGTGAGTAATTCTCAGTTGAGTTGTGGACACTCTGGCCTTTGCGTTATGAGACTTTTATATATTTAAGCCATCTATTTTATCAGCCTTCCCGACATCACACTGATGGGCAGTAAGGAGGGAACTCCCTCACTATGGCTTGGTGGCGGTGGAAGTTCTATTTCCACACTGAGACTCTGTTGACATTCTTCAAGAAGAACAAAGTATCATCGAGCAAGAGAGGAGCACAGGCTTCTCTGTGGTTTACCTATATCCCCTAGATGGAAAGGACAGTGGCACCTTACTTTGGGCTCCCCAGGATGGCGCCTTGGTATGGGTATTCACATAGTCAGGATCCTCTACTAGAGCCTCTCACAACTGTCCAATCAAATTGGGGCATCTCTACAGTGAGACTGGATGAATGATGACTTTATTGGATGCTGTCAATGTGAATGGATCGAAAGGAGGGATGCCTAGAAAACTGGCAGAACACGCCTTCTGTTTATGTCTGTGAAATGTTGACTGAAGGGTTTGCTAGTGTGGGAGGCAGTGGACTGAGTGAACAGATGCAGGATGCCTGAGCACCACTTCATGAGCTGGGGGCCTGAGGCACAAGAAACAGAAGAAAGAGGAGCCGAGCCTTCTGAGGCAAGGTTCAAATGTTTCCAGCTTGTGGATGGTTAGTGCTACCTACCAACCTGACATGATCTAGATCAGTGGTCCTCAACCTTCCTAATGCTGTGAACCTTTAATAGAGTACCTAACATTGTGGTGACCCCAGCCATAGAATGAATTCATTGCTACTACATAACTGTAGTTCTGCTACTGTTATGAATTGTAATGTGAAGGTCTGGTATGCAAGGATATCTGATACTGGCAGGTTGCAAACCACTGATCTAGATTCACCAGGGACGGAAGTCTCTTTGAGATTTCTAGATTAAGTTCACCTATGGGCATATCGGGGGAGGGATCTAATTGGGTTAATTGAGGTGAGAACACCCACTCTGAGCATCAGTGGCATCGTTTCATGGGCTGAACCTTGGACTAAATGAAAAGGAGGATGAAAGGCGAACACTACAGGCGTGCATCAATTCAATGCTCTCTGCTCTTGACTGTACGGTGACATGGCCACTGCTTGAAGTTCCTGCCACCCTTAACCCCCCGACAGACACACTCAGTGACAGATTACAACCTGGCATCATGATTCAAATCAGTCCTTTCTCCCTTAAGTTCCATTGTCAGGAAGCAAAACCGAGGCACAAGTGGTTGAACATTGGCTTTCGATTATTTTAACTTTCCATTAGTAGGAGTTCTTTGAAGTTCTCAAGTCTTTGACCCCAAACGGGAGACTCAAATTTTGCTCTCCCTGGTTCTGTGGCGTCCGGTTTTCTGGAATGAGCCAAGCGGTTGAGTCCTCTGAATTTTCAGCTTGCAGAAGATACTTTTTAGTCTGTGATTCTGTAAGCCAGTCCTCTAGTAAGATCGTATCCACATGCATACTAATGTTGGTTTTGTTTCTCTGGAGAACCCTGACTAAGGGTGGGAAGTCCAGCTTCTCCACTGACACGGTGAAATACTGGCTCCTTACTGCACAGGAGAATTGGCCCTCACACTCTCCACAGGATCTTCTCTGGCACTGTCAGGAGGTGGGAGGACCACCTTGTTACAGTGCGCGCATAAGTTTCCCACCTGACCTCTGTTGGGGTATGTGGGGGAATCACAGTTGATTCTGTTTTAGTTGTAGATGTCTAAAAGGTTCTAGTCCTGCTAGACCACCTGCTTTTATCCTTTTTCTTGAAGATGGCAGGTGTTCTTAGAGCCTTTCCTTAGTCTATGCTGTTGGCACTTCCAAGCTGCCAGCTTCTCCAGCACCAGTCAGGCCCAGGCATACACGAGGCACTCATTCCATGTCGTTCCGCAGGACCCAAGCTCACTAGACAGTCTGCCTTCTTCCCACGGTTTTAGTCTGCCTGGGAATACTGATTCTCTTTCCCCATAGGGTGTTAGCTTAAGAATGATCAGCAAGGAATACAGAGAAAATTACATCTAACTCATATTTTCAAAACCCAGTCCATGTTTCATTTTTCCCAAGTGGTTCAAATCAAACTCGAAGCATCATATTTTTATCACGCAAAACATTTTAGTTGGGATAATATTAATAACTATATTACTTAAATATACAGTCAAATACGCCAGTAACTACCCATTTAAAATGAAAAACAAATCATTAATATAAAACAATTTCCTGGCTCTACACATGTGCACACACACACAGTGTATGTGTGGGTCAAAGAGAACTTTTGAGAATTGGTTCTCACCTTTCTGCGCCCCATGTTCTGCTGCTGTGTTCTCTAGGCTACCTAGCCCACGAGTTTCTGGGTGACTCTCTCATCTTGACATAAGAATGTTTCGATTGCAGGTGTGCACCTCCACATCTGGCCTCTTACATGAGTTTTGGGTTTGAGTTCAGGCTCACACAACTTTTGCGCACCTTTCTTTTCTTTTCTTTTTCCTGACACATTGTTTCCATTGAATGAAATTTTAGACTTCTTTATATTCCTTTCATTCTTGATGTATATTTCACTAGAGACTTATTGTCCAAAATGTTTTTGATGAACTGCTTACTCTGTGGCTATGCTATAAATGTAACCAGTTTTTTTTACCTTGCTCTTAGTTCTTTTAAACTTTAATTATTTTTTTTTACTATATAAGATATAGAGATGGCTTCAAAACTATTAGAGTAGGTGTAGCTTTCCACTCGGTTGTCTCCTTTATTCTCTTTACCCGACAAGTACTTACGGTTAGATTTGACTCAGGCTTCTATTACGAAACAATGCACAGCACAAACACACAGGCAAATGGCAGCAGGCAATGAGAAACCATCTATCTTCCCTTTGAAATAATTATAACAAGATGGTATCTAATATAAATTTACCATTTTAATCATTTGGATTGCATAGGATGGCTTGTTCCCACACTGCAGCCATCACTGTTATCCCTTTGGAACTTTTTCATGATCTGGAATAGGAACTCTGCAACTGTGGGACAACAGCTCCTCATTCCCTCCCTCCCTAGCTCCTGTTAATGTGTATTCTACTTTGTGACTCAATAAATGACCTCTTCTATCCACACCGTGCTGATTTTCCCCCAACCCTCTTTGCTAGACATCACTTCAGAGGAACACAGCGTTCCTAATTAATTTTTCTTCTATTTGCATGATATTCCATAAAATGAATCAAGCATGCGTGCAGCCAGTTCCTCCTTGATGAAATGTTTGCATTTCCAGCCCTTTGCTATTACAACAGTGCTGGGATGAATAACTAAAAGGATCCATCATTTTGTATTTTTCCAAGTATTTTTATGCAGGCTCCTAGAAGAGGTATCACAGAGTGAAAGAATGAAGGCACATGCGATTGTAGAACATTTGGGCTTAATGCAATAAGCAGCAATGAAATATAAAGTCGTTTAAGTATTAAAGGAAAAGTCACAGGGTTACAATTAAAGCACTGCTTTAACTCATGAGATCATTTATTTCGCTCTTTAAACCATTATTTGTTTGATTCAAAATGCAGGGGGGGGGAATGACTTCTCTAGCTCCCAGTGTCCCCTCCCCCAATCTTTGCTACTCCTACTTTTCCCTCCTGCTCTATGTGGACAGTGTTAGAAGGGTTACTACCTGAGAGTCTTTGTCTGCCAACTACAGCTACGCTGGGGAAATAAAGAAGGGAGGTGTGCCAATTCTCCAAGAATTTCTGGCTGTCAAATAGCACATCTGGACAATCCAGACTAGGAAAAACAAGGATGTATACTCATTTCTTTTCAAGTAAGTTTTTCTGGGCTGGAATGAGCCGAACATTGTTCCCAAGAACCATTTCCTAAACTGCTTGCTCATTCCTGGTTTTCAGAGGTGTGTGGTCGTCTGGCCCATTAATTCCACTGACTAAGAGATGGCAAGGGCTTCTTAGAGACCTCCTGAAAGCAGAGCCACAAAAGATCCCAGAATCTGAAGGAGAGACCCTCTACATTTACAGACCATTCATCGCACCCATTGCCAGGTTTAATCATTAATCAGAAGGGGTCCTGAACAAAAACTAAAGTCACGCCCCAGTCCCATTTACCAGCTATGCAGCCAACTGTCCCAACAACAAACCATTCCCGTTTGAGGACCCAGGCAGAGTTCTGCCAGGGGTCACACCTGAGCACATCTCCTCTAAGGACTCCTTGCGACTGTGGCGCCAGCGCGTGGCCGAGGCTCCTTGCCATGATATGAATTCCTTCTGTACTGCGGATGCAGTTTAATCTGGAAAGGTCCAGGCCGTTTGTTCTACGGATTGATGGAGTTCCTGGTGGGGGATAGCAGGGCGATCCGAATGTCCTAGATTTCCAGGACGGACAGGACTGAGGTTGAGCTCCAGTGTGAGGTCTGTCCTCCCCCCCCCCCTCGTCAACACACACACCCAACACACACAGGCGGATCAGAGTCTTGGTCCCCGCAGAACTGGGTCCCATTTTCTACCATGTGACCTCTGCCCAACGGGGAAGTTCAGTAGCACTCTCGGGTTCCCTTGTCTCCAGTCCTTGAGACCCCGGAGCTCTCTGGAGGAAAGGCTGGGGCCGCGGTGGGGTCTCTCCCCAAACTTGGTCGCTGGTAGCCCCCTCCCCCGCCGTCTGCTTGCTTTGTAAGGCAGTCAAAACAGAGCTAGCGGCCAAGGAGCGGGACGGGAAGCCTGGCCGCCTCGCCTCGCCCCTCCAGCGGGCTTTGGCCCCCTCTTCTCCCCCCTTTCCACTTCTCTCCACGCCCTCACCTCCCCCATCCCCCTCTCATTTCCTCTGGCACCCCTGCTCGCCAATCCCTCATCCGAAGCCCGCTTCCAGCTTCCAACCTAGACTAAGCGCTCAGCTCCCCCCGCCCCCCCACCCCAGCCGCCACTTCTCCCCAATCTCAATCTCCTCCGTTCCCTTTGCCCTGCCCCCCCTTCCTGCCTCTTTCCCCTCCCCCATCGCTCACTCCACTCCTCTGCCTGAGATCTCCCCGTAACATTGTCCCCGCCCATCCTGAGCCATGCTAGCCCCTCCATCCAGGCTGCGCTCCACGTGTGGACCGCTGCGCCCGGGCCCCCTCTGACAGCCACCGCCCGCTGTCCCGCCCCGCGCCCCGCCAAGCCTCTAAAACCCCGGCGCCGCGCCCTCCTCCGCGGCATCTTCCCCGGCATCCAGCCTCCTGCCCTCCCTCAGCCAACCCTTCCCCCGGGCCCCGCGCACCTCTGATGGGCTGTGCAGCCGCCCCGCCCCGCTTAACTGCCCCATAGGACCCCAAACGAGCCCCGAGAAGACCCTCCTCTTCTTTTGGGGGTGACTTTTGTTCGCTCGCCTGTTTCCTTTGGTGACTTCTGCAGCTTTCCAGGATCTGTGCCCGGAGCGCACGGGAATCCACTCAGCCTAGGCACCCCCCTCCCCCTGCTTTTTTTTCCCTGTGAGGTCCGCTTTCTTTGTAACTTTATGCCGCGGCTGCTCGGGTTACTTTTGTAATTTCCCGCCCCCACCCGCTGGCGGTCCTGGAGTCGCTCGGGGCAGTGGCCCGGGGGATGCAACGTGGACCGCGCGGGGCTGCCGGCTGCATCGCCGCCGCGCCTCGCTGCCCCCAGCGCTAGAAGCCCGCGCCCCGCACGCACGCTGCCGCTTAGGAGCTGACGCTGCATCCCGCTCCACCACTCCGCCAGGACACCGCAACCCAAGCGAGTCCCGTGAGCTGACGAAGGGCTGGTCAGACCCTGATTTTTTTCCCCCCGGGCCTCTCGGATTTGGTCTTCGACAGTCCCCTCTCTGCGGGCCTCGATCCGCGCGCTCTTGGCGCTGGCGATGGGGAGACGGCGGCGGTCGTGTCTCCAGCCCTACTTCGTGTGGCTGGGTTGCGTGGCGCTCTGGGCACAGGGCACAGCCGGTCAGCCCCAGCCTCCTCCACCTAAGACGCTCCGGTCCCAGCCGCCCCCGCAACAGGTCCGGCCCGCAGTAGAAGGCGGCTTCGCGGCGCCTGAGTACCGGGACGAGGGTGCGGTAGCGGCGAGCCGCGTCCGCAGGCGAGGACAGCAGGACATACTCCGAGGGTAGGTGGGCGGCGGGATGACTGACTTGTGCGGGAGACCTCCCTGCCTTCTACTTCACACTCTCCCTGACTGTCGCGCTGGCGGGTAGAGCCTCAGTTCCCTCCACTAGGACACTTAAGGACCCCGAGAGCTCCAGGAGCGCCCCTCATTTTTCTCCCGGAAAGCCTCAATTGCTCCGCGGAAAGCCCTCCCTAGGGGGCTTCGGCTGGCTGCCGGTGGGAGCGGGCCTCTGGGTGCAAATAGCAGAGCATGTGCGATGTCTGTGGCGCTGGGAAAGGTTCCCAGTGTCAGGCCGAAAGAGGGCCTGGGTCTGCCCTGGACAGGGCCCCCCGGAGTCTGCCTGCTCCCCACCGTCGAGGGCGCAGCTCTAGAGCCTTTTGTTTGAGGACTTGTGCGGAGCAGTCGCTGGTTATCATCGCCAGATCCAGCGCTCCGCCTTCCAAGTCGCCCTCCTTGACACTTGGGGGCCAGAGACAACAGTGGAGCAAGGAGGGATGGATTTGGGAGCAAGGGCAAGGATTTTTGAGCGGAGTGTTCCTTTTGTTCTCAGCATCCGGACTCTAGAATAGTAGCAAATTATGCGTTTCTTGTTTCTTTTCCCGGTTTAAAAAGCCGAGCAAGGGAGGGCAGTTGAGAGGGGATAGTTAGAGGTTCTGGACCCTCCCCCATCCCAAACTCTAGCCCCTTTACTTCCACATCTGCTTCCCAAGCCCCAAGAATTTGAAATGGAACTTTGATTTGTTCGTTGTCCTGATACCTACTCGCTCGGGTTTTGCTTAGGAAGAGCTTCTTTTGTGTTACTGCGCCTATCCTTATGTGGGTATTGCCGTGTTTGTCCCCTGCAGGCCCAACGTGTGCGGTTCTAGATTCCACTCCTATTGCTGCCCTGGATGGAAGACTCTCCCAGGAGGAAATCAGTGCATTGTCCGTGAGTGTTTGGCAGGGCCCACACAGCATACTCAGCTCTGTTTCAGGGCTGACCTTGTGTACAGTGTTTAAACACTCAGTTGCCCATACAAAGCCATTGGTCACACAATGGTAAGGAGAGCTCAGTGGTGGGGAGGAAGCCACACCAGCTGAAAAACTTCACTAAAGGAAACTCAGGAGGAAGACATTGATAAAGGTTTTAGAATGCTTAGATTTTTTTTTGTATCATCTGTGTGTATTGATACAAACGGGGTGGGGCATTGTGTTAGAGCAATACCCTGGATGATTCAGCATCACCTTTCCTATAAATTCCAGCTAAGACCACAGTGTTACTATGGTTACTCTTGGACTCCTAGGTTTGGGCCATCAGAAGATCAATCTTAGACCTTTACACTACTTTCTCATCTCTGGGCTACACTCGGCAGCCACATGGCAAAGGTTTAAAAGGAGTACTCTCACAGATTTTGAACTGACCAAAAGTTAACAGATTTTTGTAGTTGCTGTTTTGTTTTTTTAAGAGAATAAATGTAAGTTGTTTGACTCCTTTTATGGCTAGGAGACAGTTAAATTTAAAATTTCCACATGCCAAATCTTAACAGTGGACAGTATGTTTTCTCCAATGTGACTTTTATGCCCTGGAAAGATCTGTGTATCAGAACTTAAGGGTTCACATGAATTATTTTCAGCTTCCAGAGTATATATGCCGGTCTTCAAGTTCTAAGCGCATTAGTTTCTGGTGTTATGATTAAAGACTCAGGGGGTTCTCATTTCAAGGGCTTTGTGGGGTGAAGTGTGATTGGCCTTTCCCGGTGTGTTTGTGGAGCCCAGCCACATTGTCCTCTCTGGAGGACAGCCAAGGCACAGACAGCACATGCATTTACAGCCTGTCTTGACTTTAAACTGACCTTGGTATTCCCCAAGGGAAAGATAATTATGCCACTGTCAACAGAAAAGGGGTAAGCTACCCTAGCCAAGGGGTAGTGTGGGCACAGTGGCATCTCCAACTCTGTATTTATTGGGTTTGTGGGTTTGAGACAGAACCTAAATGCTATTTCTGTGCTGTCCTTTCAAAGGACAGAAATCTAAAGTTTTGTTGTAAAGATTAGTTCTCTCTTTTTCTTCTATTCAAAAACCCCACAACTTCTAGCAATGAAACAAAATAAGAAACAGCTACTGTGTTCTTTTAAATGATTGATTCATAAATATTTTCCAATAAACCCATGTATGTACAGGTCTTTGGTTTTTATGGGGATAGGGGAGAGGAAAAGGAATGACTGGTCACTTGCCTTCTCTCAGGACTTCAGACAGTCCCGTGTGAAGTATTTATAGAAGGTGCATTACTCTTTCCGGCCACTGGGGCATTACCGGGGCTGCCTTACACTGTTGGGATCTACAGACTCTTGAAACAGCTAACGTCACTCACCACACACCTGCCACACTGGCTGGGAATGACTTAGGCACTGTGGAAAGTCTGACTCACTAAATGTAATGAATGTGACTGCCATTATTGAGTTGGAGAGCAGCCGAGGAGAAGGGATAGGTTTATGGTACGGGTTGCAAATCTGTAGAGTCAGGTTTTATTGGATCAGTAAGGAATGGGAACTGCAGAGCCTCCCCTCCTGGCATGGTTGCACTGGTAATTTATGCATGGCCCAGTGAGTGTCCACTTTTAAACACTTCGGGTCTTTGACTGTCTTTATGCCATTTCCTTCTTTAGAAGGTCAGCTTCGAGCACCTCACAGTGAATATGGTCACCTACGTTTCTTCCATTAGAAATGCATACATTAGACAAACATTGGCGTTATCTTCATATCTCCAATAAATATTGATGACATTTATGTCTAGTATAGCTCAGCAATATTTATTATTAACATCATAGGAAAATAATTTATGGCTTGAGATTAAAACTTGTGCACAAAATTACCGGAAAGCACTGCCGCAGTGGTACCATCCCCTTTGCAAGAGCCTCGCCTAGTTTAGGAATTAAATTCAGTTAGTCTGTTATTTTTGCATCTTAAAATGGTCATATGTGGAGAAATATGGACATTAAAATCATTGTAAACTAAAAACTGGGAAATTTTTAATTCCCGAATTTCTTGGTAACAAATATTTCTTTGTTTAATTTACTTCACCATGAAGCAAAGCGAAATTCTGAGGCACTTTTACAAAATAATGATAATAATATGAAGACCCACAATTAATTTTCTCATATGTTACATCTCCACTTTGTTTCCACCCAGAGCAAGCTTTAAAGTTTGACGTTTGTCTCCTACCAGGCTTCACACGAGAAGACAGTGAAGAAATGTGTCTATTACTTTAAAAAGATGATGCATTGTGGTTTTGTTCCCTCCTTCATTGTGATCATTTTATTATTCGTTTTGAAAGACATGATCTCTAGCCAGTCCCAGGAATGGAACCATGTTGTTCAGGCTGGCCTTGAACTCCCGGGCTTTCTCTCAGCCAGCCAAGCGCCTCGATTACAGGCTTGAGACATCATGCCCAACTGTTATTATTCTTAATTGTGGCTTGATATGTCACTGAAGTACTTCCAAATTTCCATGTTTGTTTCCAAACCTACTTTCTAGCCTTCTTTTTTCAAAAAAATTAAAAGAAATCATCCAAGAACATGGAATAATGGAAGAAGAGTTTGCTTATGCATTTATTTATGGAGAAAGTATGCAGCAGTGTTTTGGTCATTGGGGAAACAGTGAATGGGATTGGCTTAGCATCACAGCAATTAAGAACTAAAAAAAAATAATATGTCAGAACCCTCCATGATGACCCGTTTCATTTATGCTTTTAATGAGAAAACTGAACCCAGTGACGTTTTGGGTATTATGTGTGCTCACGGTGGGTCATTGGCAGAGTGAGACTTCATCTTCACACCTCTTGTGTGCCACGTGTGTTAAGTACCAGTCCATGCAGCATCTCCTAATGTCACCAGACTCCCAGTGTGTGCACCCTTTCTCCTGCTCCTTCCAACACTCCTAGGATTCATAATGTCAGTTAAAATGGAGGAGTTGTACTGAGACTGCAGACTGCAATGAGCATAGAGAGGAAGGAGTTCATCACTCTTACTTCCTCCTACTGGCCTGTGCAGGGGACACATCGAAGCCTCGACAGCCAACTGACTGCCTGAACATGTCCAGGATCAGCCCCTCAAACCTTCTTTTGGTTTGAGACCAAATGGGTCACTCCATCTAAACCTAGATTAATCTGCCTGCTAAGAAGGAAGAACCCTTGAAATAAAATTATATTTCATGAGCATTTGCCATAGAAAATTACTGTTGGTCAGAACCTAATATAAATATTAATTCTATGGTGGAAGCCATTTTCTTGCCTTTTCTTTTAATCTTAAGACCATAATATTTTTACAGTATTTTCATTCAGGATAACCAGTTGAGACATTGCCCATATTATATAGATACCAAAGGCGATCTTAGAAAAGGAAAGCAATTACCAAATTGGTTTGCTCCTGTAGAGTGTGTTTCTCATATCATGGGGATCCCAGGTCTCGTTGAAAGCTCTGAGACCTCTCCCCAGCAAAAGATTCATATGCACAGTGTTCTAAGTATTTGTGTGTGGTTTCAGGACATTTCCAGACCCTTCCCTTGTTTCTTGCATTCGGAGAAATAACAAATCTGCACATAGCCTGCATGCTCAAAGAGGGAATTCAACTAGGGATATAGAGATAACTCTTTCAGCTCCTGACTAAATTTGGGAGAGAGTTCCCATTCCAAGGCACTTGACTGAAGGTTTTGCGTATCTGTGGTATGTGATGTGTCAATGAGCCTAAACTTGGCTTAGATGACCCTCAGCTTCGCTGGAGGTCACAGTTGTAGGGAGCTTCAGTCCCCACCCCCACCCCATCAGAATGGCTCTTTTAAGCAGCGGGAGTGGCTTAGGTTGCAGTGATGATATGGCAGACTCAAGAGTGGAGGAAGGAGAGGAATCGTGAAGGGGGATAAAGATTGATGATTGGATAGGGCAGAAGCCAGCTGTGATGGAATGTGTATGAAGCCAGACGTTTGGGCAACTCATTAGAGCCCAGGTCTCTGTCTCTACCAATATCACATTCTTAAACAGTGGGATCTATTTTCCAAGATGCTCAGTCTCTCCAGGTGTCCCCACTACTGCCAGCTCCCTAGGATCAAGATCCTTTGGTGAACCCTGAACTCAAAAGTTTCTGGTTTTGAATAGAAAAAGCAACTTGTATTGATAATCAAGTTAAAGAACTGGTGTCAGTTGGTATTACGGAATTTTAAAAGAGCTGCATTACTTTGTCCAACATCACAAGGAAACTGTGAGACTTAGTCCCACATCTCCAGTGGGGGATTTTTATCTCATACTAACACTCAGATGTTTCGCAACATTAATGTCATGCCAAGGTTTTCTAGACCTGTGGTTTTAAAACTGTTGTTTTCTCACTGTGGAACGTGACTGAGGGTGCTGTCTCTCATTCCCATCTGTGCTGTGCTCTCTCCAGCGATTTGCAGGAACAGCTGTGGAGATGGATTTTGTTCCCGTCCCAACATGTGTACTTGTTCCAGTGGACAAATATCCCCGACCTGTGGAGCAAAATCAAGTATGTTGCCTCTCCCTCTCCGTGGCTATGTCCACTGCATTTTCCCTAAGCCTGGGAACCAGTGACAAGTGCCGTTCTTGAAGGAGATATGGATGGGCGGTTGTTCTCACTAATTGGGCTTACCTGTGTTAAATTTTGAGCTAAGACAGTCTTGTGCCATAGTTGTTGCCTCACGTAGGCAATTGTCAACAGAGAATGTGTCTAGGTGGCGGTATGTTTAGGATTCCATGACGTAATGTTTTGTAATAGCTGTAATTTCCTGAGCATTCACTCCGCATAGCATTCTGGGAGAGGTGTTTCCGTTCTTTCAATCCTCTCATCCACATTGTTTGATATTGTCATGCTCCTATTTTGCAGAGGAGGAAAGTGAGACACATGCATATTAACTAACCTACTGTCCTACTTTGACATCATTGCTATGATAAGCAACATGACCGGAAGCAACTTGGGGGAGGAAAGGGTTTGTTTCATCTTACAGCTCCCAGGCCACATCCCATCACCATGGGAGGTCAGGGTAGGGACTCAAGCGGGAATCTGGAGTCAGGAACTAAAGTAGAGTTCAGGATGGAGTGCTGGTTTTTGGCTTTTAACACTTTTTTTTACACTGTTTTCTGGCTTTCTCATCTACCTTCTTAGCATCCAGGACCACCTGCCCAGGTAGTATTGCACAAAGTGGTCTGGGTCCTTCCATATTCATCAGAAAAATGTCTAATGTATTTCATCATGGTCAGTTAAGAGAGCCATTTCTTCAATTACGGTTTCGTCTTTCCAGATGACTCTTGTTTGTGTCAAATTGAAAAAAAAAATTCTAACCAGCTCACCTACCCAAAGACTTAAGTCTACCAACTAAGACTGGCTAACCTGTCATCCCAAACACTAGCCTGTATTTGGTGTCTTTTTGTGCAGCCTCTATTCTATTTGGGTCTTAACTATGGGGAGAGAAGATCAGAAAGACAGCAGATGTCTACTGAAATACTGACCAAATACTTTAGATGTATTAACTCACTTTCCTACACACATTAATTCCCAACAATTCCATCAAAGTAACTATAACAGTAGACTAAGAATGTATTTTTCTTTTCATGACTCTAGAAAATGTTGGGACTTCAAAGACCAAGATTAACCCCCGTGCAAGTGTTTGAGATCTCATTAGAGTAAGCTAGAAGTGATATTGTATATTTGCCTGCTCAATATCTAAACAAGGGCTTTAAAGCTCCCTAAAATGAGCATGACTTTGTTGAATTTTAATGGTTCCCTCCTAGGTTTTTGCTAAACAAGAGTAATGAGAACCTGTCTGATTCAGGAGTAAGATTTAAACTGGGAACACCAATGCATTTGTCTTCTTAGTGGCAATAAAAATTTATTGGATTATAACATTTGTGTCAGTAGAGTACATGGAATATACTTGCCATCAGGTTGGATCTGTAGTTTATAGACAAGCCCATGAATGCAATTTGGTGACTGATGTCTGTATTTTTTTGTCTTCTTCACAGTCCAGCAGTGTAGTGTGAGGTGCATGAATGGCGGGACCTGTGCTGAGGACCACTGCCAGTGCCAGAAAGGATACATCGGGACTTACTGTGGACAACGTAAGAAACCTTAGCAATAGCTTTTGTTGTAAACAGTGTGACTGAGTGTCCCTTTCCTTTTAGTCAGAGTGTAAGAGCTTATCCAGAGCTTCTTGCAAAGCTTGTGGATACTCATTGGAAGAGATACTTTTATATAGTAAGCCATAGTTCATAAGTAATTGTCATAAATTTAACCTGAAGGGATTCTTCTAACTTGCTCATTTTTGTGTTTTACAATATTGATGTTGAACACTAGTTACATGCTATAAAGTTTGACATTTGTCATGGGTATTTATGCCACAGAACATAGGTATGTTCCTATAAAGGTTACTGGAAAACCACTTCCTTCACTCCCACCACCACATACATGCAAATTTTAAGAATTGCCAAAATTAACCCATGAGAGCCAATTTCATAAATTACCTTGTTCCAATGTATCTAATACCAGAATACAGGACTGTATGATGATTTGAAAAGTTTAGATCAGTATGAAGAAAAAAGAGGCTTTAGCAAAGAACTTACCCACTCGCAGTCCTGGAGATTGCAGTCAAGATCGTGCATCTGCCAGACAGGTTGGTACCATGCTATGTATACCTTCACGCCAGTAAATAAAGCTGTCTTCATTGGAGAGAATTACACAATGATAAAGAAATAGTCCTGTTTGAAGGGGGTGCAAAGTGTGGCCCCTGTGTTGTGACACGTCCCTGGGGAATATATTTGGCTAATGTTTACCAGCTTTCCTAAGAGCTTACACTGATTCATTTGTTGGGTTAGTTTAGTTTGCAATACTGAGCACGAGTCTGAGGCTTCATGCATGATCGGCAAGCTTCCTGTAGACAGGATCTCACTTAATTACCCAAGCTGTCTGTCAACTCACCATCTGGTCTGAGCTGGCCTAGAACTCGTGATTCCCCAGCCTCCCCCTCCCGAGTAGCTGAGATGTATAGGCCAGGTTGGCCTCACTAACATAGTATAATTTTAAGTTCATATGAAGAACACAGAATTAGAGAAGGTTAAATGACATAGAGAAAGGTGATCTGTGTCCCTTCATTCACTTTTCATGTGAGTCTAGACTTCCGGGCTTCCCTAAGAACTGCCAGTCTATTTCTAGCATAGAAGAACCAATGTTAAGTGTACATGGGTATCTGCTTTTGATTAGGATATTCATTTTTGCTGCAGCTTAAAATGTTATTGATTGTGATAAACAGGTATAACATAGCATTTCTCATCTTGAACAAGGGTGTAGAACTCCAGTCTTACAGCACAGACATCCCAAACAGACATCCTGAAGATGAGGATGCAGTGTCTGCCCTGGAACGTGAATGGACTAATGCCACTGAACTGTAACTTAGCATGTTCAAGATGAGAAATGCCATGTTATACCTGTTTATCACAATCAATAAAATTTTAAGCTGCAGCCCCTATCAACCCATGCCCTCTGGTCAGAGGAATATGAAAGGCACTGAGTTCTAATCAGGGCACATGTGGGTAGTTCTTCCCTGAGTGTCTCATACAATGGTGTCTTTCTGTCGCTATTTCATCACAGAGATGATAAAACATATGGTGCAAGCAAAGGCTTTGCTAATAAACCCAGCAGTTAGCAAATATGGAAGTGAAGGTGGTGGCTACAAAACAGCAGTGGCAGGGATAGTTTAAGGTGACATTTTCTCCTAAGTTGTCCTATGGAAAGGGTGTTACATTGTTGAGAGTGAAGATGATGATGATCAACTTTTGATTCCAGAAAATCTCTTGAAATGTGATGTTTGGTAATGTGAAGATGTTGAAAACCTTTAAACTGCCTTAAAGAATCTCCCCAAATAAGGGCAGTTTTCCTTATATAGCATTCCTACATTGTACGGAGCAATGTCACTGTGTGTCCTTCCCTTTTCATGGTGCAGTGACATTGTGCACGTAGGGAAGGGGACTGGCAGGTAAATGGAAAGGTGACAATCTGGGCCAGTTAGTTTCTTGTCAACTTCACCCAAGTTGGACTCATCAGGGAAGAGGGAACCTCAACTGGGAAATTGCCTCCATCAGATTGGCCTGTCGGCAAGTCTGTGGCAGCAATTTTGATTGGTGGTTAATAGCGAAGGGTCCAACTCACTGTGGGATGTGCCACCCTTGGGGCAGATGGTCCTATGTTGTATAAAAAAGCAGGCTGAATGCTGGGAGATGGTGGTGCACGCCTTTAATTTCAACACTTGGGAGGCAGAGGCAGGCAGGTCTTTGTGAGTTTGAGACCAACCTGGTCTACTGAGTGAGTTCCAGGACTGGCTCCATAGCTACTGAGAAATCCTGTATCAAAAAACAACAACAACAACAACAACAACAACAACAAAAAACAAAGAACCAAAAAAAGAGAGGAAGGAAGGAAGCAGTTTGAGCAAGCCAGTAAGCAGTGTCCCTCAATGGTCTGTGTTTCAGTCCCTACCTCTAACTTTCTGCCCCAACTCTGCTTCAACTATGCATCCTTACTGTAAGGATGAAGAACTGTAAGCCAATTTTCCTACCCAGATAGGAGTAGTATATAACCTAATGCAGATATAGGTAATGGGAACATCTAGCATGAGAAGAAAACGGTAAGGGAATGCACATGTGCACACAGGTTGAAGTCTGTGCTTTGAATCCTGGGGGAAAATGTTCTGGACACAAGGAAAAGTGAGTTCAGAGATGCTGTGGCAGAAGACAGACCCCATCTACTGTGAAAGCAGTAAATAGAACCTCTATTCCCCCATAAGGTGGAGATGAAACACAATGACAAGAAACAGACAGATCTGGAGAGAAAGGTTTGGCTCTGTAGGCCTAGGGAAGAAACTTGTGCTATCTTCCAAACATACTGGGAAACAAATGCATTTGAGTAGTTAAGTATCTTAGCTAGGGTTACTGCTGCTATGATGAATCAACGTGACCAATTTAGGAAGGAAAGGATTTATTTGACTGAAGGAAGTCAGGACAGGAACTCAAACAGAGATGGAACCTGGAGGAAAAAGCTGATTCAGAGACCGTGAAGGAGTGATGCTTACGGACTTGCTCTGACGGCTTAGCTCTGCAGTTAAGAGTACAAAAAAGAGCCGGGCAGTGGCACACACCTTTAATCCCAGTACTCGGGCAGAGGTAGGCAGATCTCTGTGAGTTCAAGGCCAGCTTGATCTAAAAATTGAGTCCCAGGACATCCAGGGAAGTTACACAGATAAACCTTGTCTCACAAAACCAAAAACAAAGAGTAAAGAAGCTGTGTAGTACACATGCTTGTCATTCCCACACTTGGGTGAAGAAGCAGACAGATCTCTGTGAGTTGGAGGCTAGCCAGGAATACAGAGAGAGACCCTATCTCAAAACAAACAAGCAGTCCCCCGTCCCTCCAAAAAGCTCTAACAGTATAAAAAAGCCTTTGGTTTTTCATGCATGTTAATTCACATAATACTTTGGGCGGGGAAACGCCAGCTGTTATGAGCAGGGATGCTGAGGACCAAAGAGGTTGGAACACCGGGATGGAGGACAGGACTCATTGCTCATTACACCCATCTGCCTGGCAAAGTTGTAGAAAAGATGCTGGGAGGGCCTGGTATAAGGCAGAGTTGCTTCAGTAACCACAGGGCTTGGAAGGGAGAATCCTAAAGCCAGCTAACTGTTCCTCTTATGTGACTAACAGCAACAGCAGCGAATGACTGGAAGTGTGGTCTGTCCTTACCTTTCTGTTCACAGATCCATATCAATATCCACAGTGTTAGAAATCAGAAATCGGAAATATCAGAACTGTTTGCTAACTCATTTTGAAATTGGTGTTCACCGATGGCATATGTTCCCATAAATAGCTTATGAACAATAATTCTACTTTCTGAACCGCCAAGCATATTGTGAGGAAGAAAGGGCTTGTTAGCCTAGCACAGACAGGTTAGGTTAGGGTTGCATAGTAAGTGGCCCATATCTGCAGGAGAAGCTGAACCTTCATGGCACCGTCCACCTGTCTGGGTTTGAAAACCTCAGAGAGGCAGCCTCCTGCTGCTCATAGATCCCAGTCGGGGGCAGGCAGATCCTCTCTGTCTGTAGTCTATCAGGGGAGCGTTGCAGATATACGTGCATCTGGAGGGCAGAGATGGTCGGATGCCTTTCTCAGGAGTTCATTTTATTTATTTTCTTTTGAGGTGGGTGTCTCACTGGAGCTACCATTCAGGTAGGCTGACTGGCCAGAAAGCTCCAGGAATCTGCCTGTCTCCATCTCCCCCAGTGCTAGGATTACGGGGGGGGGGGGGGAACCAAACTTTTCTTATGAATACTGAAGTCCAAACTCAGGCCCTCGTACTTGCGTGCAAGTACATTCCTTGCTGACCCATCACCCCAGCCTGTCTGTGGCTTTTCCAAAGGCTGGTACAGTAACTGGACGTGGGTGGGAAAGTGGTTTTCATTCCAATGCCCTTCCGCTAGATAACATTTAAAGAAGATTCCTTACATTTTCATTAATCACATTCAATTAGAGTTATCCGTCTGCCAAAATATGTGTTGGTCAGTTGGGAAATCCACATCTAGTAATTGTTTACAATTGAGCCTTCGCATCCTGGCAACTGACTCCAAGACTCACGTGCTCCTTAGAGATCTTTGGGAAGTTCTCATTCTCTTTGACATTTCTATCCACCCCCATCTGTCTCGCAGCCCTCATGGCCTGCTTTCCCTTTTGCTGTCCTTTGTATTTTCTCCTTTAACTTTTTTTCCTGCCCGTCAGAAGTGCCACCTGGAAATACAAGGTGTGATGGGTAACGAAGCAGAAGTGCCTCTTCTCCAGAGCCCTATAGCATCATGCCTTGGAGCAAAATGAGACGGTAGCAGCTAACCCTGAGGTCGTATGGCATATAGCGTCAAAGCATGACTCCAATACGTAACCCCGAGGTCATTGACACAGTGATGCTTTAAGATGGAGAAAATCCTTTCTTTCCAAGTGTGTCCCCTCTTGCTATGATCAACAGAGCAGCAATCACCGGATGGTGACAATGAGTGAGGAAAGAGCCAAGTGGCTGCACCTTCGGCCTATTTCCCTCTTATTATCGAGCGTCTTATTTTTGATACATACATCGCTTGGAGGGCATGTTAATAAGTTATGCCTCTCATGTCCCTGAAGAAAAGGTAATAGAATATTGAATAGTGATTGCCTGTCTCTTGTGAGTATCAGACCTATTATCCTCATGAATCTGATCAAGAAAAAAGACTTACAATAAACTTGATTAATAATGAGATCTATGAATCGTGGTAGCATCTCTGACTTAGTGACCAATCAGATTCGTGCACTCATGTTTTCGAGAAACAATTGGATATAAGATGTTTACTTGGCAGCATCACTGCAGGATCTTGCTGTGCTTGGAGACGTGGTGGTTAATGAACTGTTTCTTGATCTTTTGTGTGCAGCTGTCTGTGAAAACGGATGCCAGAATGGTGGGCGCTGCATTGGCCCGAACCGTTGTGCTTGCGTTTATGGATTCACGGGGCCACAGTGCGAGAGAGGTAAGAGGGGGAAGAGACTGGGGAACCTATGTTTTCAAAGTTCATTCTGTAATGTTATAACGATGTCTGAATGTGTTTTTGCTGTTCTATGGGAATTGTTTCGATGAAATATATTTTTATACAACGGTAGTTAGAAGGGTAAAATATGGCCCAGTCCTCTCAGAAGCAGAAGTGTTCGGTGATTTTCATTACAGTGATCCAGGTCTGGGAGGCCTGTTCAGAAGCAGTGGCCCCAGGGTGATGCTGACTGATTGACTCGTGGCAGATTCTCATCATGTACTACATTTATTTTCTAGACACTATTGGGAGTAACCCCTCTGTTGTTAAAAAAAATCAATAGTAATATGTCCCTGGCTGGCCTCCATAAAATCTGACCCAAATTGCCTTAATAATAAAGAAACACACTACGTTCTATAACACAAGTCCAGAGCTACTGGGCTTTCTATCAGATGTGATCAAGTCTTTCCAGTCCTTTTGGCTCTGCCCTCCTGGGGCTTCTGTTTGGTCTTACTCTGGTGGCTTTTGGAGTGTTTTGTTGTTTGTTTGTTTTGTGGTTGTATGAGGACTGTCATCATTACTGCGGTGACATATTCTTTGTTGGCTCATCTATAGAAAGAAGCCTCTCTTTAACTGTGTCTTGGTCAGTCATAGTCTTCAGAGATGCTTCCTGATGGTGGGATTAAGCTTGGGTTCTACACAATAGTCTATGACAAAGGAAAACCTTACTCTGTTGGCTCTGGATTCAGCATCCATTCCTGCAGCATGGTATGAGGTAAGCATTCCCAGAGCTGCATGCAGAAGACGGCTGGGTATGTGAACCCAGCCAAACTTCCCTTGGGCAAGACAGAAGGGTTCCAGGAATGGGTGCTCAAAGAAAGCATCCTGCACTGACCGCTGCGCCTCCGTAAACAGTCATCAAAGCTGGCGTGAAACCAGCTGACAGTGATTCCAATAGCAATTAAAACCGTTCCCTATTAGCTGCTGAGAACAGCCAGCATTGATGCTGTAACGGCCATAGAGCCTGAGGACAGCTGTGGTCGTGGTCCACCAAAGAAGCTAAACCTCATCAAATGTGATGGCTAACTGCATAGCCCTGAGCCATTAGAGTAAATGCAAGTTTAGATTAAAGGTAACATTACATTGTCACATTGTTACATACATCTTCAAGTGATTTTCCCTGGGCTTGTGACGGCATCTAAAGTTACAGAGCACTTTATTTAAAAACTAAAGTGTACGGAGTTCATATCGATGAACTATTACAGGTTTATGTGCAGAGACCCTGTGGAATTGTGAAGAAAACTAGTACTTCAGAACCTAAATCATTATCCTCACAAAAAAAAAATGTAATGTTGGTATTCAGGATAATTTTCATTCTTGAGAATGAAAATGGCGAAGCCTGAGAAGTTTGATGCATGAAAACTTATAACATATGTCTGTGTGTGCACACTGAGATATGTGTGCTATCCCTAATGTCATAGAGATTTCTTGGGACTAAAGTACATTCCACAGATGACAGAGTTTATCATTATTCTTCGGATGAGTTCTAAAGCTTTTGCCAGATGTTCTTATTGGGGAAAGGAAAATGAATTGAGAAACGTTAGCCCAAGTGCATCGGAATAAAATAATACAGATTTCCTAAGCGATGTGGTTTAAAGACCATAGAACAGAAGATAGTAATCTTAAAGATGCAGACCCAGTCAGGACCAGTGGAAGCGATGCTTTCTGTCACTGACGTAGGTTCTGCAGCTCTTTCATCAAAGCAGGTGACAAAGTTCGTTCCTAACTGGTACAGTTGGTTGGAGTCTTCCAGCCCAGGCTTCCAGGTATGACGTCACTGTTCTCCGACAGTCACTCATTCACTGGCTCTGACTCCAGGGGAGTTATTCAGCGTTTACATACACAGTAGTGTGATTTCAGGAGAAACTACAAAATTGATCAGTTCATGAACTGACCTTAAAAGCTTGCTTCGCATTGTTTTTGATTACTGCCCTTCTGTCAGGCAAGTACAAAAGCTTCATTTCCTTTTTAACACGCAGCTAGGAGTTTCCACTCCTAAATTGCAGCCACGAACTTTAATATTTTATGGATGCTTTTTTTTCTTTTCAGTAGAATTTTTGCATGTCATTGTAATTTTAATAAAATCAGAGTTCCTCATCTCTCTTAAGAACTATTGGAAGCGCTATATACAAGAGGAGTTACCCATTTATGTTGAGTAAATAGGCTAATTTGCCTGTTTATGGTTAAAGTTCATGTTTTTACTCAATTACTGATTTCAGAATACATGTTCTCTACTATATAAGGGGAAAAGGAGCTGCATAAAGTCAAGGACATTTCCCCTCCTTATTGCAGAATACATATAATTTTCCTTTAAACTAGCCTCCTGGGCTCAGAAGTCACATTGAACAGGCCTGCTTTTGCAACTATCTGGGTTCTGGCAGACTGCTCTCTGGTCTCAGGCAAACACTGAGGGTAGCTAATGGCTGGCATGATTAAGCTATTTAACTTGAGTCTTGGAGCTGTAAGCTGAAACTCTGGAGTCTCCTGTCTTTATGATACACACAATGACCTTTTATAGTTAGCAGAAAAAGAGAGAGAGGCCTTGTGGTACCATGCTGACTGTAAAACGCAGACAGCTCAGCTGCGTCTAAAGCACATAAAAGTATTCAATTAGTTTTGCTTCCTTCACAAAACAGATGAAAAAAACTTGTATGTCCCATGCACCTGAGAAAAAGCAGAAACAGAAATCAGCATTATATAGCAAGCCTCCATGGTCACCATCCTGAGAGCACCTTATTACTTAACAACAAGAATTTCAGGGAGGCAGAGCAGAAATAAGTGAGCCCATGTAAGGGATGTGTAGACACACTAAAATGATTCTTTGATTCCCGATGTGGTCTGCCAAGTCTCTTTTTAAAATTTCTTTGACTTCAGTGAATGCTTATTTAATGATTGAATTTCCCCTGAAGCTTCCCTATGAGCATCTGGTAAAAATATATGCTACACCCTTCTAGTTACACATACACTATGGCTACAGATTATTTTTGTCATGTAAAATATGTTTTTCTTAGAAAAGCATTTAATTCTATAAACCTTCAAATACCCTGATACATAGTGACATTGTCTTTAAAGTTTAAGTTTTCTCCACACTACCACAAGAAGATACTTTTTAAAAAGAGAAACTAAAGGATTGCTTTTTAACCTATCAATGTTTTAAAAAAAATCCTTCCAGGGTATTAATTTGCAAAGATATAGGATTGTGAGACCAAGTTCCCAGTGGCATTGGTTGTAATAGCAAAGCTTTCATGCCTGGAGGGAAAATGATATAGGACCGGTTTCATGTTTGCGCAGTTCTCATAAACTCATACAGTTATAGTGGCAGAGGCATGAACTCGCTGTCGAAAAGGATGCTGAGGCAGAGGACTCTGATATGTCCCGGTGCCTGGAGCCACAAGGCTCTCACTCACGTCTACCTGCAGGGCTTTCATTGTCAGGTTCATGATTGGTTGAATACTTCACTGTCTCTTTCCTACCTAACCCGGACACCTAAAGTGTGCACACACAGCCTGGTGATGATGGTGCGTGTCTTTAATGCCAGCATGGGGAAGGCAGAGGCAGGCAGATCTCCGAGTTAGAGACCACCCTGGTCTAAAAAGTGACCTCCAGGACAGCCAGAGCTATGCTGAGAGAACTTGTTTCAAAAAAACAGAACAACAAATAAATAAATTGAAAAAAAAAGTGTGCCTACACATCCTGTCTTATCTGGTTCTGTACGAAGGTGAGAGCAACACTTTCTCCAACAGATTCATCATTGTCTCCACTAGAGTAGACAGGAGTGCAATGTCAGGTCTCATTCAAAAAGAGGTCTTAATTAGGCGCATGACTTTAATCCCAGCACTCAGGAGGCAGAGGCAGGTGGATCTCTGTGAGTTCAAGGCCAGCCTGGTCTACAGGGGTGAGTTCCAGGACAGGCTCCAAAGCTACAGAAAAAACCCTGTCTCAAAAAAAAAAAAAAACAAAAATAAAAAAACAAAAAAGGTCTGAATTTCCTGTATGTCAATTCATTCCCTCACATGTCAAGAGGTCAAGAGATAAGGTAATAGTGATAGTCACTAAACTACTTAGACCTTATCATATTTCAAAAACAAGAAGAGTTTCTTGGAGTTTCTTTGGATTCTGGGAATTACATAGACAAAATCCAAGTAATAAAGAATTTATACACTTGTTAGCCTGTGTTGATTTCCAAGACTTGGAATTTATTGTAATGGATGCACGGTGGGTTCCTACAGGATTTTAGTAACACAGAGACTAGATAATATGGGCAGAAATACTGGACCGTATGGTGAAAGAATAAACTGGTATCCTGCACACATCTGTGGGCAGTAGGTGGACACTTTCATGATACTTCTAAGAAATGTCTATGCAATACGTTTTATTCAAACTATAATTTTTTATACTTTGTAATTAGCAGTGATATGTGCTAAAATAATTTAGAAAATAATACAACATAAAAGGAGAAATTCAAATTATTCATAATTCCTGGGCTCAGGGTTAAGTGCTATATAGGTACTAAATAAGTTGAGTTTCTCTTTCCTATTCTTCAGAAAGTATTTTCAAAGAATGGGATCTTGCCTGACTAGAATCTGCTCCTCCTGCGTCTTTCCTCTCTGGCGGCTACATGGCATCTCACTGACTCTGCCTTCTTTCTCCCAGCATTCAGTTTAGTTTTCCCCATCTAGCTCTGTTCTGCCCTGCTATAGGCCCAAAGCAGTTTTATTAACCAATAAAAGCAACACATGTACAGAAGGACTTCCCACACCATCAGAGGACATGAGATTGCGATCGAATTCAAGGCCCAGCTTTAGTCCCTCCATTGTATGTGTCTGGGCAGACCATCTTCTGCCATTTGACCAGAACAACAGAGACTTTGACATGTTCTGCTGATTTCCATGGAAAAACTTTCTGGTGGTTGCTTCCTTGTCTAGTGTGTTTGAAAAATTCTTTATTATTATAAAATATTATAAGTGTCTATTTTTCTCATGCTTTTGGTATTTCTTTTTACCCTTTAATCTGTTACTGTGTGGTACTTATACAGCCACAAATTAAAATATATGACTACAATTAAACCACATTTGTTCAGGATGTTTAAATTTTACTCAAACAACCTTAAATATTTGTTAAGAACTTATCAAGTATCAAGTACTTGGAAATCTAGTTATAAAGAAATAGTATGTATCCTATTCACAAGAAGCTAATTGTGTATTTAAGGACCAGAACTAAAAATCCTCTCCAAACACAAAGGTACGGTGCCCATGGTAGATACCATAATAGGAATGGGAAGAAGTAATGAGCTCAGGGGTACTTCTCAACTGAAGGGAATTAAAACAGTCCCCTTGTCAGTAATGCAAATGTAGTGTAAAACGCCAGCAGACCACTCCCTACATGGATATGATGACGATAATATGGCTCATCTTATGACAATACTATTTAAGCTCCACAACCCATTAGATTTGCTTTGTGAACAAAGTCAGCTTTCTCTTTCTTCAGAAGGGCATGATCCTTTTCTTTCACACTGAAAATTTAGTAGGATGTCAACTGTAAAGACAAGAGATTATCGAGTATAAATGTTAAAGCCACATATGCTTCTGAGTCAGTGAGCACACACATCTCCCAGTGCACACACATGCATTTCTGCTCTGGGAAGGTCAGTAAGGAGAACATTTTAGAACTTCGCACCCTCGAAGCTAAACCTAGACTTAAGTGGGCATCAGAGGAATACCAGAAGATCTGTGAGAACTTTATTTAGGTTTTGGCACTCGTTCTGATGGTGTCTTTATCTTAAATGCCATGAAGAAGACAAGGTGGGAGATGGGGGGAGGGGGGAAAGCAGATGCTGAAGAGCAGAAACAAAGGGAAAGAAGAAACTAAAACCGATGGAGATGGGAGAAGCAGTGGTAGGCAAGGCCAGTGATGCTTACATTTGTCAAGGGAGAACTTGGGTCTTGGAGGAAAATCCTTTCCTGAATAGGCTCATCTAGAAACGGCCCCGGAGCCGGGCGGTGGTGGCGCACGCCTTTAATCCCAGCACTCGGGAGGCAGAGGCAGGCAGATCTCTGTGAGTTCGAGGCCAGCCTGGTCTACAAGAGCTAGTGCCAGGACAGGCTCGAAAAACTAAAAAAAAAAAAAAAAAAAAACCGGCCCCGGTTCCCGCCCCTTTGTTCTTAACTTAAGCCTCTCTGTGTACATTTGCTGAATAAGATATTTACTGACTTCAAGATCAAATCAGAGGACATTAGAAGTTACCAAGTCTGGAAACTATGCAAAGCTGCCATACCATATATAAACTCATAAAATTTAATTGGAATAAAATATCGCTATGTAAGGGTTTGTTGAAAGGAATTAAATACATCTGTGTACAGATGGATGAGTGTTATATAACAAATACAATTTCTACCCAAATCTCCAAAACAAATATTACCTGTTTCTAGGAGTGAATGTAGCCTGGAGTTTACTCTTAGAGTTACTGGGAGGATTAAAAATTGTAAAGCCTGACACATGATCCCTGAGCCTGCCACACAGCTGGCTTCCACTGTTATTTGTTGTGTTTCAGGAAGGTTGGGTGCAGTGAAAATTCAAAGATTCGTATTACCCTCATGTGGCATTGCTTGCCCTCCCTGACATCTGCTGCCATGCAGGCAGAAAGTGTCTCTGATAATTAAATGACAATCATGTCGTGGCTGGCATCTCTCAGATGCTGACATTGATAGCTTTAGTGACTCTTCAAATTATCGAAAAGATCTGTGTGGCAGTTTCTTATTCAAAATTAAGTCTCAAATGAAAGAACCAATGAGAGCCAAGTTCTAGGGGTGAAGTTTGATGCTCCTTTTATTCCTTTTACTAGAAGGGAACTTGGAATAAGTAGGAACATTTTGGAGCATCTCATCTCCATGAAAGGAGAATTAATTAAGAAATTTTCTAGCCAGTGTTTGGCCCAGAAAAGGCATTATAACCTATAAAAAAATTATGAAGCAAAGTTAGGATATGCACACTTAGAAATGATGAGCTTGGTGGTGTGGGGGAGGGAAATAACTTAGGGTTCTCAACACTTCTTGCTCTGGTTCAGGTGACTTGAATTGTAAGGGACTCCGGTTTCATCCTTGTTGTTTTGTGACCATGTACACTTGACTGGGAAATCTATAGCATTCTCACTACGTGGCTTGCTATGTAGTTGAGTAATCAGGCTCCACATGTATTGTTTTAACAAGTTTGTTACCCCAAATATCGTAATTACTTCTAGTGTGTTTTTTTTTTCTATTTGACTCCTTTAAAGTTTATATGATCCCTGTGCATAGAATGTGGTCTTGAGAGTTTCACAAAGAGGGGCCTTTGAACAATTCAGGAAGCCATTCATCTGCAAAGTGACCATTAGACGTATACCCCTTTTATTTTATTTATTGCCGTTTATCCAAGTTGCCTAAAGTAACTGTGCTTATCCTTGTGTTGTGTGTGCATATTCAGTTGACTGTAATCTCTCCACAGCAGAGACTTTCCTCTCCTCTTGCCTTTGTGCTCCTTGGATTTCATATGGTGCAGTGCAATTGAAGCCATAGCATCACTGTCTTGTGAGCCTGTGGGATGCCAAACAGAAGAAACAGGACAAGAAGTGCTTAGTAAGGGTTCTTAAATGTCCTTGGAGACTTGTTTATCTAGCATGGCCTTAATACACAGTCAGTGAGAGACAGGATAAGGCTGGAAGAAAAAAAATAGACCTGAATGTGTTTGGAAAGCCAGAGGCAAAAGCTGCTCTTTATTTAGTCTGCACTGGGGCAAGTGCTCTGAGTGGCTTCAGGATTTGAAAGTAGTTCCCCTCAAAGGTCAGTCTGGGGCAACAAGACAGAATGTAGGCTGGGAAGCAAGAGGGAAGCAAAAGGAATTAGGAAGAGACACATATATCAGTTGGAGTGTAGCAATCCAGTATAAAGTTTATACAATACACTCACTGAAGTATGATATATGTAGGCCTAAGTTAGACTGTTAGCATAAATATTAAGTAGAAAAAGTATGTGTGTAATATTGAGAAATAATACTTATTGAAGTGTTTAATCATAATACCACAAAGAACGGATTTTTTTAATTTAATTAAATTTTAAAAAAATTAGTTATGGGGTGTATATGCTCACCTTTGGGTGTATGTCACAGAAGCCTGAGGTTGACACTGATGCCTTCCTCCATCAGTCTTTGATCTTCGATTTTGGAAAGTTGGAGCTCATGTGTTGGCCAGACTGGCTGGATCTGCTTGTTTCTGGAGTGCTAGACATGCACGGCGTGTGGCCTTCACGTGGGGGAACTGGACCTGAACTCAGGTCATTCTTCTTGGGTAGCAATCACTTGACCTGCTGCATCATCTCCTCAAGCCCAAAGAGCATCTTTCAAATTTTCTTACAAGAGAAGGGGGAGCAGTCCACAATGAAACAAGGCCGTTTATTCAAACCCGCAAAGCTACTAGGTGAAAACAAAGGAAGATTTGAACACAGGAGGTGTAGCCTCAGGACCTCCATGCTTAAGCACATCTTCAGATGCAGCATGTAGGCCATCTCCCTAGAGACAAACCGTGTCGACCAATCAGTTTGTGTAAGGATAGCAGGGATGTGTTACAGGAAAGATTGAAAACTCACATGAAGCCAATGGTTTGCCGGCACTTAATTATTCTGCTATCTGACATAAATAAGTTTATTTTTTGTGTATGAATTTCAGATTTTACCTCTGAACTGATACACTAAAAATTATTTTTGTAATGGCCGAAAATGTTCAAAATTCATCACCTTAAAACAAAATGGATGGCATATGCCTTTAATCCCAGCACTTGGGAGGCAGAGGCAGGCAGATCTCTGTGAGTTTGAGGCCAGCCTGGTCTACAAGAGCTAGTTCCAGGAGACACACCAAAGCTACAGAGAAACCCTGTCTCGAAAAACCAACAAAAATATAAATAAAAAATGGAGTCTTTGATTTGTAATCAGAATAGACAAGTGGAGGCCTTATTGACCCTTCTCATTGAAAGTACTGGAAAAAATAAAATATTTGAGACAAAAACTTCCAAAAATATTGGACAGAAAGTTTTATGATTTGGCTCACAAATGTCCCCCAAAGGAAAAAAAAACACATAATGGCTTCGTCCTCACTGTCTACAATATAAGTAAGGTCTTCTATGTGTGAATAAATAGCTTTTATTTTTAGTTCGTGACTCTTTGAAAGGAGAATTTGGCTGTTGAACTGAAAGATAATTGCAGTGTTCCTTTTCTCACTGCATGGCTGGCCCATTAGGTTTTATTATGGAATAGCTTCCCCAAGATCTCTGCACACGAGACTTTCTCCTTGTGGAGAATGTGGACCTATTGTCTTATGTTTGAGTTCTAAGTGGTGTTTGTTTAATTTTGGAGGTTTCCATGTTCCTTACTCATTTCTTTGGGCATAATACAATTATTTTATTCACTGACTATGTCATAAAGAAGTCTGAATCAAGCTTTATTTTTTATGTCCTATTTTTTCTGTAAGATTGAATACTTTGGCTTTTTAATAATGTACAATATTCTTCTTTATTATTATACAAGTTTTAATGATCAATTTGGAATAATGGTTATTTGAAAACATGGAATTTTTCTTCTATTATATGTTTGAGTTCAATTTTAGGTCTTCCACTTCAGTTATATTGATATTTATCAATAAACTTAACCTGCCATTTGCTCTATAATTGTTTTAATCTTTGTCAGTGAGTCTTTTTTTTCAATCTATATAATCTTCTCACCAATTAGCAGTTTTATAATAATTTGCTTTTGCCTTCAATTTCTTTCTTTATCTTTCTTGGAGTTTTCCTGTTTTTCTTTTAAGTTTTGTCTCCTCACTGCCAGCCTTTTATCAGTCAATTCACTTTCTTTTTAAAATTCTCTTTTTAACTTTTTTATGTCTATGAGTGTTTTTTTACTTGCATGTATGTATGTGTGCCACAAGTATGCCTGGTGCCAGCCAAGGTCAAAAGAGGGCATCGGATCCCCTGGAGCGGGACTTAGGAATGTTTGTAAGACACCATGTGGGTGCTGAGAACCAAACCCAGGTACTCTGCAATTGCTCTTAATTGCTAAGCCATCTCTCCAGACCTTCAATTCATCTCCTTACATAGTTCTTAGTGGAGACCTACTTAGTGCCAAGAATGCCTGTCTGTTTTTGCTTCCTAGTTAATCTTTTCCTCCCCCAGTAATGGAACAATTTTGGTCTCTCAGCCTACTGTGTGCCTTGCTGTTAATACAAAGAATCGTAACATGCGAACTACCTCCTACCCTGTCCTTTTATGCCTCTAGGGAGAGGATAAAAACAGGTGACTTTGTCCAGGGTTGCTAGGCGATGGAGATAAATTTCCTCTTCTCCCTTTAAATATCACTCACACGTTACTTCTGCACATTGTTTCTGTTCTGTAACTCTTGTTGGAGACCCAAGTGTTCCAGGTTCTCAGTGCCCTAAGCCCTCCGGGGTAGAAGATCTCAGCTGGGCATTGGTAGTTTGGGGGAAGGAGTTGAGCTCTGTACTTTGTGTCCAGATGACTCCCTTTGCCTTTTCAAAGGCGTTCTTCAAGTTGTCCAGCCCCGCCCCCATTTCAGGTATGATGCCTGGTAGCTTCCTTGGCTGTGAAGAGACTCTGCCTGCTTGGTTTCAGATTTCCCCCAGCCCTTTCCAGCCCCAGTCCCTTTTCCCCATATTGTAAAGGATTTCACCTTCTTTTCCTGCACCCCCACGCCCCGAGACTCTGTCACCTTCACAATCCTCATTTAGTCTCTTCTGTTTAATGCTGGAGAGAATTGACCTTACGTAGTGATGATCATTGTGTCTTCCATAACTTCCTCCCATCTGGTAGCCATCACACTGGCTGGGGCTGTCCAGGACTTTGGCTTTTCCTCCCAGTGTGATGCTATATTGGTAGCAGGGCTTTTACTCCTACACATTTTCTCTAGTTCATAAGCTAAAGGCAAATCCAGCTCTCTATGGAGAATTAGTGAATTAGTGAACTTTCTCAGGGTTTGAGTCTCTCCCCTCATCCCCCATACTGTTTGCAGGGGAAGGTTTGCAAAGCCCTCTGTGTCAATCCTGGACTGTCATTGTGATGCTGTTCTGGGGCTATTTCCTTCTTTAGGTACTGGCGATAGGTTTTGCTCTGTTGTTTGTTTTGACCTCTGTTGAGTTGTTGTTGTTCATAGTTTCTGTGGGAAAAGAAAGAGTCTGTGATATGTTTTCAATTTGCTGGGTTTTTTCCCCCTAAGACATTGACATCACAGGCAATTTTTGACTTGGAAATCTATCTAAAGTCATACAGAAAGCCAAGTGTAGGTACTTCCCATACGATAAAATTTGTGTTCCTATATCTGATATCTACAAGTAAGATGATGGCAATGCATTAGGTACATTTAATGGAACCAGGAACCCCAATTCCATGGGTGCCTTTTCCTCTGTGGGTTACACATGTTTCCCATGACCATACTTCATGTCACAGTTTAATGCATGTAAACTCCTTCCATATGGGTCAAGTTGCATGTTTTCATCTGATTTAGAAATAGCACATAAGGCACATTCCACTCTTGAACAAGGCCATTTGCATCTTAAAAGGGAAAGAAAGAATGTTCAGAACATTACAGTAGACACTTTAATCAGAATCTGACAGTTTATTGTGTTCCTCAAACTTGTGAGTAAAATTGTCGTTTGGAAAACAAAGGCGTCGCGTTTGCTGGTTGACAGTCATGAGAATAACCTGGATATTTTGACAGAAACATTTGTTCCCATACCGGTTCCCTGGAAGTTCTGGTTCAGTGCTCAGGTGCACTGTATCAGAATGATACAGACCAGGGAGCTATAAAGATGCTGTCAGGAAGCCGGGCAGTGATGGCGCATGCCTTTAATCCCAGCACTCGGGAGGCAGAGGCAGGCGGATCTCTGGGAGTTCGAGGCCAGCCTGGTCCACAAGAGCTAGTTCCGGGATAGGCACCAAAGCTACAGAGAAACCCTGTCTCGAAATAACCAGAAAAAAAAAAAAAGATGCTGTCAGGAGCCTTCCTTGCATTCAGTCAAGTAAACAGGCCTGACTAACCATCAGCGGTTTACAAGCCTCCAAAGTAATCCCATTATAGACAGAAGGCTGTGAAATACTAGGCTACACATGGTCCTTTTAAAACACCCCAGGGTGTTTTTTTTTTTTTGTAACTAAATAAGAAGTTTACCAATCATTTTTTTATTTTTTCCCCAAGATCTAATACTGATTTTTCTTATTGCAAAGTCCCAAATGAAGGCCTTTGGGATGATATTCATTTTTAGGCTATTTTGAGACAAGTTATAAATCTTCAGATTATTTCATTAGAATAGTTGTGTGCCTCCCTCTAACACAGCAACACGGGAATCAAAAGTAGTCTACTTTTATCTAGCATTTCTCCACATCTTCTATTTTCAAATCCTGATGACCTCAAATTCAGAAGCACAGACACACCTGCTGACAGTAAAACGAAAGATCCCAGAGTGTGGTGACTTCAGACACCAGCTTGGGTGCTGTGACATAAACTAGAAATAATTCGAATAAACTTTAAAAGTTGTGTGCACAAAACAGAAAGTTTTCTCTAGATTTTGAAAAGGATAATCTCAGTTGTTTGAGACAAACCTCTGGCATACTTTGATGTAGTTGAGCTGTATTTTATCCAGGAACTCAAGGAGAGATTTGGAGGGTTTAGTGAGGCCGTGTGCAGACTGGAGTAAGATATATGAAGACACACATACTTACATTATTATTTCTTGTGTTATCTTTTATAATACCTCTTCTTTTAGAATACTGTTACTTTTAATGATATTTAAAAATTATAGCCGGGCAGTGGTGGCGCATGCCTTTAATCCCAGCACTTGGGAAGCAGAGGCAGACAGATCTCTGTGAGTTCGAGGCCAGCCTCGTCTACAAGAGCTAGGTCCAGGAGAGGCTCGATAGCTACAGCGAAACCTTGTCTCGAAAAACCAAAAAAAAATTAAAAAATTAAAAAATGTATATATACGTCTTGCTACTGATGGTTTTGCAAAGCTAAGTAAGTACATTTGGAATGAAGCCAAAGGAACATGATGGATTTCTTTTGGTTACATCAAGAATTTTTGTGAAGGAGTTAGCGTGTAAAGGGCTATTTAAAAAAAAAAGGCAGCTTGGAGGGTGTGGCTCTGGCACTTGAAGGAAAGAGCTCCCATCAGAAAGAACTAAGTGAAGCTGACAACTAGCTCATCAGAAGATTCTGGAGGAACTAAGGAAGTGATGGTATTTTGGGCATCTCTATGAAAAGTCTAAATATCCACTAATTCAAACATTGATTCTGTTGTGGTATTTGAACCTTTTGTTTCTACTTTTTCTCTTTCCCTACCATGTTTGTGTATTAAATGTGACCATGAGAATATATAAGATTTTGCAACAGTCTCTAGCCATACCCTCTGTTAAGTTCTAGGCCCTGTGGATCTGTGCAGGGACTATGAAGGGAGGCCCTTGGATTGCATTTGTGGAGTCTCCAGAGAGGACCACTATGCTACACCCTCTGCATTTCTTCTACTGTGTGTGTCCTGTCTCGTTTGAGTTCTGCTATCTTCCCACTCCACTTCCCTTGAAAATGGGCTCACACCTCAGAGAAGGAAGCAGTGCTGTAGAGGTTGAGGATTCTCTATTTAGATTCAGTTTGGCAAATAAAAAGAAGTCAGTTTCTTGCACGATACAGAGACCTAATTTTTAAAATACTATTTAATTACTAAAATTATTAAACGTGTTCATCCAGCCATTCCATTGAAAGCTCTGTGGAGATTTCTGTGTTGTTTATTTTTTAAAAATCTGATTGCAGCGGATCTTGAAATATGGCCTTAACATTTTCTACTTCAGTCACCCTGAATTAGGGCAAATTTCCTTCTTATAGAGGGTACTTCAACGCCAGTGGTCTGTCATGACGGAAAATCAGATGACTGTCTTGTGAGTCACTCTTCCCAGAGCTGGGGGTCTGTTGTTCCTTCACCTTAGGAAGACACTAAAGCAAACCTGGACCATAGCTATTTGCATCCTACGTGGCAGTTCGGAGTAAACTATCGCCTCTCACCACTTTGGTCTTCGTTCCTATGGGATTGGGTTTGTTGAGCTTACCAGACCAGAAATGATAAGTCATAGTGACCTGGGGGAATTTGACCCACAAATTTCAATCCAGATGTGGATCTGAATGTGTGTCAAATACTAAATTTTCCTAAGACTAACATTTGATATTCCAGCAAGTGGTCCTGGCACTTCTGAGTCCTCATTTGCCAGAAAGGATAACTCAAAGCCTTCTTCTGGACCTGACTCACCTTTGTGGAAGACATTTTTGAAAAATGTTTGATAATCATACATTACTTTTGTTTGTCCAAGCTGGTTTGCTTCTTTGTGGCTGTGTTAAAGACATAACCAGAAAGCAGCTATTGCAGGAAAAGAGTGATAGTATCCTTCATCAAGAGAAACTGATGCAGGAGCTGATAGAGACCCCGGGGGAACACTACTTCCTGACTTGCTAAGCCTGTTTTCTTATACAGCCCTTGACCACTACCCACAGTGGGCTGAACTCTCCTTCATCAGTCATGAATCAGGACAACACCCTGTAGACATGCTCACAGGCCAGTCTGATGGTGTGTGTGTGTGGGGGGGGGGGCAGTTCCTCATTTGAGGGTCCCTCTTCCCAGGTAACTCTAGTTATGTCAAGAAAGCTGTTTTAGTTGATTCTTTTCCTTCCAGTAAATGTTTTTCTAATGTATATCTTTTTAAAAAGACCTCAACAATGTTTTGTATGTTTCAGAATATAAATGTTGCTATTTCTTTTCTTAGTGTTTTCCTTAGGTAAATGGAATTCTTAATTTTATTTTTCATCATTTATTGCTAATGTTTAGAAATATAATTGATTTTCATGCATTGATTTTGTATCTTGCAACTTTGGAGAACTAGTTATTATTTAGATAATAGTGGAAAATACATGAGCATATGTGTGTGATCATGTTACCCAAAAACAGAGAGATTTATTTTCTTACCTAATTAGTCTGGTGGAAACCTCTATGAACAAAAGTGGCAAAGTAGCTTTCTTTGTTTAATTCTTAGTCTTAAGAAGGAAACACCCTTTGTTTCATCACTGTGAAATTGTATTTTCTTTTCTTCCTTCCTTCCTTCTCGCCTTCCTTTTTTCCTTCTATCCACTCTCTCTCTCTCTTTCTTTCTCTTTCCCTCTCTCTCTCTTTTTTGTAGATCTCCTTTACTAGATTAAAATTTCCCTTCTAGTTCTAGATTTTTTTGTATGTTTTCATCATAAAAGATACTAGATTTTATCAAATGCTGTCTATCTATTAAGCTGATCAGATTGATTTTGACTCTTACTACATTGATATTATGATATCATATGATATTATGATAATTAATTCCTATACATTGAAACAGCTTAAATCCTTGCATTTATCTTCTAAGTGATGAATATAATTCTCTGCATAGATTGTTAGACGTGGTCTGCCAGTGTTATGCTGGGGGTTTTGGAGCTATATCTATAATGAATATTGGTCTACTGTTTTTCTTTATTTTGATAGTCTTCTGTGCTTTTGATGCTCTCCAAACCCTGATCCCATAGAACGACTTGTTACTACTTCAGTCTGATTTGTGACTACTCCAGAAAAATTTTTGATACTTTGTATCATTTTATTAATTTGTCCTTGTCTAGATTTATAGATACATGATTGGCCATCACTTCATGATTGAGTGTACTTAAGTAGAACCAGCAATAAGTATCCTCTCATTCCTGATGTTCATAATTTCAGTGTCCTCTTCTTCTTTTGGTCAATCTAGCCAAAGATTTGCCAATTTTATCTATCTAAAATAGAACAAATTTTTAGTTCTGTTGATGTTAATTTTTCCATTTTTAGGTTCATTAATTTCTCTGTAATACTTACTGTCTTCTTTTGGCCTGCTTTAATATCAGTTTGTTCTTCTTTTTCCCAGTCTCAATTTTGTCATTTATCATTTTTTTTCTGGCAAGAAGGCCATGAATTTTATTGGAATTCTTTTGTTGGGGACATACTGGTTTTTTTTTTTTTCTTTTTCCAATTGATTAAACAGTTGCACTCTGTGTCTAGGGTTCTGTCTCTGTTTTTTAATGACTTGGATGTGTTGAATTTCTTTGAGGTTGTCTTATCTATTTTAAAGCATAGTGACCAAGACAACTTACAAAAGGAAAGAAAAGAATTTTTTTAATTTTTTGAAGGGGGTAGAGGGGAGACTTGCAATTTCAGAGGGTTAGAGTTCATGGCCACCATTCTGAGGAGCGTGAGAGCAGGCAGGCAGGCCTGGCACTGGAGCAGTAGCTGAGGACTCACGTCTTGAGAGATAATGATTAGGTACAGATAAGGGAGTGAGGGGAATAGGAGGGGACAGGCTTTTGAAAGCTCAAAACCAGTTCCCAGTTGGCCACACCTCCTCCAACAAGGCCACACCTCCTAACCCTTCCCAGTTTCAAATATCTAAGTCTTTGTTGACCATTCTCATTAAACCACCACAGAGATGTAGATTAATTAATAATGTATTCCATCAGACTGGAAGAGATCTGTTTTTGCTTTTCCCTCCCCCACTTTTTTGTGACTATTTTCTCTTTTTCTTATTACCTATATCTTCAGGGATTTAACAGTTTTCCACATTTCTCTGAATCCCCTTTCCTTTTAACTCTTTCTTGTCTTTGATGTTCTGCTCTCAAAGTGGCCTAACTCTAATATGAGCCAGTGAGTGAACTTAGAGGGTAATGGCGTTTGCCACTAAACTTGATACCATGATTTTGATCCCCGGAGTCCATGGTAGAAGAGGAAAACTTATTCTCACAAGGTTTCCTGTGACCTCCACATATGTGACCTTCACAGCACATCTGTTGAAAAAGAAAGCAAAGAGAAAGAAACTCAGTGCTTGCTTTCTGTGTGCAGTCCGCTCTCAGACCTGCTTTTGTCTTGCAGGTTTAGACTTTCTGTTGGGTTCTTTTTTTTTTTTTTTTCGTCATTATTGATCGCGAATGGTGTCACTTTTAGGAGACACTTATCATACCGTGCTCATCCAGCACGATTTCCTTTATTCCTTGAACTCGATTAATAATGATTGCTTTGAATTGTATCAAATCTGGTCCCCTGCGGCTTCTCAAAGACTGGGTGCTTCCATTACAAACTGTTTTCTTCACTGGTTTTGTTGAAAACTTTAGGAAATAATACAGTATAACAAGTCTATGCTTTGGCATGCTACTCAATGCTTGCCTGTTGACAAGCCTAAAACACAGTTGTTTAGTGAAGTAACTTCCCCTGGTAGCTGAATGCTTCTCCTTTGTTTCTCGGAGAAACCCAGGGCTTTGTCACCCTGGGGTGCTAGTGGTTTTAGCCAGGCTTTCTTTGACTCTCCCCTTTTCTGATCCCTGTTAAGCTGTCTGCTTCTGTTGATGCCACACCCATTTGTGAGGTTCCACTAATTGCCCTCTAATTACTTTATTGTTTTCTATAATGTCTTGGGGCATACATTGCTCCACAGGCTGATCCAGTTAAATCCAGGCCCCTTTGCAGAGATTTTTGAGTCCAGACTCTGAGGTACTTAGAGTTCTTTTTTTCTATGGTTCTCCCAGATAAATAACTGGACTGTGATTTTGCCCATTGTCCTCATAAAGCCACCTGCATCCTCTCACTTAGGCGAGAAAATTTGGCAAGTTTCCATTTTCAAAGTAGTCATAGTTCTTTCTTTCATAAGTTAAGTAATATTTCAAAGGTTTTTGTGGGCAAACTCTCTGAGCAGTTGCTCGGGATCGGAGCTGCAGGCAGTGAGTGGTCTGCGTCTTCTCAGCTTGTCCTCACTGGGAACCTCTCCGCATAGCATCATGCTGGTACCCTAGCCATGTCTGCCCTTCTGTTCTTGGTCTGATGCCAGAGTAGCATCCACTCTACCAGACTCTCTCCCCCGTCTGTCTCCGTATGTCAGCCTCTGCCACACCAAGCAGAGGATACTAGAGTCTTTGTCTGCTTTCCTTGCCTTGACTGAGACAGAAAGGGAGGGCTATCTGTCAGGCCTGCTGTCCTTGACTTCAAGGAGAGCTTCCTGACCCTAAATTGGCACATCAAAAGGAGGAAGGAGGTGTGGCTCTTAGTAACACAGACTCTTGCTGTTACTGAGATTCCATAGACTTTCTTGAAGAAATGTTAACTACTCTGCTTGGTTGCCTGTAGGACAATACTCACGACTTAAAATGACTGCTGGATGAAGAGCTTAAATAATTGTTTTACTGGGGACCACTTCAGCAGACCTTCTATTTTCTCTCTCTATTTTTTGTTGTCATGCATTTATCTTTAAATTACTTTTCTAATTCATCAACTTCCTCTCTGACATCAATTAAACAAAGCATCTCTATTTTATTTGAACGGCATTATTCCACTCGGAATGTTCACCTGGGCTAGTCCATAGTCTCGCCTAATGTCTGTTGTCTTTTTTATCCACTGCATTGAAATCTCTTCATCTCCATCTTCCCCTGAGTCTCAGCCTCCATTGCTTATGGTCAAGGTTTTTGACTGCTCCACTAACACTCTGGTGTGACACGTTACATTGGACCTGCTGGTGTTTCAGAGCTCCGGTATCTAGGTATGTTTCTAGTGAGGCAGGATCATCCGGTCACCTAAACCAAGGATCTCACAGTCACACTGGACAGTCACTCCACATCCCAGGCAGATGTCACTAAGTCTCGTCTACTCTACCTTTGAGACATCACTGGAATGCATGCCCTTGTGAGCAGTGCAACGCTGGTGTCTTACCTCAGAACTCTTTCCAGACTGTTTTCACGGTCATCTTTCCAGCTTCATACCACTTTGTCTCTACGCTTCCAAGTTAACAGATTTTCGTAAGTACCGACGTTAGAAATGATAGTCATTTCTCTCTTTTTTTTTGCCATTTTTTATTGATTTTTTTATAGAGTTCTATATTTTTCTCTGCTCCTCTCCCTGCCTCTCCCCTCTCCTCTTCAACCTTCCCCCAAGGTCCCCATTTCTCAGGAGATCTTGTCTTTTTCTATTTCCCATATAGATTAGATAACCATTTCTTTTTAAAAAAAATATTTATTTATTTAGTATACAATGTTCTGTCTGTATGCCTACAGGCCAGAAGAGGGCGCCAGACCTCATTACAGATGGTTGTGAGCCACCATGTGGTTGCTGGGAATTGAACTCAGGACCTTTGGAAGAGCAGGCAATGCTATTAACCACTGAGCCATCTCTCCAGCCCAGATAACCATTTCTTAACTCAGCAGAGAAGGCCTTTATGAGTGCGTGTAGCCCATCCATGCTCCTTGTGTGGACAGTGAGCATCAGGGGCATTATGGAGTATTGACGGCTCAGTGAATGTCAGTGTGTACTCAATGTCTGGCTCGTATATGTACTCAGTGATTATTTACTGTCACCATTTTCACACCTTTTCCTTCATACCTGAAAATTTTCCTCACCACTCCAACACCGAAGTGCAGCAGTCTTTTTCTGTGCTGCCAGCCAGCTCCCAAATCATGACATGGAGACTTATTATTAATGATGAAAACTCGACCAATAGCTTAGGCTTGTTTCTAACTAGGTCTTTTAGCTGAAATTCACTCTTATCTTTTAACCTGCCTTCTTTTATATGGCGTGCTTACCTTGCTTTGCAATGCCCATGATGCTTCCTCTATGACCCTCCATTCTCCTCTTCTTCCCAGCGTTCTCTCTGCCCTGAAAATCCTGCCTGGCTATTGGCTGTTCAGAGTTTTATGAAACCAATGTAGTGTACAAAAAAGATTATTCCACAACACTAAAGTATGCCCTGTCCCTGCCACAGGGAACTGGTTTGTTCTCCCCATTCCCTCCTCTGCCTTTGGACTTGACTCTGCCTGCTGGATTTCCCACCGCCAGGTCTCAATGAAGAACAAGAGGCACCTGCTCCCCCATCTTCTCTTCACGCTTACTGTAGAACACTTGATACCTTTTTCACAGGCTGCTTTCGAAGGCTAGGGCTCAGGTTGAATTTACCCTGTATTGACAGCTCTGTGCTGCTTATGACAGTAAAGCCATAGAGCTCCCACCCAGAGAAAAATGCAGGCCAGTTTATCTTTCTTATTTGACTTGTGTGTCTTGTGTAAACTTGCTGTGGTATGGATACTTTTTACATTTAAAAAGTATTTACATTTGCAACTGAATTTCTTCATCACATCTGTAAATTTTTCTTTTTTTTAATTTATTTATTTATTAAAGACTTCTGCCTCCTCCCCGCCACCACCTCCCATTTCCCTCCCCCTCCCCTGATCAAGTCCCCCTCCCTCATCAGCCCGAAGAGCAATCAGGGTTCCCTGACCTGTGGGAAGTTTAAGGACCACCTACCTCCATCCAGGTCTAGTAAGGTGAGCATCCAAACTGCCTAGGCTCCCACAAAGCCAGTACGTGCAGTAGGATCAGAAACCCATTGCCATTGTTCTTGAGTTCTCAGTAGTCCTCATTGTCCACTATGTTCAGCAAGTCCGGTTTTATCCCATGCTTTTTCAGCTGGCCTTGGTGAGTTCCCGATAGAACATCCCCATTGTCTCAGTGTATGGGTGCACCCCTCGCAGTCCTGAGTTCCTTGCTCGTGCTCTCTCTCCTTCTGCTCCTGCTTTGGACCTTGAGATTTCACTCCAGTGCTCCAATGTGGGTCTCTGTCTCTGTCTCCTTTCATCGCCTGATGAAGGTTAATATTCAGGAGGATGCCTATATGCTTTTCTTTGGGTTCACCTTCTTATTTAGCTTCTCTAGGATGGCGAATTATAGGCTCAATGTCCTTTATTTATGGCTAGAAACCAAATATGAGTTCCTCTTTTTTTTGGGTCTGGCTTACCTCACTCAGAATAGTGTTTTCTATTTCCATCCATTTGTATGCAAAATTCAAGAAGTCCTTGTTTTTTACTGTTGAGTAGTACTCTAATATGTATATATTCCATACTTTCTTCATCCATTCTTCCATTGAAGGGCATCTAGGTTGTTTCCAGGTTCTGGCTATTACAAACAATGCTGCTATGAACATAGTTGAGCATATACTTTTGTTGTATGATAGGGCCTCTCTTGGGTATATTCCCAAGAGTGATATTGCTGGGTCCATGGGTAGGTTGATCCCGAATTTCCTGAGAAACTGCCACACTGCTTTCCAGAGTGGTTGCACAAGTTTGCATTCCCACCAGCAATGGATGAGTGTACCCCTTTCTCCACAACCTCTCCAGAAAAGGCTATCATTGGTGTTTTTTATTTTAGCCATTCTGACAGGTGTAAGATGGTATCTTAAATTTGTCTTGATTTGCATTTCCCTGATCGCTAAGGAAGTTGAGCATGACCTTAAGTGTCTTTTGGCCATTTGAACTTCTTCTGTTGAGAATTCTCTGTTCAGCTCAGTGCCCCATTTTATAATTGGGTTGATTAGCCTTTTACGGTCTAGTTTCTTGAGTTCTTTATATATTTTGGAGATCAGACCTTTGTCAGTTGCGGGATTGGTGAAGATCTTCTCCCAGTCAGTGGGTTGCCTTTTTGTCTTAGTGACAGTGTCCTTTGCTTTACAGAAGCTTCTCAGTCTCAGGAGGTCCCATTTATGCAAAACTCTGTCTTTAATTCCCCCACAGACTGGATGTTTGAATAATCTTGATTCTGTGTGAAAAACACCTGTGATTTAGGGGTTTTGCCTAAAAAAAAAGAGAGACAGAAGTTCTATTTCTTCATTAGGGCCTTTTTCTGGTTTCCTCTGTGTTTGTGGCTGCATTTTCTCCTGATGCTCTGCTGATTTGGGAGCATCTATAAGAGAAATCTTGTTGTTAAAGAACAGAAAGATTTCTGAGCAAAGGCTGGGAGCTGGTTCAGTGGGTAACACGCTTGCAACCACCAAGTCCTGGGAGCTGGTTCAGAGGGTAACACGCTTGCAACCACCACGTCCTGGGAGCTGGTTCAGAGGGTAAACACGCTTGCACACCGCCATGTCCTGGGAGCTGGTTCAGAGGGTAACACGCTTGCAACCACCGTGTCCTGGAAAGTGGTTCAGAGGGTAACACGCTTGCACACCACCATTCCCTGGAAAGTGGTTCAGAGGGTAACACCCTTGCACACCACCATGTCCTGGAAAGTGGTTCAGAGGGTAACACGCTTGCACACCACCATGTCCTGGAAAGTGGTTCAGAGGGTAACACGCTTGCACACCACCATGTCCTGGGAGCTGGTTCAGAGGGTAACACGCTTGCACACCACCATGTCCTGGAAAGTGGTTCAGAGGGTAACACGCTTGCACACCACCATGTCCTGGGAGCTGGTTCAGAGGGTAACACGCTTGCACACCACCGTGTCCTGGAAGGTGGTTCAGAGGGTAACATGCTTGCAACCACCATGCCCTGTTTTGATGGGAGTTCTGGGGGGTTTGAACTCAGGTCCTGCCTTTGCTTAGTTTTCTGATTTTAAGAATAATGTATGTTCAATAAACATAACTGAGAAAATGCCAAGCCTTACCGGAAAATTTTTGAAATCATGGGAAAATATAATCAAAAACCCTTTGCTATCCTGTTTTATTTTAATTTCATACTGAGGAGTAAACCCAGGATATCACAGATGCTAGACAAGGTTGAAGCCAGCATATCACAGATGCTAGACAAGTTCATTGTTAGTTTTCGTTTTAAGAAAGGTGTTATCCATCTCACCTTGAACTTATAAAACTTGTGAATGCTGGAGAAACAAATATGTGCCACCACACTATGGTACCAGCCTCTGCCTTTGGTGAGCATCTGTTCTTTTAAGACCTTCTCCATTAACTGCTTCACCAAATGGACATCACGTGACAAGTGAGGGGTAGGATTAAGGTCTTCGCTCAGCTTCACCTTCTTCTAGGATCTGTATCTTCCTACTATGTTTTATACCACACTGTTTCTCTGGCTATGAATTGCAACTAACAACTAACTGCATACAATTTTGGACTCAACTACTAACTTCTGGGGGCTTCTATATGTGTCCCCTGTTGGAGCAATCACGCCTACCTCATCAGTGAGTTCGTCTTTTCAGAAAGCAGATGTAAAAGGGCCCCATATATGGACAAGTGTTTTATACTTGTTCATAATGTCATTACCAAAAGAAATCCATTCTTTCTTTTAAAAATTATTCTGCTAATATTTATATGTGAATTCATCACAAACATATAAATCCATTTACCTGATCAAAACAGGATTTTTAACTTTATGAACATGGAGGCAAGCATTGCCTGGACATATTAAAAATTTCCAAATAGAATTAGAAATCAAACAGTTTTTTTTAAAATTCAAAGAAATTAAAATTAAGATTTATGTGATTTAAAGAAATTCTTTAAAGTCAAAGCTCATCAGCAGTCCATGACAGACACACAGACACTGGCAAAAGCAATGGCAGCTGACGAAGAATGTTCCTACAGCCTTGCCTGCCTCCTCCAACCCTGACGGCTGAGCCCTGCGATTTAGAGTTGGACGCCAGTTTAAGGTTTTATCTTCATAAGAGATTTGTGAGTCTGGGTTTATCGAAGCATGAGCTCCTAAAGTGCTGTCCTGCCAACAGAAGTGATGTGGGGGAATGAAATAGTCATCAACATGACTGGAGCCTGTCCTCATCTGCCAGAAGAAAGGAAGGACCCAAACTGTGTCCACACTCCTGACAGCTTCAACATCACGCCAGTTTTGTAACTCTTGTTACTTTTTATATTTTCCATAATTCAGGTCTACACCACTCCTTAGGCAAACGGTCCCTGGGGTTGTCTGCGTGTCATTTCTCTAAGTCAGAAAACTTCCTTCCATAGTGTTCTTCCATGGAACTGGCTGTGTCCCTATTGTACAACACAACAGGTTTCAAGTAGAGAGTCAAGTTTGGGATGCGTTTTTACAATGTCCTGTGCATTTGACATTTGGTTACTATTTGTATTTTCTTTGCTTAAGAATGCTATGTTTCATAATTATAAGGTACCTACATTATTTTAATAAAGTGAGCATTCATTCAACAGTACTCACTAGTAAACTGCTGTGTACACACACACACACACACACACACACAATTTAGTACACACAAGCAATGAGACATTTTCTGGTGCATATAAAGAGGTTTCTGATATATTTCATTGAAAAAAAATTCAAATAATTGCATAGAAACTTTCAACCTGAGAGTATGTCATTGACTCTAAGGCCTCTGTTAATTGGAGTCTTTTACGTCAGGGCCTCTTTCATTTTTTCTACTCTCAACCCGTTTTTACCCAAGAAATGTTTATATGACCAATATAAACTAGGTGTACAAATAAAACCTTAACTGTTCATAAGTCATAAAGAAAAAATTTAAAACTGATTTCTTTTTGTTTTATGTGTATTGCCTGTGTGTACTAAATATAGTATGTACATGCAGTGCCCATGGAGGCCAAACGAGGGCATTGACCCCTCCCAGGAACTGAGATATAGACAGTTGTGAACCACCATATGGGTGCTGGGAACTGAACCCAGGTCCTCTGCAAGAGCAGCCAGTGCTCAGAACTGCTGGAGCCGTCTCTCTGGTTCCAGGAAATTTATTTTCAAATGATTCTTTGGCATACATATAAGTTTACCAATCATTAACGTTAAAAACTAATTTGCATATGGAGCTGGTGTTCTTATTTATTTTTACATGGATAATTAGGTATCAGCTCCATGAGTATTTGATATGACAGAACATAAAGCATCTTCAGTGTTTTCCAGAACTGATTGATAGTTGCGCATCACCTGAATATGTGCTAGAAAGCAGCAGAAATAAGTATGGAGCCATTTCAGAAATTCTTAGAAACTCTATGCTAATCCTAAACTGAAATTAAAGTCATGACTTTTCATGAAACCCAAAATCAACTACTCGTACAGCAATTTTAAGACCCCAACATCCTAACATAACACAATCCATTATACTTATAGACACATGCTGAGACGTGACAGTTGGAAAACATTCTGTCATTCTGCCTGTATTTTCCATAATCAGACCGTCATTCAATCTCTGTAGCTGGGACGGTACCGTGAGAAAGGCAGTTTATAACATTGAGCAGAGCCAGATTTGAGCCCAGGTGTAGCAGGCAGTCACTGTGAACATGATGGCATGTACCGTGCCAAGTGTGCCCATGACGGCATGTACCGTGCCAAGTGTGCCCATGGCGGCATGTACCGTGCCAAGTGTGCCCATGGTATGCTAAGAAGCAAGACCACAGTGAAGTCCCGTAGTGCAACCTGGGCCAGTGCTGGCAGAATTACCTCGGATTCTTTACAGGTGTATTTGTGAATTCCTTTCTGGCCACTGAGTGTTCAGAAACTTTTTACTATTGCGTGATATTTTGCAACCCCACATTCGATAATGTGACCCCGTGTGGGCTTTCGACCCGTGATCTATGAGGCTCTAAGAGCTGGAGTACCAACCTGTATTCAGTTTTCTTAGTCAGCAAAGGCTGATTTCAGTTTATCAAAATATCCAGTGGAGGCTGGTGGGGACTTTGATCACCATAGCAACTCAGGGACGTGGGAAGGAAAAAACTGATTCTCACTCTCCCCTCTGTACATGCTGAGGCAAGGAAAGAAGATACTGTGAGATGCATAGTGGCTGTTGGGGCTGGCTCGACATTCCAAGTCTTGCTTTATCAGCTATATGTGTCTCATGCTATAGTTACATCTTTGTAAGGGACAGAGATTTGTTTCTTCCCATGTGTCTGGAAAAAAGCAAGTTGTATGCTACAGGCAGCACTATGAACCAGTACAGGCCTGAAGAATCAAAGGACCTGGCTGTTTTTAGGGACCTGGCCATTTTTTTTAGGGATCTGGACCTTTTAGGGTCCTGGTTACATTAGGGACCCAGCCATTTTAAGACCACAGTGAAGTCCCATAGTGCAACCTGGGCCAGTGCTATCTGGCTTAACTCGGATTCTTTACAGGTGTGATTCTTTAAGAGTCAAAAGAAGAAAATGCTTGGTAAAGGAGTCTTCATAGGAAAGGTTTTAAGTTTGGAGATAATTCAACTGCTTGAAAGACTTAAAAGGAGGGAAACTGGACTGCTGTAATAGTCTATACATAGCTAAATCTCTGTTAGCACTGTTCTGGACACTTTAGTGCCACCCATGAAGAGACTGTACACTGTGGGAGATGCTGTGAGCACTGGTTCCTCACTGTGCACTGTGGGAGATGCTATGAGCACTGGTTCCTCACTGTGCAGTGTAGGGAGATGCTGTGGGCACTGGTTCCTTACTGTGCAGTGTAGGGAGATGCTGTGGGCACTGGTTCCTCACTGTGCAGTGTAGGGAGATGCTGTGGGCACTGGTTCCTCACTGTGCAGTGTAGGGAGATGCTGTGAGCACTGGTTTCTCACTGTGCAGTGTAGGGAGATGCTGTGGGCACTGGTTCCTCACTGTGCAGTGTAGGGAGATGCTGTGGGCACTGGTTCCTCACTGTGCACTGTACGGAGATGCTGTGAGCACTGGTTTCTCACTGTGCAGTGTAGGGAGATGCTGTGAGCACTGGTTTCTCACTGTGCACTGTATGGAGATGCTGTGAGCACTGGTTTCTCACTGTGCAGTGTAGGGAGATGCTGTGAGCACTGGTTCCTCACTGTGCACTGTACGGAGATGCTGTGAGCACTGGTTCCTCACTGTGCAGTGTAGGGAGATGCTGTGGGCACTGGTTCCTCACTGTGCAGTGTAGGGAGATGCTGTGGGCACTGGTTCCTCACTGTGCACTCTGGGAGATGCTATGAGCACTGGTTTCTCACTGTGCAGTGTAGGGAGATGCTGTGAGCACTGGTTCCTCACTGTGCACTGTAGGGAGATGCTGTGGGCACTGGTTCCTCACTGTGCACTCTGGGAGATGCTATGAGCACTGGTTCCTCACTGTGCAGTGTAGGGAGATGCTGCGGGCACTGGTTCCTTACTGTGCACTGTAGCGAGATGCTGTGAGTACTGGTTTCTCACTGTGCAGTGTAGGGAGATGCTGTGGGCACTGGTTCCTCACTGTGCAGTGTAGGGAGATGCTGTGAGCACTGGTTCCTCACTGTGCAGTGTAGGGAGATGCTGTGGGCACTGGTTCCTCACTGTGCAGTGTAGGGAGATGCTGTGGGCACTGGTTCCTCACTGTGCAGTGTAGGGAGATGCTGTGGGCACTGGTTCCTCACTGTGCAGTGTAGGGAGATGCTGTGGGCACTGGTTCCTCACTGTGCAGTGTAGGGAGATGCTGTGGGCACTGGTTCCTTACTGTGCACTGTAGGGAGATGCTGTGGGCACTGGTTCTTCACTGTGCACTGTGGGAGATGCTATGAGCGCTGGTTCCTCACTGTGCACCGTGGGAGATGCTGTGGGCACTGGTTCCTCACTGTGCACTGTGGGAGATGCTGTGGGCACTGGTTCCTCACTGTGCACTGTAGGGAGATGCTGTGGGCACTGGTTCCTCACTCTGCACTGTAGGGAGATGCTGTGAGCACTGGTTCCTCACTGTGCACTGTGGGAGATGTTATGAGCACTTGTTCCTCTAACAGAGAAAGAAGTCTTCAGATAAAAGCTGTGGGGTAAAAGACTATAGCACAGATCACATACCATTCTCAATGTAACGTTTTAAATCCATGATTCCAGGTGATACGTGTTTGTTGTATTGCAGTTAAACTCTAACAAGTATCTCTAAGTAAGTCCCATATGTGAATTATTTCTTGGATTCAGTTTTAAAAAATCTGATGGTTCTCACTAAAATGAGTCATTTCTGCAAGACGACTCTGTCCTTACCAAGGTGAACTTCAGTATAAGACTGAATAACTTAAAAGCACAGTGTGCAGTGCCTTAGGAGATGACTCGGCAGATAAGAGCTCTCTGTGAGGTCATCAGGACCTGGGTTTGATGCCGCAGCATCCACATGAAAAGGTGTGTATAGTTAGTCCCCAGTGCACGTAGCACCAGGGTTGTGGAAGACTGAGACAGGAGGGTTACTATGACTTGCTGGCTGCTAGCAAAGCTCCAGCTTCAGTGACAGACTCCATATGATATAGCAGGACAGGATGTGTGTACAGATACATGCATCCCCAGACGCACACATGCAAATCTATCACATGCACATACAACACACAAACACACACACTCAAAGCAAGAAAATGACCCTACTCAGTTCTTTAAATAAGTAAAACTTTATCAATATAATAATTTGTATTTCCTTTCATCCCTAACCTCCCTTACTTACTGGGAATAGTGACTGCTACATATAAACAGGGCACCTAATCTCTTTCTGGTGCTGCTGTAGCACTAGGGCTCAAAGCCAGGGCTCCACATACACTAGCCAAATATGCTGACCCTTGATATCTACATAACCCCCACCTGTGTGATCACTAGCTGTTAAATTTTGGTAGTGCTGCTTTTTTCTCTGCAAAATATTTCAGTTTTAATTATGGTCCCTTTATGATTTCTGCTTAGTAGTGATATTTCCATGTGTTCAAATATGTGATATTCTTAGTGAGCTTCATAATTACAAAATGATTTTTAAAAGTTTTTAGTTATCAGTGTTGTTTTTGAGAGAGAAAACATAGCGGAAAGCAAATACACTCGAACGTGAACAGTACAGGAAGAGGAGAGCTACAATTCTCTGAGAATCTAAGATGACAACAAAGCCAAGAGAAATGGCTTCGCCATTGAGCAGTTTTAACCCCGTCCCTGCCCTCGCCCATTCGTCCTCAGTAGTGTGCTAACCCCCCATTCGTCCTCAGCAGTGTGCTAGCCCCATCAGTCACCAGCCGCCACCACAGGTACTGTGAAAAATGGTGCATTCCCAGACTCGAGCCAGGCACCATGGCAAGATGGAAATGCAATTATGGAGCCTCTTCTGGCAGCCAGACTGGTCTGCTCTGTACAGATTATGATTTTGAAAAGTATTACTACATACTTAAGTTTTTCCAGATATTTTCACTTAAAATGTTAAAATGCATTGATTTATATAAAGACTAAGATTTTTCTGATCCACACTAATACAGTCTATCTTTCAGAGCATAGAACCCTATTAGACGTTCAAAGTCATTATATTTTATATTTTATGTGCTCACAGATTTACCTGCCCTAACTATTTCATTAACTATTCGTTAAAGTTTTCACAAAGACTTGGTAGTAATTCAGGATTTAGACACTAATGGGCAGACACTACGTTTTCCAATGTTTGTTAAGAGAGTTTTTTTGGCCGGGCATGGTGCCGCACACCTTTAATCCCAGCACTCGGGAGGCAGAGACAGGTGAATCTATGTGAGCTCGAGGCCAACCTGATCTACAGAGCGAGTTCCAGGACAGCTTCCAAAGCTACACAGAGACACTCTGTCTTGAAAAGTCAAAACCAAGAGAGAGGGAGGGAAGGAGAGGAAGGGAGGGAGGGAGGAAGGGAGGGAAAGGGAGAGAGAGAGAGAGAGAGAGAGAGAGAGAGAGAGAGAGAGAGAGAGAGAGAGAGAGGAAGGGAGGGAGAGAGAGATTGAGAGAGAGACAGAGAGAGTTTGAGATTGAGATTGTTTGGGCAGCGTCTTCCAGGTTAAAACATCAGCCAGCCTTTGGTGTTTTACAAGACTGCCTCTCATTTCTCACTAGAGTCAGGTGCCTCTGTGCCTTATAGTTGATACTTTCTTTTACAAAGTCATTTTTACTCTCCTACTAACCTCAAACCAGTGCATCCCACTGGATCCTTTCTTCCTTTCTGTGGATAGCTCATGTCTGTGTCATCCTGACCAATCAGTGTGGTGGAGACAGAGAAGGGTTTCACGTTGGACAATTCCAGCATGCGCAAAGACCTCTGCAAGGGTTAAGCCTCTTGAAATGGCTTAATGATGAGCAAGACCCTCTAAGCATCCTAACATTGCTGGAAGTGTAGGGAAGATTAATATTTGGGTCTCCACTGGATAATAGAACTAGTGTGCTCTGCTTAAACTTCTAATCTAAACCCAGACACTGGCAGAGCATTGGCTGCCACTTGTACACATCACCCCATAACTACAAAATCAGCAAACAGGAAAAAATGCGAAGTTTTAAAGCTGTACCTAACATTTTAAAAATTTTCATTATCCATAAGATGACCCATGCTCCAGTTAGGGTTCTCAATTGCCAAAAATATACCAGAGGAAAAAATTCAGCGTCTGTAACTAAAGATAGTAAAAGAGGAATGTTGTGTAAAGTATTGTGTATGTTATAGGACAGGACCTGCGGGCAGCGTGGGGAAAGGAGAGTGGAGACGAGGTGCTGAGGAAGAGAGCCAGGAAACCCACCCAGGTCCTTCCAGGTCCTTCCAGGTCCTTCCTCTATGCTTTGCTGCCACCATTGTCCCCTTGCACTGAAAAAATATGCAAATATGCTTTGTATGATTCTCCCACCAAGAACCACACAGTGGAAAGCTCTCTCAATTGAAAAGAAAGTTTGGCGCTAGACAAGTTAGGTATATCTACACTTTGTCTACATAGCTCAGGATTTACTTTCAGTGTGAGCTTTGAGAGCTCTGTGAATTGTGGGAGTTTAGCTTTAGAATGAAACTGTGCTGCAAAACGTGTTAGGAACAGTTAGGGGGATCTCAGCTGTTCGCTTTTCTGCTCTAATTTGGTACCATTTGACTTTGTTCCTGAAAGCCCGCCTCATGGGTCTTAACATTTAGTCTGTATATTAATCAAAGTTGTCTGCAGGTACCTGAGAATTGGGATAATTTTCTTAGTGACTAGATGGAAAATAGACAAAGACCTTATATACCAGAAATGAAATTGTGGAATGCATGATTTTAAGTCCAAAGAAGACTTTTTTTCTAATAAGAAGTGTCAACTTGATATGATTTGCTCAATAAGGAGAGAAATTGATAAATGATTGATTGATAAGAAAGATAAATAGATAGTAGGTGATGGATATGTGATAGTTAGATGATTGATTGGTAATGGATAAGTAGCACATGACTGACAAATGGTAGATGATTGACAGAAAGTAGATGCATAGATCTATAGATGACAGGCAATATACAGATAGGTAATATGTAGATTGACTGATAGGTAAATAGATACTACAGCATAATAAGAATCACACTTCTCAAGATGTGATTGAGAATCACATCAGAGATGAGCGATCAAAAGCCTGAATAGAATTTTTACAAATTGGTTGACTATAAGATGTTTTTGTGTCTCCGATTTGCTCGCGACATTGCGAAACCCTGAAACTCTACTAGGTCTCCTTCAATGTACATCACTGGGTGTGGCCGGCTCTCAGCCTGGTTCTCCCTGGAAGCCAGAGAGGCTGCAGAGAGATGATCTGAGCAGATAAGCTCAGAGATAATCAGAAACCCCTGGCTGCTCCTGATCAGATCAGAGCAGCAGGGCTGGGAGCAAGACTGAGTGAGAGCCAGAAAGCGAAAGTGCTCCCTCCAGCAGCCCACAGACAGACAGACAGACACTGTGTTTTTGTGTTTGCCCGTTGTGCTTTTTGGTGAGGTTTTTAAAAATGGAGGGTGTTCTTTTTTCCTGCAAAGCATTTCTGTGGATTTGGTATTTCTCTCTGCAAAGTTAATTTATTACTGGCTGCCCAGTATTAGTTTTCAGGCTGTGAGTCCTGGCTTTGATTCTAAACCAAACTTAGGGGAGGGGTGGGAATTTGAATAGTGGGGAGACCCACTCTGAAGGAGGTTTGCTCTTTCTTGGGAGGACCCCGCTATCCATATAAGTGGTTTCTTCCATCTTACATAAACGGGACCACTTTATCCATACACTTGTTAGACGTCCACAGCCTCTGCTCCGTGGACACTCTTCTGTGGTATGGGGTTCATTTTACAAACAGAAATGGAGGGAGGTCAGCTCCTTGAAGATCACAGGCAAGTTATTGGTGAAAGCTTGGGTTCTAGAGCTGCCAGGCAGCCCCTCCCCCATTCCCAGGCCTTGAGCTGGGTGCTCCTACACAGAGGGGCAGAATGTAATACCTTGCTTAGTGGGGTTAAGAAGAAGCATTTAAACTGCTTGAAAATCTCAGTACCACGTGAAATAAACGTAGATGCCTCTTGATATTGCTCTTATGCATATCCACATGTATGTTGTGTGTTTGTGTGTGCGCACATGCGTGCACACAAACACACAATTTCCTCGGCCCTGCATTGCTTACAAAATCTTGCATAGGAACATATGAATTAATATTCTAGTTCTGAAATGTGAGCTTTTGTAGATAGACGAACAATGCAAGGAAGACAGAAGAACCTTGAGGCTGTGGACATTTAGAAACACCATCAGCACTATTAGCGACTTGGGCAGTAGTGTAGGATCTACAGCGGATTGCTTGTGCATCATAGCATGGCACAGGTTCCGACGTTCTCTGAGATATTTATGGGGGCAGTGATGTCATCTGGAGGCAAGCCAGTCACACAAAAGATATGCTTTCACTAAATCTGTTTCAGGCAGCCACAGCTGAGGATATGACAAGGCCTTGCGTGGTGAGAAAGACAGATAAGTGTTTGCCAAAGTGTATTTCACCCCACACCGGTCTTCAGGAATACTCCTATATAAAACATTTTTATGAGCAAATAAATTTTGAAGACTGCCTACTATAGCCTCCTCTTGGCAGTTAATATGCACATGAGTACATTAACCACTCCTGAAGGTTAGTGGCTGCAGCCAGAGGAGCCAGTTCTCTTGAACTTGAATATATTTTCTGATGTTTGACCACAGAATTTTTTTCTGACGAAATATTTCTGATGCTTTGTGTAACTGGTAGGCCACTGCCCACACACTGAGAAAGGCTGAATTACACTCTACCCTGAACCTCAGGCAGTCACTAACCAGGCCAGGGACTAGCTTGGTACCTTAGAGTCATCGCTTGTAGGTGTCCGGGAACCATTTCCTATTGGTTGATAAAAGGATGAGCCAAGAAATTTGGGCTCTTACCTTAAAGCCTCCTGATGAGACTAGTTCCTCAAACTTCACAGACATCATTTCCTCATGTGTCGATCCACAAGCAGACCTCTTTGTTTCTAGGTTTTGGAAGCTAAGTTATGGAAAATGATTCGCCTTTAAGTCGTCTGTTACAGTGCTTAAATGCTTTCGGATGCTCCATCTAGGATGGACTGAAACTTTATAAGCACCCATGCAATTCTTCAAGTTAAACTGAGACTTTACTGTGCAGTCCAATGTTATCTTCTGTAGATAGTGTGTCTGGCTTCTTGGGCACTGGGTTAGCCTTTTCTGTCATCCACCTGGCTCCATCGCCACAGCCTCTTTCAGCACTGAAGTAGCACTTCCTTACATCCTGGCCGTGCAGAGAGTGCCAGCAAAGCTGCTGATAAGGACTTGAGTGGGCTGTACTGCCGCTCTGCAGAGGACCCGCTGAAAGAGAAAGTCCATAGCTGAGCATGATGTAATATTAGCAACTGTGAAACAGCAAGATCTGGGCAGTGGCTCAGAAGTCTTAGACACGGTGGCTCCTGGGTCACAAATCAAAGTACCCAGTGAAGCATTTAGTAAATGAGGCTAATTCATTGACAGAATAAAGACCTTACAGTCTGAAAATATGGCAATGAATAGATGGGCAAGAAAATGATTTTAGCTCAGAGCATGAGCTATTGATCTAGTGTGGAACGAACTCTGCCGTGATAATCAAAGATGCTGAAAGATAGAGAGTGTGATAGTTGAGAATATGGATTTGGGGGTGGGAACACGGCTCAACCAATAGAGTGTTCACTATGCAAGCGTGGGGACCTAACTTGGATTGGCATCACCTATATAAAAGAAAAAATCTGACACAGAGGCAGGAGTTGGGGAGGCTGCGGCAGAAGGATCCCCGGCTGGCCAATCTAGTGGAGTCAGAGTTCCTGGTACAGTGGGAGACCATCTCGAAAGACAGTGTGGAGAGCCATTGAGAAAGACATGCAGCATTGATTTCTAGTCTCCTTATACATGCACATATATGAACACATGCACACAAAATCTTGAAAAAGAAGAAGGGATTTGATGCGAGATACAATTACTTATTCACAATCTGCATCACTTAGGCACCAACTGTGTGACTTTGGGCAGTTTTGCTTAGCCTGTGTAAGTCTACTGTGACCATCAGTAAAAGAGTTATTTGTATCACCAAATAGGGCTGGTCACAGATGAAGCAGTGGTACACGCATGCTCTACACAGACTTCGTGGTGGGCACACACACGTGTGTGCTTTGTCCTCCGTTCATGTGTCGCCGTTTTCTCCTACCCACATGACAATAAAAAGGGAATTGCCATAGAACTGCTAGGGTCTTTGGACTTTGCATTTGGTCTTTGGCGTTTGGATGCGGACCAGCAGGTAAGTCCTGAATGTGGCCATGTTTCATTGCGCTCTGAATCTGTATGTCCTCAGGCACACAGACCCTTCTAGAACCATTCCCTCAGCACCAAGTGCTGTTCTAATTTCAATTTCTCTGTGGTGTTGGGAGATAACCACAGGAGCATATATAGCTAGAACATTCCGGGATGATGTAAATAAGTGTGTTTTCTAGTTTGGTAGCCACTAACCACTGTGTGGCCTCTGAACACTTGACATGCGGCGAGTGTGACTGAGGAACTGAATGTTTGTTTTATGTCACCCAGATTTTAAGCTGCAATTGAGGAAACCACATGTGGCTACTGGCTGCCGCTCTTAGCCACGCGCTGTGCGTGCTGGTAAACCGCAGTGCAGTGAGACTTTGAAGTATTGCCCCTTGATTCTCTAAAATGATCAATTTCGTGTCACAAAGTCTCTCGTTGAAAAAAATCATATATATATATATATATATATATATATATATATATATATATATATATATTGGTTTTTCAAGACAGGGTTTCTCTGTAGCTTTGGAGCCCGTCCTGAGCTCTTGTAGACCAGGCTGGTCTCAAACTCACAGAGATCCACCTGCCTCTGCCTCCCGAGTGCTGGGATTAAAAGTGTGCGCCACCACTGCCTGGCTGAAAAAAAAATCATCTTTTTTTTAAACAGCGCAGAAAGTTCTTTTCTTTGGTGACCTTTAGTTCTTTTACCCAAAACTACACAAGGGCTGTGGCAGATTCGAGCTTTACATGCTGTTAAAGATGTGATGTTTAGTAGACTCTGTTGGTGCCAATCTAAGAACTATGTAAGCAAAAACTACAATAAATTAATGAATTAAACAGAATAAATGAATAAATAAATTTATTGTGATAAACTTTATTATAATAAATTATTGTTCTCTGAAAAGCAAAGATTATATTTTATTTGTTTAGAACAAAATTGTATATCTACCAATAAGGCAAGAGTTTGTTTTCATTTTTTTCTCCTTAGTTGCTTTGTCTGTTTTTGAAAAACTCTGTGTTTCCAGAAGTTGCTGTTTTTTCTTTGTATTTCAATGTACCCTTTAATATGAGCCTTATCTCAATTTAATTTTAATTCTTAATCTTATATAATAATCTTAAACCAACCAATGCTCTATGTGTGTGTGTGTGTGTGTGTGTGGTGTGTAACTGCATGTGTGACTTAAAGTGTATATGGACATGGAACCAGACATCAACATTTTTATCTTTTAAAAATTGTATTTTGTTTCGATTAAGATATAATCATATCACTTCCTCCCTTCTCTTTCCTCCTTCCAACTCTTCCAATGTCTTCTATTCCACTCTCTCAAATAAATGACCTTTTTCCTTTGATTGCTAATCTAACACTAACATATACATGAATATATAAAAACTCTCTACTGAGTCCATTTTTGTTGCTTGTGTGTATGATATCAGAGCTGACCAATTTTTACATCATTAAATAACCATTTATGGAGCTTATTCTTGGGAGAGACTAATTGTCCTTCATTGTTGCCTGTAGTTCTTCTTTAACTAGGGGTGGATTTCTGACACCAACACCTTAGCATGTCTATTGATGTTGTACTTATTCCTGTCTTGTGTAGGTAGCCATATCATTGCAATATCGTGTATGGGTGGCTTCACTCTCATTTCTAGAAGACAAAATCTCACAGTAGTCTTCTTGGTGCTCTGGCTCTTATGCTCCTAGTCCACACACACCACCTTCTGCAATACTCCCTAGGCTGTAGATGCCAGGGTTGTGTTATAACTGTATCTGTCAGGGCTGGGATTGACCTTTGCATTATGACCAATACTGACTTTCTGCTATCAAGAGAAGCTTCTTTAATGAGAGTTGACAACAGCCGTTATCTGTGCCTCTAATGGTAAGTATTTAGAATGTGGTTAGGAAACATGCTGGTTTCCTAAAGTGGCTGTAGTAGGTTGTCTGCCAGGATTCATGACTTCACTAGCACTGCGTAGTTGGCTAAGTTTCTAGTCCCTGGCATGGCTTCCTTCATGCTGAAGGGGCTTTAGTCCAATTAGATAACTGTTGGTTACCACCAAGATGTGAATGCCACTACTGCTATGTTGGTAATTCTGGTGACTCATAGATGTCACAGCAGGATAAGACTGTGACTGCTCTCCTCCCTTGGCATCCTGTATCGTAATTTCTCATCCTGAGAGAGCTAGTTCTCAGGGAGGGTACTATCAGATCAGAAGCCCTGTGTCTGAGTTGTACAGTGTCACCAGCAGTAGGGACTTACTTTCTGCCTCTGAGAGACAACCAGGGATAACAGCAGTAGTTTATATTGTTTTGAGGATCACTTGGACCACCCTAACTAACAACTTAAAGAAAGCGTCTGTGACCTGGTACTGGGGTTCTTATTAGATAGTCTATGGCTCTTGTGGGGAATATTTTCATCTCAGGTTGCATAATTTCATTGGAAGATTTTGTGTGTGTGTGTGTGTGTGTGTGTGTCTGCATGCGTGTGTGTAAACATACTTACAGGTATTGTGTATAATTGTAGGCACATATAAAATAATGTGATTCCTTTAGGCTTTATCAAGCATCCTCATCGTTGTTTTTTCTTCTTCTCTTCCCCCTACCTGATTTTACCATTTTTGCCCTTCATAGTCCCCGCCTGTTTTATTTCTGAAGACATCATCTCTCACTGATTGAACCTGGAGCTCACTGATTGGCTATACTGGCAGGCTAACAAGCTCCAGGTTCCTATTGTTTGTGCCCCTGCCTTCACTTGGGTTACAGATCTACAGGTGGTTTTTACGTTGAGTGCTGGGGACCAGATGTTCAGGTCCTTGTACTGATACATCAGGTACCTTACCCATTGAGCCATCTCCCTAGTCCCTCATCGAACTTTTATTACCTTCAGATATTTTTGTTGACTAATTTTGTTATTTGATAATTTCATAAATATATAATGTTTTTATGATTATTCTCCCCTTTCCAGCCTTTCTTATCACTCTCATCTCATCTCTCTTTTATGCCTCTCAAAATGAACCCTTCTGCTACAAGGCTTTTGGTTTGGTTTTGTGACCCATTTATTTTAACCAGAGCCATCTGTGTAACAGTTGGTTTGAAACTACCTGAGAGTGATGGGGGAGGGGGGTCATGAAAGCAATTATATGCACTGCCCCTCACTAAAACTCTAGTTCATCAGTAAGGGTTAGGGCTTCCTGAGTCCCTCCCCAACCCATGCCTTAATGTTACTGGCACCACCTGTACGGACCCTGTGCAGGCATCTGTAGCTCTGTGTCTTTGCTAGAAGATGTTGTTTCATAGATTTTGCTTTCTTTTCTAACTCTGGCATTCTTTCTGCCGTGCCCCCTATTGGGCAGTGCTCCATGAGCCTTAGTGAGGACGGAATAGATTGCTTTGTTAGGATAGAACATTCACCCATCACTTATACTGAGGACCTTGTACAGCCATGAATCTCTGCTCATCACTGCTCACTAGCAAGGGAAGTGTGTTTGAATACACCTGAAAGTGGCATTTGTCTGGGGGTAAGCATACATGTTTAAGGGCAGCCTGGTGCTTTGTCAAGCTAGATAAACAGCAGTATTCACTCCCCCCTTAGTGCCTATTACTCCCTTGCCATGGGGTTTTGTCCAGATCTCTAGTTCAAGGTCTGTCTTTCCTTCTGTGGAGTGGGTCCCAAATCCAATCAGAAAGCAAATGGTTAACCTCATAACCATAGCACACCTTAGGATATAGCTTACTTATTTAGTCGATTGACCTAATAAGATCATAATATTCACAGAAAAGTAAGACCATTGGTACCGCGTCTCCCTAACTGGCCTGCATAGCATTCTCTGGCACCATGAAAGCTAGCTGGGCAGGAGGAAGTTTCTAGTTCAGTCCTAGTCATTTTCTCCATATCACACATCCAAGATCTATAGTGTCTTCAGTACTAGGTATTCTCATCTAACTCTGGTGGTACCCCCCCCCCCCACAAAATAGCATGAGCGTGTATTGTTTTAAAGTCCCTGGGCCTTCTTCATTAGCAGCTCAGAGGTATCTCACCTTTGACATTGGGGTTCAATAATACACATCCTTTGAGAACAGCTTTTTCTGGCTATACAAGGAGGCTCCTGTCAAATTCCTTTTTAAAGAATATAAATGATTTTCTAAAATACGGTTATGAGATACTAGGCATCTATAAGGCTCTTTCATATCCACTTTGTTTTGGTTCATCTTTCCCCTCCTCTCCTCTGTCATGATGTATGCTTACAGTTCAGTATCCTAGCCATCTTGCATCATGTGCTATATACAGTGCTTGGGTCCACTCCTCTAAGAATAACTCTCATATGCAGATTTGGGGCCTCAGACTCAATGTAGCCTATGATGTCATTTATCTGCATGCGTTGTCCTGAAAATGCAGATTTGTAGTGACAGGGCTTGGAGAGCAGTTGTCTAGGACTGGGCTGGTAATAGACATCAGGAATGTTGGAAAAGTAGCAAAAATGTTCCCGAACTGAATTTCAATAAATGTGCCGCAATCTTCTCATCGTGTGTTTCAGACAGATGGATTCACGACTTGTAAGATATACTTTAATTAAGTTGTTTGTGGGAAATGAAATGCAAGGAGTTGCCAGATTTTTTTTATGAGCATGTTAATTGTCCTGATGTTTAAAAGCATGAAATGAAGAGCCAGGGAGATGGTTCAGCAATTAAAGATACTTGCAACCCCAAGTTGAAAGCCCACTGGCCTGAGTTTGATCTCTGGAGCATAAGATAAAGTAGAGAGCAGACAGCTGACTCCACCAAGTTTTCCCCTCACATCCACGTGTGAGCCATGGCACACATGCCTCCCCCCTCACACATCATGCAATTGAACACAAGCAATGAAGAAAAAAAGATAATGAGTTTAAAAACAAAATCAATACACGAAATGGTCTAAAACAAGTTCTCAGCCACTCACGTTTCACTTGGATATTAGAAAATAAAAAAAAACAATATTTGTGTTCCTAGGCTAATTTAAGTAAAATAAAAGTAAAATTATTGGTCATAACCCAATGAGGAAGTTATTAGTTTCTCATCCATTGGCTCCAACATACCAAGTTGATAAAACATTCCTAAGCTTGCTCCCACCCTGACCCCTCATGCTTAGTGGTGTGGACAATAATAATATTTTGTTAATGGTGAAACTTTCATAAAGAGAATACATGATCAACAAGCAATTGACTAAGGCATGTATCAGATTCTTGCTCATAGCCAAGGTCCAAGTTGAATTTAGGGACAGAATACTTTAATTTGACCAAGAATTTAAATTCCTCTTAAGTATGCACTTTTGTTCTTGTGTTTGACAGTTGCTGAATGCCTAGCTAAGAATGCAAATTTAAACTTTAAAGCTATTTAAGTGAGAAAGAAAAGTGTTATTGCAATAAGTAAGCTCCTGTGGATTTGATGCAGAGGAAAGTGTAAGCCATAGGAGGAAGGCATAGGCAGTCTGTTGTTGGAAAGGCGCCCAAGGTTGCCTGCATCTGTTCCGCCAGAAAGGTCATTGGCAAAGATACACAGCTGCTTGTGTCCACTGAGAATGTGCCAAGAGGCCAGCCTTTTCAGTAGGTGCTGTGGGGAGATGAAGGAATGAGTCTCCTGGCCAGTTGGTTTGCTTGAGGATGGGTTAGAGGATGGCCCTACAGGCCTTTTCCCTGGGGATCAGAAAACCTAAAGTATTTGAAGATAAGAATTTATGCATGCACCTTACGGAGTCACAATCTTAACATCTTTTGGTAATAGAGTTTTCCTATATGTTCAGAACTTGATATAATTGAAAACTGCAAACCCAATATTTAAAATGGCAAAATATGGGTTTTATGAAGATTTTAAAAAGTTATGACCTGGAAAATACTTATTCCTAAGTTTGGTATATCTTTCCATATACATAAAAGACTTTTCTTCAAGAATTCAGCTTGCAGCCAATACATCTGCTGTTCTTATGAGGGAATTAAAATAAGCTATTTTTGTGGAAGTTAAGCTGAGAACGTTAAGCCAGCTTGTGCCAAAATACCCATTCTAGATTTTGTTTCATTACATTGAATTTACTTATCTTTATGTTAGCTCTCTAAGTACTCTGAACTTTTAAAATACCCATTTATTTTGTACAAGGAAGCCTCCTTTTTCATTAAACACGGTTTTATGTGGTTTTAAGTTTTGTTTGACAGTGCACAACCTTTATATGCTGTAACACATCCTACATGCCATTGTGAATGTCAGATTGTTATCTAAGTTTGGTATTCACATTCGTGGGTTTGTATAAGACTCAATACCACTAGTCTTTGCAGTGAAAGCCTGGGAGACGTCTTTCATTCCCAAAGGGTGGTCAACGATGAGCTACAGTTTTTCTGGAGAGAAACCTTTCTTGTATGTGTTCTGACTTTCAGGGCTACCAATGATTATACCAATTGGTCATTAGGAAACTAACTTTTCTTTCATTTCTTACATCTTGCAAATCCACAGCAGTAACACTCAATGGCTTTCTTATTGGTGGTTCAGTACTGCCTACAAGAATGTTTACTAGTTTCACCAGATTGTTATTGAAGTCAATTTTCAGCATGAGGAAAGCAGACTAGAAATACTCAGAGCCAGCTTTGAGTTGCCTATAGTCTGATTCAGCCTTCAAGCTTTGAGATGCATGTGGATCCCTTGAAAATTTTGTTAAATAAACTGAGTCTGAGTCAGTGGGTCTAAGGGCGGGATCGAAAGTGACACCAAGATAGGTGGACCCCAGATATTGACCTTACACTTTGAGGTGTAAGAGTCCTGACTTCATAGGAAGGTCATAGGAAGGTCATATGAGTGCCTGTATATCATGCACCCGTTACAGATTTACCCAGACTTTGGCCATCATCTATAGCAGCAGAGGGTAACGGTTATCTAATACAGAACAAAGAGAACACAACACTGCCTAGCCTGTAGAGAATTCTTGACATTTCTAAGCTAACCATAAAGATACAGACTGATACAGAGATAGACATCAGCTTATGAGACCTAACTATTTATGCATTGTTTAAACTGCCCAAATGTGTTTTTGATATGCAAAACACATTTTCGTCAGGTCACTTTGGCTTTCTAAACTCTTGACCACTTAGTCTGAAAGGAGAATACTTAGTGGGTAAGGAGGATTAATCCTTAATGAAAATGCCTTCGGAGCCCAGGTGGGACTTTTGAATGCATACTAAGGTTGGGATTAAAGTAGGAGGGTCCTAGGAGGACAGATGCTTTATCCTATCTTGCAGTGTGACACATTAAATTTAGCACAGCTAAAACGTCCACGTTTTTCAAGAAAAGCCTGAAATACAAGTTTCTTGTGAAATTTCCCATTTTTACAATGTTTACTACCAATTGAAATTCTTTAAAATCATCCAAGCCAAGAAAGCACATCTGGGTGCCATGAGCCATTGGCTGGCAATGCCCAGTGCAGAATCCACTGTGGTCTCGGAATATACATCTCACGACTGGAAGTTATAAATTTTCAAAATGAAATTCACTGTTCTTCTGTCCTTGGACGGCTCAGAAGGAAGTTTCTGGTTTCTGCCTCTGGTAAATGGGGTCTTTAATGATGCCTTTCCTTCTCCTCTCTCATTCCAGATTACAGGACAGGCCCATGTTTCACACAAGTCAATAATCAGATGTGCCAGGGGCAGCTGACAGGCATCGTCTGCACGAAGACACTGTGCTGTGCCACCATTGGACGAGCCTGGGGTCATCCCTGTGAGATGTGTCCAGCCCAGCCTCAACCCTGTCGCCGGGGCTTTATCCCCAATATCCGCACGGGAGCATGTCAGGGTGAGTCTGTTATGTTTACCATGCCAAGTGCCACCTCTTTGACTGGGGTCAGCAAACCTGAAACTGTTTATGGGAACCTTGAAAACAGTACCCACTGCTGTAAATGAAGACTGCCTCTTCGTTTCCCGGTTGCCCTGACCTGAATAATCACACAGAAACTATATTAATTACAACACTGTTTGATCAATGGCTCAGGCATATTTCTAGCTAGCTCTTGCACCTTAAGTTAACCCATTTCTATTTGTCTTTGTATTGCCATGTGGCTGTGGTACTATGTCATTTTCGACATGTCTTGTTTCCTCTCCAGCAGACTTGCCTCTCTCTCTCTTCTTTGGCAGCTACATGGCATCTGCCTGACTCTACCTTCTTTCTCGCTGAATTCCGTTTAGTTTTTCTGCCTACCTATATTCTTCCCTGCCACAGGCCAAAGCAGGTTTTTTATTAACCAATAGTAATAAAACATTCATACCATACAGAGGGGAAATATCATGTTGCCATGTGGATCTGCTCAGAAGTATGACAGATGTAGTTTATATTTTAGTCACCTAGTGGAAAGTTTCAGTTCTTAACATTAATGGAGAAGAATAAGATGATAAATAAAGAAACTTTAAAAAAAACCTAACTCCTAAAATATGTAATGCAATGAGAGGGCAAACTGCTCTATGTCCGTATTCTGACGTCACAATTCTTTCCACACCCATAGTGCACTACATATACACTTCATTGTCTGAGAGAAACTGATTTCTTCTCTCTCCTGATCATCCGTGATGCCTTTCTCTCCAGGTAATCTCCAGGGCCTCCCATGCCTCATAAGTGGCACTGTACATATATCAAGGGCAGATCTGAGGCCTGAAGCTCCATGGCCACAGAGTCCAACCCAAGTACCTAGACTGTGTAATGTGATTTCTAATTGGTCTTAATAATAAAAACTTGGAGTCTGATATTCAGGGGTGATCTTTATCTTTAGACACCTAGTGGAAAGTTTCAGTTCTTAACATTAATGGGGAAGAATAAGATGACAAATAAAGAAACTTTTAAAAAACTAATTCCTAAAATATGTAATGCATATTACATGATGAAAGATCAGAGAAGCAGAGCAGCCAGCCACTAGTTCTTACCTATACAAAATCCTCAGACCGAATGGGGTATCCTGTCTCTACAAGTCCTCAGACTGAATGCCTTCTCTGCTAAACCTCAGACTGAATCCTGAGCTCCTGGCTCCTCCCACATTATATTTCTCTCTCCCCCCAGCCATATCACTTCCTGTCTCCACTTCCCTAGTGCTGGGATTAATGGTGTGAGCAACCACGACTTGAATTTGTGTCACTTTTAGATTTATTCAGTCTTTTGTAGCCCAGGGTGGCATTGAACTCACAGAGATTGTCTGCCTCTGTCTCCAGAGTGCTGGGATTAAAGGTGTTCACTACCACTGTTTTGCCTCTATGGCTAAGCAGTGTGGCTAGCTCCATACTCTGATCTTCAGGCAAGCTTTATTTGCTAAAGCTCAAACAAAATGTCACCACAGGAATGGTGCCACTCATTTTTAGCCAACAGAACCCTTGACATTCACTGACTACTTCTCTGATGCCATATGTACTAAATCCATTTTTAGAAAGTGGAAATAATCTTTCCAGTAAATCGTTTAGATGTAAGGGAGTTTAGATGACTTTTGTATTATTGACAGAAGTGATGTTGTTTCTGTTTGAGACACAGACATTAGATGAACTATTATAAGTAAATCATGATCAAGGTTAGAGCTAAAGGTTTCTGACTGAATTCAGCAAGTATGTGAGATGTGATGATGGCATCAGTCCCATTAAATAAATGTCATAGTTTAGGAAGCAGACCAGTGTGTCTCCATGCCAAAATTACAACTGAGGATGCACATATAGCCTTAGTTCACTGAACAATAAACCGTGGAACAATTTGATAAATTTTAAAAAATAAACAGTAGCCTCAAAAGGTTTTTGCCAGTTTTGTAGTTTTATTAGAAGGATATCTAAATAGTACCCCTAAGTTGAAAAATCCAAATTCTATAAGACTCCCTAAACCAAGAACATTTTGTGCACTGACATGATACCATGAATGGCAAAGTTCCACTGTGACCTCATATGGTAAGTTGATATTAAAATGCACAGAACCAGGGCCTGTCTAAATGGCTCAGCAGTTAAAAGTATTTGCTACTCTTACAGAAAAACCAAATTTGGTTCCCTAAATTTACATTAGGAGGCTCATTATTGCCTCTAATTTGCTCTCCAGGGATCTGTAACATGAGGGCCTGCTTGTTGGGGTTTCTGTCCTGCCCAGTTCCCACAGTCATTAGGTCCCAAAGAATCACACAGAAGGTCTACATAAGTTATAAAACTTATTGGCCCATTAGCTCAGACTTCATAGTAGCTCTTATAACTTACATTAGCCCATTATTCTATTATATGTTAGCCACATGGCTCAGTAACTTTTTCACTAAGGCAGGTCACATCCTGCTTCTTCAGTGTCTGGACAGGACTACAGAAAGAGCTTTCTTCTTCCCAGAATTCTCCTCTTCTCATTGCCCCCCTACTTCCTGTCTGGTTGTCCTGCCTATATTTCCTGCCTGGCTATTGGCCAATCAGTGTTTATTTAAAACATAATTGACAGAATACAGAATTGTCTCATACCACTCCCCCCCCCTTTTTTAAACAAAAGAAAATATCCATAGTCTATTTTTTGGATATATGCTCTATATTTTGAGCATAGTATTCCAGGCTACTTCCGGCTGATTGGGGGCACTGATAATCTTATGGGGACCTAAAGAAAATTTAGAGTTATGGTCAAGTACTGACTGGAGTATTCTGTGAGGCTTGATCATCTCAGGCAGCATCTTGAATTTGTTCTGGATGTAGAACTGAGACATCTGGGCCATCTGTTCCTACCAAAGATTTCTCAGATGGTCTTCCTTAATCAAACCTGATTTTTCTTAACTCAGAATAAATCCACAACCTCTTATTTCCTGTAATCTCTTTTTTGAATCTCTTCTCCAAAGTAACATACCTTTTGCCTTCAATTTTGAAGTCAAGGTATTTTCAAAATACTTATCTTGGATTAATTCAGCAGCATTTATAAGCAAATATCTTTTAGCAGCTGTTGCTCCTTCGTCAGCATTCAAACATTTCAAAGAGAGCATAATAACATACAGTATCCATATTCTCTGTGTGTTTTCCATCTTTATGTGACTTTATTTTAAACTCTATTTCTGTTATTTTTAATTTTTGGCTTTTTGAGACAGAGTTTCTGTGTACCTGCACTCATCTGGAAAGCACACAGAACCTCATGCATGTGGACAAAGAAAAAATTAATCTATTCAAAAATGCACCACCTTTAGTCCTGAGTAAAATTATTGTGAAGCACTGTGTTCAAGTATGTAAAGCATAAATAAGCTTTGTGTTTAGAGTTGTGCCCCGTTCCCAAGGCATCCCATGTGTGCTGATACTCCAGATTGAAATGAACTGTCTCAGCTCAGTTAAGACAACCTGTGATTATACTGGTGTGAATTAATCACATCTTAATCACTGTGTCATAGTGATCTTCAGAAGAGAGCTTCAGGGACACTGAGGGAATAACAAGACAACTCCACAGATCAGAAATCGAGTATTAATCAAGAATGACAGTCAGGTCACTTGTGGGCTTATGAGGCTTTCTAGTAACTTTTACAGAGAAAACTTCAAGGATGAAAGCTGTGTTAAATGCTGATTTTAATATTCTTCACTACAAATAGGAAGCTTTTCTATTTTTCTTGTGAACACTCACCGGTCTGAGAATTGAAACTATTTTCTTTATGTATAGATGTACTTTAATACATTCTAGATATACTCTTCTCTAGAGGCTTCTAGAGAATTAGTGTACATAGGACACCATAAGCATGGGTAACTATTAAAAATAAGATAACCCATTGCATAGATATTATAATAATGTGTTTTCTTTATTCTACATCACCTTTCAGCTTCTAATATACTTCTTTTCTCTTTGGCTTAGTTCCCTGACTGTAGAATGTAATTTCATAAAGGCAGGCATCTTTTATTTCACTGGTGAGCTTGGGGCATGTCGGACAATGCCTACTGTGAGTGCACACACAGAAAAGGCAGTAAATATCCTTTGGGCCAAGAAATAGTTGCAGGATTTAAATGCCTTCAAACTTAGTATTTCAAGGAAAGAAATCATCTGGGTTAAAAAGTCATGAAGCCAAGGTAGGCACAATTATTAAATCTCCTCATCTATATGTGCATGTTTATTTCCCTTCGGTGTTCTGGCAGAGGCCTCATATTTCAGAGCACAACTGTTTAAGGGATGTGTCGTCCATGTTGGGATTCTGTAGGCAGGTGTTAGTAATGTCCCAAGATTTACTTGCTTGGTTTTGCTTATGCAGCAGAGGTTAAGTTTTGGACTTCATTTGCCTCAAAACTCCAATAGACTAGCACAGTAATAGAAGCAAAGTAAAACTTAACGCATGGTTAAAATGTCTGGGAAAGCGAGATGAGAGGTTCTGCTTCATTTCAAGATCACGCGGCACAGTTAGGAAGTTTCCGTATGTGTGCTAATTCTCAGTTTAGAAGGTTTCTAGACTACAGCTTTCTATGATTTCATTTTCTATTGTTCCTAGACTGTTTCCTCAACATTTCTGCAAGTTAGTTTGGGAGAGGTGGTACATTAAAAATGACACACTGGCATGCATGTCACACGTTTTTTGATAATACTGGTCGGTCACTTTATAGGGTGTTTGGAATTTTTTTAAGTTAAAAACAAATGTCAGATGCATAGAAGACAATAGAAATTGCTTTAGTTCCGGCTTGAAAACACTGATCATACTAACCAAAGCAGACCATCTCTGAGAGTTGGTTACCCTATGGCTCTTGCAGTTTCTATTGGTTCATGGCTTAAGAGAGAATAAAACAATATGGCTTCGTAAAGAACACAGTAACTGTGAGAAATGAGAGGCAATACAAAATTAAGATAATACTTTAGGAAACTTAATCTTTGGAGAAAATAGGAAGATTTATTGTGTTGACTTTTTAAGTTTTAGCTCTGTCTATGATAATATTCTATAACTAGATAAGCAGTATCCGGTGCACATTCTTGGGGTGCTTAACAACCTTTGACTTCTTTAATGTTGATAGTGGGGTGAGTTCTCTATGCACACTTAGTGGTGTGCCATCTCCAACCTTCATCCACATTTAGTGGTGTGCCATCTCCATTTCCATGGCACTAAGTGAACAAAGTTAGCTCATAGTAACCTTAAAGTTTAAGCTATCACAAAGCAAGTGAATTCAAAATTTTGATAGTTGTATTAAATCCTTCCAAGAATTTTATGAGATTTTATGTCCTATGTAAACAGCTATTTATTTGCATGTGTACACTATTTTCGTATAGTTTGTGTTTTATCTATTCACACGCATATATTCTAATTAGAAGTGATATTTTACTTAAGATTAATACCTGATATTTTGTCTTTTGTAATTGTAAATAAATGTATCCACTTCAAATCTTTAGTTATATTAAGATGTAAGCAATAGTTATTAATTTATGTCATTGATACTTAAGTATTGGGCTTTTAAATGTCTCTGCTTGTTCCAAAACTTAAAAACATGGTGAAGGAATTTGTTTATTAAATTTTAGTTCTTGGTTGAAAAGGAGATTTGGCTATTACCTTGGTTAATATAAATTAGTGAAGATATTTATAGCCAAAACACACGTAACTTGGCTGTATACATTGACCAAACTAATCATGTAATGAACAAGTCTAATCTTAAATGAGCATTCTGTCAACATGAGCCACTACTACACATTTCTGATTTATTGAGGCTTTTAAAATCATGAATTGGAGTTGAAGTCTGATATTTGTTTTTGTAATCTATAGGTTTATGATGGCTTTAATTTAATTTAGTAATATGAAGGACTATATTGATTAATATTTCCCTCTGCTTTTAAGAAAACCTTTAAATTCCCGGGATAAACATCTTCTGGTCCTGTTACACATTTTTTTTTTCATGTATTCCTAAGTTTGACTCATAATTCTGGGTGCCTATCCCAGAGGAAGATTATCCAATTCTGTTCTTTTTATTCATGTTTCCTTTGGTATTGTCTTGGTCTGACTTTGAGGTCAGACAGATATCTTGTTAGTCACGTCGGCAGGACAGCATCACATTTTCTGTTGTGAGAGTTTGGATGACATTTCTGTCATTTTCCCTTAAATCTTTGATAGGCTTCAGTGGCTTGTCCACTGAGGCATGAAGTGTTCTCTGTGTTAAACTGTGAATGAGACTGCCTTAATGGATATACTTTATTCTTAATGTCTGTTTATTCTTGACTGAACCTTGGCATTTTTACCTTTCAATAGACTAGTATATTTCACCTTAATTATTGAATTCCTGCCATTCATTCTTTAGATCTTTTTTATCTTTGTAGACTCTGTGGTGATATGTTCATTCTCATTACCTGTATTATAAAATAAGGTTTTTTTTATATCTGTAATGAATACTGACATAATACATCAATTTTACTCAAATTCCCAGAAACCCTGAATTTACAGTAGTTATCTATATGGGTTTTTTGTTTTATATTTTGACATGTTCTCTTGAATTTATTCACTTCACATTTAATTAATGCTTTTAAAATGCATGGATATAAAAAGTTAGATCATTGGGCATAGAACTTAACGCTTTTTGCAATATAGACATTTTGCTGCTCAACATTTACCTCTGGCTACGAGTTTAGCAATAGCTCACAAGCCTTTTTTGGTATATTTTCATTGTTTAATTAAAAACATGTTCAGTTTGCCTTATGATTTCTGTTTTAATTCATGCATATTGTTACATTTCAATATCTGAGCTTTGTCCTAGATCTTCTTCATTTTTGCTTTTAGTTTAACCCCTGTGCTTACATAACTTACTTTCTATGCTTTGTATGGTGTACACACACACACACACACACACACACACACACACACACACACGACCTGTCCAGGGATTCTGCCCTATTTCCATGGCAGAGAGATCTCGTGCCTTTGAATCCTCAGGGTTCATAGTCACTGAACTCCATGAGGAAGCGTGTTGGGAGCATTCATTTTACCATTCACTGGGAAACTGAGAAGATAATGATAAACTCCATGCCAGAACCAGGAAAACACACAGTAAGAAGCATTCTTTGACATAACCAAATCAGTAGATTGTCCACAGCACAGACCAGCACAGGTGGATCTCCAGAAGACCCGTGTGACACGCGTGGTACCATCTACATAAGTTAAATAACAAGCATGCAAAGAGGGTCTGCTTCCCTCAGCTTGTTGTCTTAGAACATTTTCCCCGGACATAAAAGAAAAATACTGATCTAGTCTGGGAATCAATTTTTTTATGTTTAAAATGTTTTCTTCTTGCAGACGTTGACGAATGCCAGGCGATTCCGGGGTTGTGCCAGGGAGGAAACTGTATCAACACCGTGGGGTCTTTCGAGTGCAGATGCCCTGCTGGCCACAAGCAGAGTGAGACAACCCAGAAATGCGAAGGTGAGATTGCCTCGGGTGCAAGCCCGGTGGCTGATCCTGAATCCAGGGAAAACTATGGGTTTGGAACTTCTCAAACTAACGACTATAATCCTGATTCTTTATCTTAATATGGAGGTGTGCATGTAGCCCATAGATTTGGTTTTAGGAGCATGTCCTATAGGCTTGAAGTGAACGTTCTGTATCTGGCTCGTCTCACTGCCTCTGAGGTTGTAAGAGTGAGTGCCGTTTAGCCTTTTATAATTTCTTTCATAAGGTAGGTTTCATTTCATCTGTGAATTCATGTCAAGTAAATTTAGTGTTCTAATTTATCTGTGATAAAGTCTCCATCATTATAAAACTTAAGAAATGTCTAAACGCATGTAGCTTCAAAGATCATGTATGTTTTTAGAATGCTTTTAGCAGGACTGAAATTTCTCCATCGTTACCTTACTTTAATCAATTTATGTCATTACAGGTAAATTTTTAGTGCATATGTCCATGTATGTGTGTGTGTATACGCTCACATGTGCGTGTGCCTAGTGTATGTGTCTGCGTGTTTGTGTGCATGCTCCTGTGTGTGATGACAATGTTCCTGTGTGTGAGGAGAGGCGTGCACATGCTTTGGTGTGCATATGCCATGGTATGCACAAGGAAGTTAGAGGACAGCGTCAGGTGCCTATCCTCTTCCATCTGATTCAAGACAAGGCTCTTGGATTCTCCTCATTCTGCCTTCTGTCTCACTATGAGAGCACTGGGGTTACATAAATGCTACCACAGCAACCTCTAAATTAATTCTGCAGATCTGAACTTAGAGCCTCATGCTTATACTCCAAGTCACCATCTAGCCCAAAGGCACTTTCTAAAGACAGTAACATATAATTATTCTAGCTAGTTGTAGAAAAGGATCCCCGTTCACTCTAGTTAAGGTTTTTCCTTTTATAGAAGGCAATAGTTGGATTACTTTATGTTGACCAGTTATAAAGAAGCATACCTATTTACATAGACAAGAAAATGGGAAAGTGGAAAGTGAATACTTCATTGTACACAGCGAATGGGAATCTGAGTGCCATTGGGAAAGAGGAGATAGCATATGGGCATCGAGGCTACTGTTTCACTCCTTGCTACACGATTTTGTGTTAGTATCATTTTCTGCTTTCCATGTTCTTCTATTTAGTTACAGTCAGTCAGCACTTGTCTTCACGGTCTTACACGTTTAACAGTGTTGCCAGCTAATTTTCTGATCCTCACAACAGCAAAGTGAGGAGAATGCCGTTGATTATTTTAAGGACCACATAAAATTTCTCTGGAATTCTTTCTAATAATATTCAAGTATTTGCACTACTTCAATATGATATTGATCATCAGTGTGCTTGAAATGCAAAGGTTAAAAAACTCTTGCAATATGTGGGAAATTAATCTGAATTAGCGCAAGAAATGGACCAAACATTAAATGGTTTACCGAAAGAGTGCTGCTATTCCAGTTTTCCCCCCTAGGTCTTTGGAGGAGTTTGTCCTATTGCTCACTCCAAACTTTATCCAAGAGTGAGGGAAGAAAAGCCAGTCTTTGATTATAGGTGAGAAGGCGCAGCCACTGGCTGATTCTAGTGGTTGTGACATTTCCGTTCCACATCAAACAATGACTTTCTTTTTAGTTGAATGTGGAAGAAGTCTTTTTCTCCATCACGCTTCATCAAAAGAGCATGCAGAGCCAAGGCAGAGCTCAGGAGAAGACAGGACCACTCTTTATTCCCACTCGCCAAGTTCTCTGGGAATGGGAGTTAGAGCTATACCATAGGCACCACCCAGGGCCCCGAAGCCAGTCATGTCTTGGCTTACATCCTGTCCAGGCAGCCAACTCCATTTAAACATTGCCCAGAAAGAATTATATGATTTAGTATTTGTGATTTGTGGAAATGGAGGAATTGGAACAAGGGTTGATTAGTTTTGTGAAAGCGCCGCTTGTTAGAAGGCATATGTATTTAGAGATGTCTTCAAAGTGCCCATTATCAATTTTCTTTGGGTAATACTGTTCCTGTGTATAAAAGAGCAAACAGTCCTTACATAGAATTATTTAATTCAATTGATATCAAAGTGCACCTTGGAATACCAGAGCTTTGGCTAGTATATACAATGTCTGGTTTTGAATTATATTCACATATAGTTTAATATTGTGTTATCATAAGTTCAAATTGATGGATGTTCTAACTAAAAATATTGCCACAGCAGTTACTTTTTTATTATCAGAACCTAGGTATTTATATTTCAGTGTTAAAATGTAAAATGGAATACTGGCAGATTTATTTTTAAATTATGTCCTTCCTGTTTTAACTATATGAAATTCCATGCTTTTGTTCTTGTAAAAGAAACCTCTGAATGTCTAAGTTCCTCTATCTTCCCCAGACTAAAAGGGCACAGCATTGTGAGTGTGAGTCCCTGGAGTGATGGTATTTTTTGTAGGTAACCACAACACAGGGCTGTCGATTTTGGGGAATTGTGATGTCAATGCACTTTGTGTGTGTCTGTTGACTGTTTCTCCCCAATGCTTGAATGAGATCCCTGAGGACAGAAGCTCTTCCTTCTACCACACCCAGACCCGAGAGCGATTTCTGATAGGTGTGGCAGACTCCTTACCAATAGATGCTGACCAGCAGGAGCCAAAGTTTTTTAAATGGTGATCTGTTGACCTGAGTTCATGTCCAAAAAGTAGGCCAACTGTGAGACCAGGATAAAACTGTGTTTAGAAAGAGGAAATTTGCCACAAAAAAAAATTATTTCATTGGGCCAGCTTTCATTTTCCTTTAAAAAAAAGTTTATTCCTTTATTTATTTATTCTTTAATGGATTGATTGATTGATTGATTGATTTGGAGACTGGGACTCACCATATAGCCCTGGATGCCTGGAACTCACTATACAGTCCAGTTGTTCTTAAACTTTTACCAATCTTCCTGCCTCTGGAAGGAAGTCTATCTTCAGAATCTGGAGTTATTGGGGAGTACTACAATGCCTTACGTTCATTTTTTTAATTTCATTTTTGTATGTTCACCACTGGGAGGCCAAGATAAACTTTAACTGTGGTGTGTTGTCTTTATCTTCTGAGTCATTGTCCCTTTATGTTGACCTATCATTCTGAGGTTAGGGAAACTTTGCCTTCTATGAAGAAGGAAGAACAGCCCTGCTGCCTGCTCATGGATTAGAACATCCTCCTTCTCTATTGTGGAAGACTTGATCTGCCAGTCATGGAAGTTTGTGCACCAGTGGCTTTTGTTCTGGTTCAGGGTGAGGACAGACTACATCTCCTTAATGTTTGAAGCCTGAGCCTTGCTGCCATCATGGAAGCTGTGGTGTTTAATATAGGTGATCTGGGATGTTTCTGCTAGGCAACTGGTTTCCCCTCTCATGCTCAGTATGGTCTACTGCTCAAGACCTTAATCTCAGCCCACATCTGGAATAAGTACACATCCATATTTGTCCATGTGTGTGGAAAGAAAGCCATTTCTCTCTTCTCTTTGGTTAGGGGCACAGTTCCATAAACTTCCTGATGATAGCTACTGCGGCCTTGCTTATTTTCAATTCTGTCAGACAGCAGACAAATGACTCTTCAGTGGAGTAAATGATCCCTTCACATCCCAAGAGGTGGTTGGTCCGGCCACTTATCCCACTCAGACATTCATGAATATAAATATCCTGGTAGCTTAAAGGAAGAGGAGACACTAAGGTCTGTGTAGAGCTGACACACCGCTGAGACTGCGCCGCTTGCTTCTTTCCGCAAACATGCTAATGTTGGTTTGTTTTGCCCTGCACATGGCTAGAGACCAGAGGGTGCCAGATGTCCTCCCCTCGTTGCCACCGTACCTTCTGTAACATTCCCGAGTCTTTTATTCGGTCTTGGCGCGTTGTGCCTGCAGGAAAGCTGCATTACAGTCTTTCCTTCTAGTGCTCCTTGTGTGTCGGGCGCTTATGTTCAATTTATCCTGAAGAGTCTTTGGCCTTGGTGTATTTATTTATACAGGATCTTGTCCCTTGGAGTCTGAGACAGCAAATGCATTTATTTGTGCTTGGGACACTCCCAGAATGTGTTGGCACGGTGTCCTTTGCTGCTGTTGCAACTCTGCTTCACTAAGCCTGGGAAGATAAATTCTCTGTAGTAGGATGAAAATTATTTGCTTCTACTCAGATTTCCAAGAGTAAATTAATTTTAAAAAATAAATGCATCAGCTATTTCTTATAGTGAAGGCTATGTATGGGTTGGATAATGAGGGAAGACAGTGGTTAGCAATGGAAGCTGATGAAGCCCTGCAGGTCACCAATAAAAAAAAATGGTGAAAACCAACATCACTTAAATCCCGCAGAAAGCTTAGAACTTTGAGGTTGAAACAGATCTATTCCCTCTGTTGAATATAGAATATTGAATATGAGACTGCCATATCTAAACCTATTTCCTGATCCCATAATAAAACATACTTAATCTCTCTGTCACAAATCTCACTGCGTTTTAGGTTGCTTTGTTATTTTTCTCATGCCTGGGTCTGCCAGCAGACTCCATGTAGCAATAATAATGGCTAATGTTCACTATGCACTTACTATAACCTCTGGCAATACTGGGGCAGTAAGATAACCCAATTTATGCTGGCTGTTTTACTGAATCATCACAACAGAGCAGGAGGGTGGCCTACTAACACTAATCTACTCCCCCACTGAAAACATCAAAGCACAACAGGCCTAGGAACTCTCTCCAGGTAATGTGACTAAAATGTGGCATTATTGAGATCCAGCCTGTTCTTGGTCAGGGGTGTCAATCAGACAGGTGAGTGATGGGAGGTACAGCCCATAGAGGCACAGCCCATAGAGGCACAGCCCACTGAACAGTAGCCAAGGAATTCAGCCTTTTCTTAGTTTGTGTATTGTGGCATGTCTCTGAAATATCTAAGTAGGTCAGAATTAGATGCCATTTTGTGGTCCACTCACTGGCTGTGGAGTCAGTAAACTTCATGAATGGAAAAAAATGCCAGTTCTGCCTGATGTAACAAAGATAGAAAACATGGAAATTAATCCTTTATTCTTCTCTTCGTCCTGCCTGTTCACAAGAAGCTTTCCCATGTCGTTGATGACAATAGTTGTATGTAACCAGGAGCTCTGTGGCTCCAGATGAGTTGCCATCCCTGTTCTCTACTTGGACTGGGCATTTGAAGCATCCCCACACGGCCAGTGTATGTGTGCTTTTCAGGAGACTGGCCCACAGGTCTGCTTCTCTAGGAAGCTTACTTCCCACTGAAATGCCTTCTGCTTCCTCTCTGGATTATTGATGCATTTATATACTCAGCTAGTGGGTTTTCTGGTACAGTCTCTGTTCATTAAAATATGATTTAATCTGTACCACTTCATCGAACTAATCCCCCTACCAAGACTATGAAACTTTAGCCGGGCGGCGTGGTGCGCACGCCTTTAATCCCAGCACTTGGGAGGCAGAGGCAGGCGGATCTCTGTGAGTTCGAGACCAGCCTGGTCTACAAGAGCTAGTTCCAGGACAGGCTCCAAAACCACAGAGAAACCCTGTCTCGAAAAACCAAAAAAAAAAAAGAAACTTTAGGAGGTCTAGGGAAGCAAGAGTCTGGGCTAAGGGAATAGAACTGAAATAATTCCCTTCTTTGTGGAAAAGGTCCATAGCACCACCCTAGAGGAATAGTCCTAAAAATTGAGTGTGTTTAACCACTTTTGTGGAAAGATAAGGTAAAATTTTAAGAGTCAAAAATTAAGGAGTATGATAACAATGCCTTTAATCCCAGCACTAGGAAGACAGATGACACTTTAGACTAAAGCATGACTTTAAAAGATATTAATTATTTACTATAGTGTTTGTTTTGAGAAACTTAGGGTTACGATTAAGCATAAAATAATAATAAAAATAATAATAATAATAAACCACACAGGAGGTGTCTCTGAAGGGTCTCCTCAAAGACTGAGAGAGAGTTTTGTTTTGCTTTGTTTTGTTTTTCACATCTTTGGCTTCTTTATCTCCATCTAAGGTGACATATGGTGATGGGCTATAAAGACGGAGTGAGAAAGGGAGAGGAAAGAAGTGGGTTACAGGAGAGATCTGGGAGATGGTGGAGTCACACACCACCCAACACACTGACCAACAGGTGACTTGCCCAGTTACTTTATCCTTGACTGTCAGGGGCTTAGCATGCAGAATAGCTTGGCCCAAATGGCCCAAAGACATTCAACAAGGAAAGTCCAGTAAAACAAAACAAATACATATCATATAGTCAATCAAGGAGGTGATCAAGTGTACAGCAAATGATTTTGAGATAACTGGATATTAAATTTGAAAAATATTAGATTGGAATGTCACATGACATGTAGTCCTAGGCCCAAAAAGACATAACTTCAACATTTTATCAACCCTGGATCTGTAGAGGAATAGATGGGTAAATTTCAGACTATAAAATAGAATAAATTCCATGCTAATAAAAGAGAAAAACTCCACAAACGTGAATAAAAGACATATGAAAAAGTGAAAAAATGCTGTTCTTAGCACAGATAAAGACAAATTTTTCAAAATATGTAAAGAAATTCTGTGAATCAATAAAAATATATCTAATACAAAGATGAGCAAAGACCTGATTTCACTTGACAAAGACAATTATTTGACTGCTATTTTAAACATATTTTTCCTTACATAGAATAAAAATATGTAAACCAATACAGGGATAACTTTTTTGACCAATAATCTATGACAAAATAAAATTGTAATTTCACTAAAGGTGAATAAAGGCCATAAATATAATCATAAATTCCTGACAAAAATATTAGGAGTATTTTGACTACCAAAATACAAATGTACTTGTCATTTAATCTATTAACTTTATCCTAAAATGTTATCCTATCTATATTCATCTTTAAAAATATAGACATAAAGTTATGTTTTCTTTTCTATATTGGCAAAATACAGTAAACTATATCTACAGTAGTGGACTTAAAGAACAAAATAGCAAATGATGACCTCTTAAAAAATTGTGGTTGCCTCATATGTTTATGTAAGTGTATTAAAGATATATTTCCCATGACAAAAGCAAGTTGTGAAACATTTACATACAAAAGATAAAATGTTTTGTGTTGAAGGCTAGACCAAACTGAGACTTTCCATTAAGTCCTGGTTATAGAAAAGGAACATAATTCCTTCTCTAAAACCAGGAATACACTTGGTAGAGTTGGTAATGGCCTGAGGCCAGGACCAAGGGGAAGCTGTGGCTTTGGATTCTGAGAACCCTACTCTTCCCACCATGTAGGGCTGTGGTTATTAGTTCCCAAGATGCTGTGTGCTTGGTTTCTGATGCCCTTGGGATATCCTGTGTTCTCCTTGTGCAACATTGCTTGATTAGTTCCCTGTTGAGCTGACTTCATCCCATCATATAGTGGCTTTGTACTGACTCTGCCCTATTTTTTTTCCACAAAAAAAGAATAGTATATGAGATGCTGGTCTTAATAAACTTGCTTGACATGAGGCATAGGTTGTATAAGACCCCTGTACCCTAGCTTTCCTGTTTTCTCATATTCTAACCATAATCCTAAAGAAAGACCTACTGGCCCAAGTCAGTTTTATGTGTGTATGGATTTACATATTTCTGCAGACTATCAGTGGAAGGACTTGAGGGAATTCTCATTCAGTATTTTAAAACATAAAAATTGGATGATTTAGAAAAAGAATGGGAAGGCAACTTTTCATTTAGTGCACCAGCTGATGGTTTTGTTCTTTTTTGAAACATCTAAGAATAGTAATTATATATTTAAAAATAGGAATTGATGCACGATTAATAAAAACTCAGAGAGAGAAATTGGGGTTCAACTTGAAGGTCAGAAAAGCAAAGCAACCAGCCACTGACTCTTGCCTCTACCTCAGTCTAAAATAGTGATCCTGCCTCCAAGAATCTCAGAATGAGACTGTGTGTGAGAGCTGTCTCCTCCCATTTCATAATCCTCTCTGGAGCTGGGATTAAAGATGTGCATCACTGGGATTAAAGGTATTCACTGCCTGATTGCTATGGCAACTAGTGTGTCTACTGGGATTAAAGGTGTGTATTACCAATGACTGGTCTGTAAGGCTGTCCAGGAGGCTATTTTACTCTCTGATCTTCAGGCAAGCTTTATTTATTAAAATACAAATGAATTGCCACTACAAGGGATAATTATTTGTACTCAGAAAAATTGATAGTAAAATTTCTATGGCCTAAAAATTCTTTTTATGATATATTTATATTGGACTGAAATTTAGAGAAAATTCATTTGGAAAATGGGGAAGTAAATCAAAACTGGAAATCAGGAGCGCCTGTTCTCTTATAAACCATCTAGGAATGGCAACCAACAGTGGGGTTATCAGGCTGACCTTTAGATGCGCCCCATTTCATAAACAGAAATACCAGCTCCAAGAAAGAGAGATTAGTGGGGTAGAGTGGTGGTGATAGGGACTCCAGAGGAACAGCAGAGCAGCAGCCCTGAGCTAACCTGTCAAAGAGAGAATAGATCTATAACCCCCGCGCTGCGAGGTCGAGACACGGGGGTCCCTGGAGCATTCTGGCAAGTCACTCTAGACAGTCAGCTCAGTAAAAGCCCCTGCCTCAGAAGAAGAAAGAAGGAGGGAGGAAGTGGAGGAAGAAGAAGAAGAAGAAGAAGAAGAAGAAGAAGAAGAAGAAGAAGAAGAAGAAGAAGAAGAAGAAGAAGAAGAAGAAGAAGAGTGACAATGAGACTGGGATGGAGAGTAGAAAAGAATACTCGACATTGACCTCTGGCCTTCACATGCACAAGCACCTGCACATATGCATACATGCACACACACAGGCAGATCGCATTTTTAACTTCTATCATAATTGTATTTTAATAATTTTATTCCCAAGTAAGAGGAAGCATGTAGAGAGAAATAGTTACTTAGGTGTGAAGTATTACTCAGAATGTCCATGGGAAGGGAGGAGAGTGGCGTACCTGTATCACAAAGTCAAGTACCCACACATCAGGCCGGTAGGAGCTATGCCAACACCAGCACATTAAAGTCTCAGCCTTGATACAGTCATCATGATCGACTTTACTGCCAATGATTTCCATATGTGTTATAAAATACAGTATTTCCATGGCGTGAATTATTGAGAGTTTTTATATATCATTCAGTGGGGATGGACAGTCAGCACAACATCCAATAAGTAAGACTTAACAAGCTAGCACAAGTTTTCAAAATGTTAAAATTGACATTCGGGAGCATATCTTTGCCTCGTCTGATAACCTGCTGAGGGCAATGACATGGTGATGAGGGAACGTAGCACCAGAGAGTTCATGACCAGTTAATTCCTGTCGGCTCTCAGCTGGCTGTGCTCCCCATGCCCTAGTAAGTTTCATACAAATCACAGCAATGAGCATTTGATACTCTGATAATTAAATGTATGTAGCATAAGAACAATCGTGCAATTACACTTTTCTAGGTCAAATGCTCTAAACCAGTGTTATTTTACCAGTGCCAATGTGTGTTCATGTCTTTTTATAAAGCACTGAAAAATAGGTAGAGCAATACACATAGTTCTTGCAGTTGAATGTCTCTTGATCCCTGGAAAATTCAAGAACCTCCAAAACACCTTTTTCATACGTGTAAAACAGATGTCACAGGCAAACAGCACTTCCTTTCCCCTTAAACAATTATAATAAACAGGTAGGAGAGATTTTCCTGGCGGTGTTGGTGAGAAGATAGTGAGTTCAATTTGGAGTTTCCTCAAAACAGAAGGTGCAGTAAACTTTATGCCCTCCAGCAAGAGGGACAGTAATGGCAGATTCATTAATTCAGAAATGTTATTTCTAAGTTGTTGCTGGTCTTCTAGACCAGTGGTCCTCGACTTGTAGATTGCGACAGTATATCAGACACCTTGCATATCACAATTTATATTTTGATTCATAGCAGTAGCAAAATCACAGTTATAAAGTAGCAGGACCGTTGAAAAAAATAAAATAGCAGGAATGCATCATCATCTAGTTACATCATCTAGTTAGAGGAGAGGTAGTGTGTCTACATCAGCTAGTTAGAGTGGGAGAGGGTGTGTGTACATCAGCTAGTTAGAGAGATTGTATATCTACATCAGCTAGTTAGAGTGGGAAACAGGTGTGTCTACATCAGCTAGTTAGACTGAGAGGGGGTGGGCCTACATCAGCTAGTTAGAGTGGGAGAGGGTGTCTACATCAGCTAGTTAGATTGTGTATCTACATCAGCTAGTTAGAATGGGAGAGGGTGTGTCTACATCAGCTAGTTAGAGTGGGAGAGGGTGTGCCTACATCAGCTAGTTAGAATGGGAGAGGGTGTGTCTACATCAGCTAGTTAGAGAAACAGGTGTGCCTACATCAGCTAGCTAGAGAGAGAGAGATGGTGTGTCTAGATCAGGCCAGTTAGGGTGAGAGTCTGCTCAAGTTCATCTGTGCAACTAGAAGGCTGTAGAGTCAGC